>NC_138036.1:4237567-4608124 GCF_964106645.2 Podarcis pityusensis | reverse complement strand
GCACCCACCCTGTGGAACGCCCTCCCACCAGATGTTAAAGGGAAAAACAACTACTAGACTTTTAGAAGACATCTGAAGGCAGCCCTGTTTAGGGAAGCTTTTAATGTTTGATGCATTGCTGTATTTTAATATTTTGTTGGAAGCCGCCCAGAGTAGCTGGGGAGGCCCAGCCAGATGGGCGGGGTCTAAATAACAAACTATTATTATTACTGTAATAATAATCAATAATAATAATAATAATAATAATAATAATAATAATAATAATTTATTATTTAGACCCCACCCATCTGGCTGAGTTCCCCCAGCCACCCTGGGCGGCTATTTATACAATTCAATGTTTACACTATCTACACTGACTGGCAATGGCTTTTAAGGGTTCTGGACAAGTCTTTTGCAGTCTGATGCAGAGATGTGAGAGATGGAGCCTAGGGCCTTTGCATGTCAAGCAGTTGCAGTACCACTGAGCTTCCCCAAATGAAGAATATTTAAAATGAAGGGCATGAGCTTTTAAATTAGACAGAACTCTTTAGGCTTGGGCATGTTACGATATAGAAGCAATGCGGCTGCGAGCTGGTAGCTTGAAAGCAAAACATAATGGGAATGTTGGGACTGTTCCGTGGGAAACAGAGGGACAGCCAATTCACAGTGCAGAGGGCACCGGAATTAGCTCAGAGTGTAATATGAGCTGTACAGGAAGTACAGGAGGAGGTTGCCTCTCGACTGCTGGAGCTTGAAGAGAGCAGTCATGATGTTTGTAACGCTTTTATTTTGGACACTGGAGCGACGCAACACATGACGTCGCGGCGAGATCTGTTTTCAACGTTTAAGAAGCAAAGCTTCACTGTGAAACAAGCCAACGGTCAGGAGCTGGAAGCGACCGGGTTTGGAACTGTGTATCTTGAGAGTCTGAACTTGACTATTAACAATGTGTATTTGGTTCCTGATTTAAAGTTCAATCTGCTGAGTGTTTCGCAGATCACAAAGAAAGGACTGACTTTGTCCTATGATAGAGAAAGCTGCAAAATCTTCAAAGATGGAGAGCTGTATCTTTCTGCCAGAGAGAAAGATGGACTGTATTTGTTGACTTTTGATCAAAGTGATTGCATAAGTTGTAATGCATCTGATTCTAACATGATTTCTCTCGCAGGTGTGTCAAAAAACGTCCAGAAGACGACGAAAGTAACTAAAGCTTTTCAGCGAGTGTATGCTGATGTGATTGGTCCTCTAGCATCATCTAGAGGCAATGCAAGATATTATCTTGTGTGTGTGGATTATTTCTCTCATTATGTGTGGGTATATATATTGCAGAAGCCACAAGAAGCCTTAGAAAGGTTTAAAGAGTTTTGTGACAAGGTTAAGGATGTTCATGATGCTAACATTGATTGTCTTTTCACAGATGAAAAGCCAATTTTTCTTTTACAGGATTTCCAGGATTTCCTGGACAAGAAAGGGATAAGGCACAAGACTGCTGTTTCAGCAGATGCATGGAACAAAAGTGTCTGTGTGCAAGTGAACAAAGAATTGCAAAATGGCATGAAGGCACAATTGCTGAGTTCACATTTGCCACATGAGTACTGGGCGGAATCGATATTGTGTTTTTGTTACAGTTGGATGAGAAAGGTTTCAAAAGGTTTAGGAGGTTCTCCTTTTGAAAAGCTATTCCACAGAAATCCTTCTGTTGCCCATTTTAAGGTTTTTGGGTCTCCTGTGAAGACTGAAGCTCCAGGTGGAGTAATGAATGCTAGGGGCATTTTTGTGGGTTATGAAAAGCGTCTCTACAGAGTAATTTTGTCTGAATCTGGTCAAGTGATTCTCACAAAATTTCTAGAGAGTGCTCCTGAACAGGAGAGAGTAATTGTTCACACATTTCCCACTGAGGACAATTCAGATGATGATGATTTTACTGATTACAGTGGTACTGAGAGTGACAGTGATAGCTCAAAGAGCTCAGTTGACACAGTCATTGAGAGGAAATCTCACACAATGGATAGACCTTCACAGGTGAAGGATGAACCACTGTTTACTATCGGAACTGGTTCTCCAAAGAGTCCTGAGACTGAACCAGTAAGCAGAGAGGATCAGCACCTCATACGCAGGTCCGAGAGAGTTACAAAGGGCGTACCACCCAAGAGGTATTCAAAAGAGTTTGCTAACTCAGCTGTAGCATGTGTTACTATTGTTGACAACTCAAGACAGGTTGAAGCTGTGTCTAAGTCAGAGACAAAGACACAACAGAGAGTTGCTAAGCATAACACTACATTCCCTAGCCAAGGTAATACAGATGCACTCATTCCTTGGAAGTCAGACAACCAGAGAGGTACACTGGGGAAACCAGTGGCGGGTAGTTCCAAGGGTGGAACTGAAACAACAGGGGAGTGTTATATGTATAACAACTGTTTGTTTTCTTCTCTGGATCACGCTTTGCTCGCAGCGCACATTGATTCATATGGGGGAGTATGTTACGATATAGAAGCAATGCGGCCGCGAGCTGGTAGCTTGAAAGCAAAACATAATGGGAATGTTGGGACTGTTCCGTGGGAAACAGAGGGACAGTCAATTCACAGTGCAGAGGGCACCGGAATTAGCTCTGAGTGTAATATGAGCTGTACAGGAAGTACAGGAGGAGTTTGTCTCTCGACTGCTGGAGCTTGAAGACAGCAGTCATGATTTTTGTAACGCTGCAAAGACAGAAATAAAGGAATGTAAATACGTTTCTGTCTATCTCTTTCCCCTGCCTGGGGGGGGGCAGGAAAGAGGGGGTGTGTTCTTCTCACTCTGAGAAGGATCGCCTATCGCGACCTCTGCCTGGAGCCTGCTGGGGAATGCAGACAGGGAGGTCAACAGGAGATCAAGCCGGGTGCCTGGAGAGTGGCCAGTTTCTCCTGATAAAGGCTTGAATCCCAACAGGGCATTCTAAAGACCAAACACAAACCCGTCGCAACAAATCCAAACATGAGAAAACTTATGCTTCTTGCCCATAACAGTTGCCTCAGATTTTGCCTAGTTGTAAGGAAGATTTTAGGGACATGGGTGGCACTGTGGGTTAAACCACAGAGCCTAGGACTTGCCGATCAGAAGGTCGGTGGTTCAAATCCCCGCCATGGGGTGAGCTCCCGTTTCTCGTTCCCTGCTTCTGCCAACCTAGCAGTTCGAAAGCACGTCAAAGTGCAAGTAGATAAATAGCGGGAAGGTAAATGGCATTTCCGTGTGCTGCTCTGGTTCGCCACATGACCCGGAAGCTGTACACCGGCTCCCTTGGCCAATAAAGTGAGATGAGCGCCGCAACCCCAGAGTCGGCCATGACTTGACCTAATGGTCAGGGATCCCTTTACCTTTTAAGGAAGATTTAGTGTTTTTTTGA
The DNA here is from genome assembly GCF_964106645.2 of Podarcis pityusensis. Taxonomy (NCBI): domain Eukaryota; kingdom Metazoa; phylum Chordata; class Lepidosauria; order Squamata; family Lacertidae; genus Podarcis; species Podarcis pityusensis. Next base: position 4,604,763 of record NC_138036.1, on the reverse strand, counting down.
GATTTTCAGAGAGCACATCTGTGGGGAATTTCAGGAGAAGCTGAAATAATTTTCCGTAAGGTTCACAACAAACCTTTGTGATTTTTGTGCAGTGTTGGCTACCAAGTTGTGTTTGCAACAAAATCCGAGGCTACGTCTGGGAACTGAGAGGGTGTTGAGATCAGTAAGAAGTCTGCTGAAAGCTTTTTTAAAAATATAAATAAATAAACTTTTAAGCAGAGGTTGTGTGGCCATCTGTCATGGATGCTTTAGCTGAAATTCCTGCATTTCAGGGGATTGGACTAGATGACCCTCGTGCTCCCTTCCAAGCGTACAATTCTACAATTCTATTCTATGATTCAAGAAGGTTAGGCTTCTAAATCCTGAGCCGCTGTCACTAATGAGATGACCAGAGTTTGTCAATACAGAGGGAGGGAGAGGGGGACGTGTCACTCCTGGGCCAATTGTCAGAAACCTCTTTCAGATGAAGTGGGCACTAACTGTATGACAATTTGAAAATAAAAGACAGTAAACTTGTCGATACAAAATTGATTGTTCCCATTGAATTGTCTGAGGCTTCTGTTCAAAAGCGCTGTGTTTTATGTCTTGGGCTGGGAGCCTCTCGCCACAGTAAATAACTTTTAAATAACAGACAGTACTTGTGTGAGGGGCAGGGTGTGCGATGCAGCGAAATGGCATACTTTCAGAGACCTTTTGAAATATTCTTAAATGTCTTGCTCCTCTCCTGGCTTCAGGATAGCATGTTTTGCCCCTCTAAGTTGTTCTTCATTTATTTATAGATAGATATGCTTGTCTTTTCAGCTAACGGTGGTTCGCAAAGAGCTTACCCTCCAACATTTCTACATCAGAAAACTTCTCTTGTTTTTGATCTCAACACACACATATAAGTTATATGCAGCCATGGGGAAAAGAAAGCACACCCTCTTTGAATTCTGTGGCTTTGCATATCAGGGCATAATAACATTACTCTGTTCCTCAGCAGGTCTTAAAATTAGGTAAATACAACAACACACAACATATTACTCCATGTCATAATTTATTTAACAAAAATAAAGCCAAGATAAAGCCAAGCCACTTTCTTTTCGCCTGTGACCTTGAGCCAGTTACAACCACTCTGCCTAACCTACCTCACAGGATTGTTGTAAAGAAAAAAAAAATGTGATGGAAGGGATCACGTGCAACACCTTCCACAGATAAATGGAATGAAATAAAGTTTTAGCTGTAAGCTGCCTTGAGTCCCTGTCAGGGGAAAAGGTGGAAGAAGAAGAAGAAGAAGAAGAAGAAGAAGAAGAAGAAGAAGAAGAAGAAGAAGAAGAAACAACTGTGAGATCAGGAACATATCAGAGAATAAATCCTATTGAACTCAGTGGGATTTAGTTCTGAGTAAAAAGATTGCAGTGTAAGGCTGCCCAGTCTTGACCCAGTTACCTGGGAGTAAGCCCCATTGAATACAGTGGGACTTCCTTCTGAGCAGACAGTGTCAGGCTCCATTCACAATACAGTGGATGCTCAGGTTGAGAACGTGATCCGTGCGGGAGGCACGTTCACAACCCACAGAGTTTGCAACCTGCAGTGCCACGTCTGCGCACTAGCGGGTCGTGATTTGGCGCTTCTGCGCATGCACAAAGCACGATTTAGTGCTTCTGCGCATGCACGAGCGCCGAAACCCAGAAGTAACCCATTCTGGTACTTCTGAGTTCAGCGAGGTGCACAATCCGAAAACGCGCAACCTGAAGCGTCTGTAACCCGAGGTATGACTGTAAAGGAATAAACACTCCATGTGTTTCCTAAGAAACACATGGCTGATGAAGCATTGCAATGGAAGAATTTAAAGCGGATAGGTGACCTTTTCCTTCGAAATTATGGGAAGGGCTTCGAATGCAAGCTTCAACATTTCCTCCATTTGGTGCAGGTGTGTTATATTCAGTATAAGCAGGATTCTGTTTACAGGATGGAACTCATGTTTCAGATTTCCATTCTTCTCCTTCCTTGAGCTGCCTGCCGTTCGCATCAACGCCTGCCCTCCTCACTCTCTGCCTCTTCCCATCCCCATCCCTCCATCTGTCTCTCCATCCTTGCTCCTGGGATGAATAAAGGAGAGGATCTTCCTTCTCCGTGGGAGAAACGTGCAGCTCGGGGTGACCCTATGCTAATGCCAAATAAATAACGAAATCAAGACCAGACTCGTTAGCGGGTAGGTCACCCAGCCAAGCCTTTTAAGGCTCTCTCCTCAAGGATGGTAAAGGGGAAATGTATGAATCAACAGGCAGGACAGAGACCTCCCTGTGACTCATCTGGGGAAAGAACCAGCTTCATTAGCATAGTGTCACCCAACTGCCTGCCTTTGTCGAAGGAAAAACAGCCTCCTGATGATGACCTTCTCGAGAGTAACTGAAATATACTCGGAGTCGAGTGTGAATTTCATGCTCTTTATTCAGCTCATGGTAGCAATGAATGAAACTTCCCCCAAAACGTCTAGCTATACATACATTATTTACACAATGGGCCCTGCATGATTGGAAAATTCTGGGCTGCTACTGTGAGCCAATCAGGATGCGGATTCTCCTCATCCAGGAGCCTGATTGGCTGCTCCTGCAGGCCAATCAGGTCGCTGATTCACTTCCACCTGGAGCTGGATTGGGTGGCTTCTTCGGACCAATTAGACTGCTGCATTCTGGATCCTACTGTTGTAGGATTCAGCTCAGTACAGTCATACCTCAGGTTAAAGTAGCTTCAGGATAAGTATTTTTGGGTTGCACGCTGCGGCGACCCGGAAGTAACAGAGCTCGTTACTTCTGGGTTTTGCCGCTCGTGCATGCTCAGGCGGTCAAAATGACTTCACGCGCATGCGCAGAAGCGGTGAATCGTGACCCATGCGCATGCAGACACATGGATGTGGGTTGCGTTCACTTCTGGATGTGAATGGGGCTCCAGAACGGATCCCGTTCGCATCCAGAGGTACCACTGTACATAACAGTAACTTTGGGAGCCTTCCTTTTTTAGCCTTGGAAAGGAGAAACCCCTCTGCCTGACTCCTGGTCAGCATTTGTTGAATCGGGGGGGGGGGGGGCACACAATGGATGTTCCTTGAAAAAAAGCTAATCCCAGAGAGGGTTCCATAGTATCTTGTCCTGTTCTGAATGTGATTCCAGTTTAATGGACAGAGAATTTATTTTTTATTATTATTATTATTATTATTATTATTATTATTATTATTATTATTTATTGGGAGCCACCCAGCGTGGCTGGGGCAACCATGTCACTGATGGAAGCGAAGGCTCTGGAAAAGCTCAATATGGAGGCCAAATGGCCGAAATATTGGGAAATTCTGGAACAAGAGGGAGATAAACTGAAATTGCAGAGTTTTGAAAAACTAAAAAATAAAGTGCGAGATTGGCTTCATTATTATCAGATAATGGAGGCATACAATCTGGACAAGAAAATTGGCTTCCAGGTGGAAAAATCAAAATTGGAAACAGAACTGTTAGATCCCAAAACTAAGAATTTGTCAAGAATGTATAACTTGCTGTTGTAATGGAATACTCAAGATGAAACAGTGAAATCTGCTATGATTAAATGGGCACAAGATGTTGGACATAACATAATGATGGCTGACTGGGAACAGTTATGGACCACAGGTATGAAGTTCACGGCATGTAATGCCTTAAGAGAGAATGTTATGAAAATGATATACAGGTGGTACATGACACCAGTCAAGCTTGCAAAAATCTATCATTTGCCCGACAATAAATGTTGGAAATGTAAAGAAACTGAAGGTACATTTTTTCACCTTTGTTGGACATGCCCAAGGATTAAGGCTTTCTGGGAGATGATTTATAATGAAATGAAAATGGTATTTAAATATAGCTTTCTGAAGAAACCAGAGGCCTTTCTCCTGGGCATGGTTGGCCAAATGGTGCCAAAGAAGGACAGAACTTTCTTTATGTATGCCACAACAGCAGCAAGAATACTTATTGCAAAGTATTGGAAGACGCAAGATCTACCCACCCTGGAAGGATGGCAGATGAAAGTGATGGACTACATGGAACTGGCGGAAATGACTGGCAGAATCCGAGACCAGGGAGAAGAGTCAGTGGAAGAAGATTGGAAGAAATTTAAAGATTATTTACAGAAATATTGCAAAATTAATGAATGTTAGAATGATGTCAGAATGAAGTTAACTGGTTTAAGCAGCAATGTTATAAAGGTGTATGAAAAATGGATTATTAACAGGTGAGAACTCAAAGTTATAATATATTAAGTTAAAGGATTAAGATAAAAACAAAGAGGGAAAGAAATTTCTGAATTAACTAACTGAATTGGAATACAAAAAAGGGAGGTGTGAGGAGGTCAGGGAAGCAAGGATATGAATATATGACATGGAAAGATTGATGTGTTTTCTTTTTAAATGTTTTTATTATTATTATTATTATTATTATTTCTTTTCTTTTTATTTATGTAATTTTTTTCCTTTGAAACCTTAATAAATATCATTTAAAAAAAACAACAACAGAGTGGCTGGGGCAACCAGTCACATGAGCGGTACACTCTGGGCGGCTCCCAACAAAAACTAGTAAAAGCACAGTACAGCATCACACACTAAAAACTTCCCTGAACTGGGCTGAGCTACAGTGGTAGCTCTGTGGCACAGCATCAGATCTGCATGCAGAAGGGCCCAAGTTCAATAGTCTTGTAGGGCTGGGACAGGCCACTGCCTTAAACCCCAGATAGCCACTGCCAGTCAGTGTGGGCAATACTGAGGTAGATGGACCAATGGCCTGATGGATAAGGGGCCTTTCTACATTGCTATGTTGATAAAGGTAAAGGGACCCTTGACCGTTAGCTGCGTCGTGGACAACTCTGGGATTGCGGCACTCATCTCGCTTTACTGGCCGAGGGAGCTGGCGTTTGTCCGCGTTTGTCCGCAGATAGCTTCCGGGTCATGTGGCCAGTGTTTACGTTAGAGATCTTCACGTATGACATAGTTTTAAATGGCACCATTGATCTTTGAGTGTGGCAGGCACTACACTTTGGAATTCCCTGCCTAATGACAACAGGAAGGAGCCTTCACTGCCCTCTTTTTTTGAAGCCTGCTAAAAAAAGAGGAACCTATACATTTATGCACAATGTGTTGGCCTGTGTTTTATTTATTTCTTTTACTGTTCGTAAAACTTGTATACCACCCTTCATCCGAAGATCTCAGGACGCTTAACGGCATAAAAATAAAAGTTTAAAACAGGAAATACGTAATATAAACAACAACAAAACAAACCCATAACCCCACTCCCACAAACACATTTAAAAGGATATAGGATGTTAATCAGCACAAAGCTTTAGGTAAAGGTGCCAGGCAAGCCTGTTTTAATCTGCTTTTAGCTTATCGTTGTTTTTTAATTACTCTTTTTGAATGTTTTAAACAGTTGTTTGCAGTAGTTTTTAAAATGATAATTTGATGATTCTATTCTTTTTTTGTAAACTGCTTTTTTTCCTTTTGCAATCAAGTGGTATGTGCAGTTGTGCTTTTTTTGGGGGGGGGGCGTGGGTGGCGCTGTGGGTTAAACCACAGAGCCTAGGACTTGCCGATCAGAAGGTCGGCTGTTCGAATCCCTGCGACGGGGTGAGCTCCTGTTGCTCTGTCCCTGCTCCTGCCCACCTAGCAGTTCGAAAGCATGTCAAAGTGCAAGTAGATAAATAGGTACCACTCCGGCGGGAAGGTAAACAGCATTTCCGTGCGCTGCTCTGGTTTGCCAGAAACGGCTTAGTCATGATGGCCACATGACCCAGAAGCTGTACACTGGCTCCCTCGGCCAATAAAGCAAGATGAGCGCCGCAACCCCAGAGTCGGCCACGACTGGACCTAATGGTCAGGGGTCCTTTACCGTTACCTTTTCTTTAAAAGCACCCATAGTGCTCATGTGTTGTACTATAAGAGAGATTTCTGGAACCACCAAAAAGAAGAAGAAAAGGGAAAGGTACATCCAGCCCTCACCCTGAAAGTTGCCATACACCTTGACTTTGCAACGGGCCCAGGTGTCCAACATTTAACACCACATGTCTGCAATTAGCTGCCCTTAATGTAGGAATCCAGCAGTTGCCTGATCCAGTAGCTACAGATTATTATGCTGAGAGAGTACAAATTATCCTCCGTAGGAGTGAGGCAATTCTCAGGGACCTGCTAACTTAATTCCTTGTTTTACAGCTGCCGAGCAGAAGGGAGGGAAGGAGGGAAGGCAGAGGAAACAATGTGGGCTTTGGACGGAGCTTGCGGCTGTTTGACTTTCAGCTCAGGCAGCCGAGTTGTTGCAAAGTTTTACCTCTCTAATGACAAAAGGCCCTGCGTGTTTTCACTCTGGATAATAAGTGCTGTTTTCGGTTTCTTTTGGTTTGTGCAGATTGTTTTCTAAGTTTTCCGTGCCACTGAGCCTTGTACCACAACCAGGGACAGTATTGGGTTGAGAGGTCCACTGCAGAGCTACTCCATTAGACTGATGATCAAAATCATCTCCTTCAAATTTCTTAGATGCTCCAGTTTCTCCCTAACAGAAACCCAACATCCAGGACCAGTATGCTGGTCAATCCTAGTTGCTGGGAGGTAGAGGGCAGTTTCTGTTAGAATATTCCATTCCACCTTAAGAACAGACGTGTGGATTGTTGTATGTCACATGTCTGTTTACACTCCAGCACAGCTTGCTGGACTTCCATTTGTGTAAAGCTATTGCTTCCTGTTTCTTGCTTGGACATGAAGGGGAGAAGACATGTTCTTCCTTTTGTCCTGATGTATGCTGAATAAAAGGGACGCGGGTGGCGCTGTGGGTTAAACCACAGAGCCTAGGACTTGCCGATCAGAAGGTCGGTGGTTTGATTCCCCGGGGTGAGCTCCCGTTGCTCGGTCCCTGCTCCTGCCAACCTAGCAGTTCAAAAGCACGTCAAAGTGCAAGTAGATAAATAGGTACCGCTCCGGCGGGAAGGTAAACGGTGTTTCTGTGCGCTGCTCTGGTTCGCCAGAAGCGGTTTAGTCATGCTGGCCACATGACCCGGAAGCTGTACACTGGCTCCCTCGGCCAGTAAAGTGAGATGAGCGCCGCAACCCCAGAGTCGGCCATGACTGGACCTAATGGTCAGGGGTCCCTTTACCTTTTATGCTGAATAAACTGCATGTAAATATGCTTTATACAGCCTCTTTCTGCCCTTCTGTTGCGAAGAGTTTTTGTACTCTGCTGGCTTACATTCTCAGCTTCTGAAGGCTTCTGAAGCTCAAGTCGCAGTTACATGCTGATCCAAGGACTGGAGATTGCCCGGCAACTGGCCGGTGAGCAGGAACCAGCTGGGGGCCTGCCAATTCTCCCCGCTTTCTTGGGCAGTATCCCAGCAACTTCTTCCTTCATGATATGTGCATGACCCACATGAGGGCCTCTCAATGGCCATGCCATTGTGGAAGCAAGATTCCAGACCTCTGGCCTGATCTACATCAGCTTTCCTTGTATTCATCTGAAATTCCTCAAATATTTTTATCTCCAACAGTCAAATAATCAAATTCACCTTGTAATTTGGCATGATGTGGCTACTGGAGGTATGGAAGATGAATTTCAATAGGTTCATCCTGGGTATGATTCGCTTAATGGTTTTTGCTCCCCTAAAGCGTTCCTAATTGCTCTCTTTGGACCACCTCTCTCAAGATGGACCCTAGGATGATCCTCTGAGGCTCTTCTTCATGTTCCTCCTCCATGAGAGGTCCGGAGGGTGCCAACACAAGAACAGGGCCTTCTCTGGAGTGGCTCCCCATTTGTGAAATGCTTTCCCCAGGCAAGTTCAGCAGGCACATTCATTATAGACCTTTAGGCGCCAGGTGAAAGCGTTCCTCTTTAACCAGACCTTTGGCCAATTTACATCTGATTCCCTTTTAAATGTGTTGTAGAAGGCAGATTATTGGCTTGTCTTTTTTCTCCTTTGTTGTGCTTTTAATATTGTAGTTGCATGTTGTAAACCACCCTGAGATATGAGGGTAGAGGGTGGTATACAATAATAATAAATAATCTTTGTGGCCAGAGGCGATTTTCATTGGGGGCATCCTTATTCTTAATGTGATTTAAATGTACACCACCCATCATTCCAAAACTTTCTTTCTATTTACTAAATGTATGCCCCACCTTTCATTCTGACAGATCCACAAGGCACCTTACAATAAAAAAAGTTTTCTGAGCAGTGTCCCTTGTTTAAAAGAAATACATAAAACATCCACATTTTTATTTTAAAAAATGCTAATACAGCATTGTTGAGCTGTACTTGTATGATTCTTTGCAATTTTTTAAAATTTTGTATCATCTTGAACTTCCAGTCACTATTATGTACAAACACCTCTCTGATTGCTATATCTTCAAACCTGGCGGCTCTTCTATAGTTTTGTTTACAGCACCAAACCTGTGGCTTCAACATCCAGAGATGGAAATCATTCACCTTCCCATCATCCCTAGTGATTGTGATAAGCCAGCTAGCACTCTGTTGATGCTACGTAAATGTTGTTAATAAATAATAATAATAATAATAATAATAATAATAATAATAATAATAATAATTTATTTGTACACCGCCCATCTGGCTGGGTTTCCTCAGCCACTCTGGGTGGCTTCCAACAAAGATTAAAAATACATCAAAATGTCACACATTTGGATAAGATATAAGGATTTGTTAGAAAGGAAAACACCCAGGTGGATATCACCACTGGAAGCTAAGACCCATAAAAGGTTGAATATGAAAGACACGTGGTTGAAGTATAATGATATTTTGATGGAAGTAGGAGACCAATTTAGATTAAAATCTTATGATTAGTTGAAAGATAAAGTAGATGATTGGTTCTAGTACAGCCTTCAGATGTCTTCTAAATGTCAGGTAGTTGTTTATCTCTTTGACATCTGATGGGAGGGCGTTCCACAGGGCAGGCACCACTACTGAGAAGGCCCTCTGCCTGGTTCCCTGTAACTTGGCTTCTCACAGCAAGGGAACTGCCAGAAGACCTCCAGAAGTGGACCGGGGTGAACGATAGGGGTGGAGACGTTCCTTCAGGTATAGTGGACCAAGGCTGTTAAATAGCAGTAGTAAGTATTTGACTCCTTAGATCACCTTATGTTTCTGCCGGGATAGGCGTAATCCTTTATGACTTCCACTGAAAAGTAAAGCCATCGACCTAAACACAATGACACAGGAGTTAGTATAACTAACACACAATTAGCTTAGGTTTCCAAGTCGTGAAACCTTAGAAGCCTCAGCATCTAAGACAGAGGGTGATACTGTCTCTGAGGGAATAGTTTCTGATACAAACACTGAAGCTGGTAATGTCACGGTTGGACTCTGTGGAACTTGAGACACAGGGACCTAGGATGCTGTATTATACAGAGTCAGACCCATTGGTCTGTCTAGCTCATTGTTGTCAAACCGGATTAGCTATGGCTCTCCAGGGTTTGGGACAGGGAGTCTCTCCTAACCCTACCAGAAGATACTGTTGGGGGATGAGTGTAGGACTTGAGGTCTTCTGCATGCAAAGCAGATGTCCCAGCACTGAAGTATGGCACTTCCCATTTCACATAACCCTTGTTAGCTGTGTTGCATGCCCATAAAATATTTTTTTGACCGGGGGGGGGGGGTATACCCTCTTCAAGACAACCAGATAAATTGCAAATTTCCTGCTTTTTTTTTTTTTTTTTTTTTAAGATATTTATTAGGATTTTCAGAATATTACAAGACAAAAAAAAAAAAAAAAAGAAAAAAGAAAAAAGAAAAAATACAAAGTAAAAATGGTTAAAAACAATTCCTTCCTTCCATTACTTATCCTTCATTTGCTTATTTTCAGGACCTCCTCACACCTCCCTTTTTTGTATTCCAGTTCAGTTATTAGTTCAACAAATCCCTCCCCTCTTTATATATCCTAATCATTAATCATAAAATATTGTAATTTTAGATTTTTACCTATTAATAAGCCATTTTTTCATATTCCCTTATAACATTTCAGCTAAAGACTACTTAGTTTCTATCCAACATCATTCTAACATTCATTATGCAAATTTCCTGCTTGGCAGGGGGTTGGACTCGATGGCCCTTGTGGTCTCTTCCAACTCTATGATTCTATGATTCTATGAAATGCTGCTCTTCCAGCCAAAGTTTTCTGAGGCTTATGCAACCAGCTTCCAGCAGAAAGTTTGCTTGGACCTCTATAGCATCAGGCTTGCTTAACCTGCATTTCTGATGCTGTTTGTTCTGAGCCAGCAGACCTTTTTTCGGTTCCATGGGGAATGTTTGAACTTAAATCCTAATCCATATCAGCAATGGCCAGGAAATCGTGAATCCAAAGCTTGTTATTTGGGCTTTTTTATTTATTTATTGCACATTCATTTTGTGACTCACAGTAGCCAGGAACCTAGGGTTTAACTCAGTTAAGTAAAATTTGCACTTCTGCCCTTGATAAGACCTTTGTCTGCATCCACCCTTCTCCAGAGACTCAGTGACCAAGATTCAAATATCAGCTGACCATAAGGGGGAGATGCATTTTTGCCAGGACTGGATAGAATGGTATTGCTGCTGTTAGCTGAATGACAGCATATACCCACCAACATTTATGTGATGAAAATAGGGCCCTCTTATTCTCTAATAACAACAAGGATATTTTTATTTTTTATACTCCAGCCATCTGACTGGGTTGCCCCAGTCATTCTGGGTGGCTTCCAACATATATAAAAACATAATAAAACATCAAACATTTTAAAACTTCCCCATACAGGGCTGCCTTCAGATGTCTTCTAAAGGTTGTGGAGTTACTTATCTCCTTGGCTCGGGGGTCGTATAACCAGAAAAAGGTAAAGGTAAAGGTAAAGGGACCCCTGACAGTTAAGGCCAGTCGTGAACAACTATGGGGTTGCGGTGCTCATCTCGCTTTACAGGCCAAGGGAGCCGGCGTTTGTCTGCAGACAGTTTTTCCGGGTCATGTGGTCAGCATGACTAAGCCGCTTCTGGTGAAACTAATTATTCAACTAATAAATTTGTGGATGTTTATTCAAAACCTGCCAAGGAGTCCAAATCATTTTGTTGTCTTTTTAGATAATTTGTAAAAAGCTCCCATTCTTCCTTGAAGTCACAATTGTCCTTGTCACGCAGTTTATACGTCAACTTGGCCAATTCCTCATAGCTCATCAGTTTTTCTTGCCACTGTTCTTTCGTTGGGATTTCCTCATTCTTCCATCGTTGTGCTAACAAGACTCTTGCTGCTGTTGTAGTGTACATAAATAAATTCTTTATTTTTCTTGGCAGGTCTTGTCCTACAATCCCTAACAAAAATGCTGGGCCAGTCACTGCTTCTCAACCAAAACTACATCAAACTTTTAGAAGACATCTGAAGGCAGCCCTGTTTAGGGAAGCTTTTAATATTTGATGCATTACAGTATTTTAATATTTAGTTGGAAGCTGCCCAGAGTGCCTGGGGAAGCCCAGCCAGATGGGCGGAGTATAAAAAAATAAATTATTATTATCATCATCATCATCACATGGTTGTTGTAGGGGAAAGAGAGAACCACCCAGAGCTCCTTGGAGGTAAATGTGGGATGTAAGCGCAATAGTAAATAAATAAGTGCCCTTTTTATTCCAACCTCCCAGAAATTAGAATAGCCCACTATTAGAATATTATTAGAGGTTTTCCCCCACCCCCTGACAGATAAATGTGTGAAGATTACTCAGGCTGCGACATCCTCTGTCAGGACAGCCGGCAAAACCGAGGTGCTGTTTGTCAAAGTTAAATTAGCCACCCTAAATTAATCCTGCTCACTTCTGAGATCATGCTCTTTATACAGAATGCTAATGATGCTGTTTGCTAACACTCTGAGTGAGCTCTTTGCTTCAGTAAGGATTTTGAAGCTCTTTGAGTGAATTGGGAAGATGACGTCTGATGGTTTGAGGCCTGGCTAGGGACAGAAGGACCATATCCATTTCGGTACAATTTCCAGTCTTAAGAGTCAGCTCTCCCCATTTCCACAGCAATGTGGAAATATTCTTTTTTTAAAAAAAAATATTCATGAAAATTCTTCATAATTTTAATGCATTTTTCTCCTAATAAACACATTGTTGTATGCATTTTTGACTAACGTACATTTTGCAAGGCGTTTCTCCTAATCTAATGCATGTTTGCATGCTATTTTCGCTGATATGTTCATTGCTATGCACACTTTAACCTAATAGATGCTTTCCTAATTTTTCTAAGCATTGTTTGGCTGGAGAACCGCGTTGCAAAATTCAGATAAGTGCAAACTTCAAAGGATGGCTGTGTTTTCGGAAAGCATTAAAGTGATAAATTCAGCTTTAGAAGAAAACTTAGTTTCTCCTCCATCCCTAGTTCTGCCTATGATACTGTATTATGAAATCTGAAGTGGCTTATGAGGGTATAAATCAGGGTTTCTCAAACTTCGGTCACCAGCTGTTTTTGGACTACAACTCCCATCATCCTCCTGGTAGCTAGGGATGTTGGGAACTGTAGCCCCAAACCAACTGGAGACCTAAGTTTTGGAAATTCTGTTACAATTGCACAAAACAACCTTAAGTTCCAGCAGCTGTTACTGTGGTCAGTAATGGGAAGGCCATATGTCAGTGCTAGAGTGTCTTCCTTGCATGCCAAATGTTCCCAGTTCAATCCCTGGTGTCTCCAGGTATTTCTGGGTAAAAATTATGTGTTTGAAGACCTATAGTGTATGTGGTTTCATCATGCCTCCATTCCATATTCCTACACTGGTATGTGCGTAAGCACCCTATCACATAGAACCTGGTCAAGCCAAGTTGCTAAGACAGGGGTGGGGAGCCATTGCTCATCACTAGTCATGAAGATGCACAGATGCCAAGATAGCACCCTTTTGGCGAGTTAGAGAACTTGGTGGTTGAAAAGAGTTCTGGGGTAATCTCTGCAGGATAACTGATCATGTAAACAAGAGCGTTTGTTCTTGCACCACTGCGCTCTCTCTCTCTCTCTCTCTCTCTCTCTCTCTCTCTCTCTCGTTTAGTTACCTCCCTTTCCTCTGTGGTTTGGTGCCCCAAATGTTAGAGTCGGTTGACTAATGAGTGGAGATGAGGAGCCCTGTCTTAATGTTTATCTATATAGGCTTCCCTGCTCCTACAAGTCTCTGACACTTTGCAAAATGAATAATAGAGGGTTGGGTTTATGTAACTGGTTTAGCTATAAATAAAGGGATAATAAAAAATAGATACTAATAAATAATGGAGATCCCGGGATTATGCAATGAGAGTTCCAAGCCAAGAGCGGAGGAGGAATGAGAAATGCAGGATGCTTCATATAGAACCCAACTCTTGTCAGTTGCGAGCCAGTTAGGTCTCCAATCTATCCTGGATGCTTGGCTTAAAGGTAATGGCAACCATACAATCAGTGTGATACCTGGGGGGGGAGAGTCCCAAGAAGGGGTGGGAGTGTAGATCTTGCACAACAGGGGAACTTCCAAGCCTCTCTTTTAGATAAAAGGAAGTGCTACTTCATTCAGTGTGTGCTTAAACCATGGAATCACTAGCTCCAAAACTATGGCCACCAACCTGGATGGCTTTCAAAGAAGATTGGGCAAATTAATAGTAGATGGGGCTACCAATGGCTACTGGTCATGATGGCCATTCTCTGCCTCCATGGTCAGAGGCAGCAATGCTTCTGAATGCCAGTTTCTGGAAACCACGGAAACAGAGAGGGCTCTTGTGCTCATTTTCTGCTCCCCGGTTTCGCACAGGCATCTGTGAGCCAGGATAGCTCAGTTGGTTAGAGCAGGCTTCCTCAACCTCGGCCCTCCAGATGTTTTGAGACTACAATTCTCATCATCCCTGACCACTGGTCCTGCCAGCTAGGGTGTCATGGTCTGGTCTACGGGCAATCAAAGTCCCGGCTGAGGTCGTTGGGACCGGGGGCAAGATGGCAGGGTGGGAGCAGGAACGAGAGTCCAGAAGCCAGGGGTCCAAGGGTCAGGAAGCAGGGAGTCACGAAGTCAAGGGTCCGAGGGTTGAGAAGCAAGGAGTCACGATGCCAAGGGTTGAGAAACAGGAAGTCATGAAGTCAAAGGTCCGAGGGACAAGAAGCAAGGAGTCACGAAGTCAAGGGTCGAGAAGCAGGGAGTCAAGAAGCCGAGGTCCAAGGATCAGGAAGCAAGAAGTCAAAGGCAGAAAAGGTGTTGCTGTGGTAAAGAGTCAAAGCAAAATGCTGACCTTATATCCCTTCCCAGCTCTTGCCACCAGGTGCAGTGAGTTACCAAGCGGCCTCACCTGTGTGGCCGCACCTTGCCTCTCCAGAACAAACTTAGGAAAGCCCCAGTCCTGCGAAGCCCTACTAGTCACAGGGTCTGGCTCCTGCACACACTCCTGACATAGGGATCATGGGAGTTGTAGGCCAAAAACATCTGGAGGGCCGAGGTTGAGGAAGCCTGGGTTAGAGTGTGGTGCTGATAAGACCAAGGCTGCAGGTTCAATCCCTGTATGGGACAACTGCATATTCCTGCATTGCAGGAGACTGGAGTACATGATCCTCAAGGTCCCTCCCAACTCTATGATTCTATCATCTGGTTGGCCATGGTGAGAATAGGATGCTGGACTAGATGAGCTATCGGTCTAATCCAGCAGGCTCATTTTATGTTCTTCTCTGGCTTCCATGCCACATCCATCACCAGTCCTGATTCACACCCTCCATGAGTGTTTCTTTTGCCTAGCTGAAAGATGTTTCTGAACTCTAATAAGACTTCTTGATGAGGAGGATGGATGAAATGGAGGGGTGCTTTTTAAGTGTGCATGGAAACTAGTCTGCAAAGTTAACCTTTGCATGCCTTGCAAATATGATAATCTTTATTGTCATTGCCCCATACAGAACGACGAAATAGAAAAAAATCTACATCAGACATTCAGAAACCAACAAGCCTGCTATCCCAGCTATCCTGGCCTGGCTAGCCCCCTAAAAACTCTGATCCCCCACAATTAAATGCAATAAACTCCCATAGAGACTACCTTACACTGCATTTAAGACCAAAATCACATCTGCATAGAAACTGTTTCTCAGGCTGCTAGTCCTAGTCTTTATAATCCTATACCTTCTTCCAGAAGGCAGAAGCTGAAAGAGATCATTTCCAGGGTGTGCACTATCCTGCACTATCTCTGCAGCTTTCTTATGGCACCTGGAAACATAGATTTGATCCAAGGTAAGGAGAGTGCACCCAATTATTCTCTCCACAGTCTTTACAACCCTGGACAACATTGTTTTTTCCCTGACTGTGCAGCTCCCAAACCACACACACGGACCATAAGTTAATACACTCTCACTTCTACTGCCCTGGTCATGTTGCCTCCGGAAACCTGCCCAGGAAGGAAGGCTGGAAAAGATCCCCCATCTCTTTTGTATAGCTGTGTCTCAGTTTCGGTGTGAGAAGGCTGGTTCTTATAGTACTGGCTTTGAGTGTTCCATGTGTGTCACTTTGCTACACAATTTCTATCTCTTTGACAGCACTAAGTGATCCGCTCCAAGGCCCATGAATCCAATCAGGGCATAATGCCACATTAACAGAGAGATCGCAGACATCTCCATGTCCCATAATGTCTTTATGATTATCCTTAATTTCAGGTAGCTGGTGAAAGAATTGGTGTTCAATAGTTGGATCCGCTCTCTAATTGCCTCGCATGCAACAAGAAACGCATACACAATAAAAAAGGGCAGATTTTTATTGGAGATGGCTGGCAACAACACAGAGGGGGAGGGAAGCATTGGATGCCCAGACCGCCGTTGTAAACTTGGAGGAAATCTCTGAAGTTGGTGGCTGTGGATAGTTATACTACAGTCATACCTCGGGTTACGGACGCTTCAGGTTGCATTTTTTTGGGTTGTGGACCGCCGAAACCCAGAAGTACCGGAACAGGTTACTTCCGGGTTTCTGTAGTTGCGCATGCACAGAAGTGCTAAATTGCGCTTTGCGCATGCTCAGAAGCACATGTGCAGGTGCAGGTTGCGAACGCTGTGGGTTGCGAATGTTCATCCCGCAGAGATCACATTCGCAACCCGAGCGTCCACTGTACTTTGAATCTGTTGGTGGCTGTCTATGCTGATCGTTCACAGCATGAATCTTCCTCATGATGAGTGGGAGCATCCTTTGCTACATCTATTCCCCCCCCCCCCGTAATATTCTTTATTGGTTTTCATTTGTACACTCCACATACACATATTGTATTACATTTCACATTTACACCTGCTCCCCAGAGCCGACTTCCCTCCTTCCCTCTTCCGGCCTTTTATATCACATCTTTTTCGCATTGTCTTCATCCATTTTGTATATTATTGTTCTTCTTTTGTATTTGTCCATAGAGTGTCTATAGTCGAATAAATCCTCCTGTGTATGCAATTCTTATTATCTGTCTATATTCATTTACAACTACCATTGGTTACATTAATCACATTGTACATTTTACTTTTTGTTATTTTCTTTATCCATAAATTTTCTTCGTATTTCGCATTATAAGGTTTATTTCAATTCTACTGGTTTCACTATTTCACCTTATCCTTCCTATGTACGACATAATTTCCCCCCATTCTTTTTGAAATGTTTCATGGCCCTGTTGTCAAATTTTCCCCATTAATCTAGCTATTTCCGCATATTCCATTAACTTCTGTCGCCATTCTTCTACTGTTGGTACTTGCTGTTGTTTCCAAACCTGGGCTAACAATAACTTCACTGCTGTTGCTGCATATAAGAACAATTTCTGGTCATTCTTAGTAATGTCTTCTCCTACCACACCCAACAAGAATGCCTCTGGCTTTTTCAAAAACGTATATCTAAATATCTTCTTTAATTCATTAACAAAAATGCGACAATGAGAGCATAACTTTAAAACAAACCACTTATATCAAACAAAGTAATATTCTGTAATCCATTACAATGTAATAGTATGCAATGAAATTAAATATCAGCAAATAATAATTACTAAGTAGAAACCTACTCTTAACAATTGCAATAAATGATTTCTAAACCAGAATCAATAAAATAAAATAATAACAGCAGGTCACAGCTCATAAAACGACACAATACAAATGGAGAAGCAAACACACGCAACGTACAAAATTATTTTTTATTTTAAAAAAATCACTTTTCCTTGCTTCTCCAGCGGCAGTGGGTGGGCTCGGAGTCAGGCAGGAACAGCGGTGGGATCTGCCACCTCTGGATTCCAGTGAGATCCCACCACCTGAGGCAATTGCTTCCATGTGCCCAATGGTATCACCGGCTCTGCTCTGGAGCCATCAATTGATGTTTGCTTCAGGCTGCACAGAGCCTTGGGTACAAAAGGAGTAGGGGGGGGGAGTCACTGAAGTACAAAGAAGAGGGTGAAAACTTTGAATGGGAAAGAGAAGCAGTCACTCTGTGTGCTGGAGGTAATTACTGGTATATAAATAAACGGGGGGGGGGGGATCTTTTAAAAAATCTAATTACCATGCAGCAGTACAGGTTTCAACCTTGGCCAAGTACAGTCAGACCTGAATCACACTTTATCGTAAGATTGCTAGCAGTAGATGACACTTGTTTACTCTGTCTACTCATGCTTCCACCGCCTGGTATATTTTCAAGAAACCTTTGCAAAGGTAAAGGTAAAGATAAAGGGACCCCTGACCATTAGGTCCAGTCGTGACCAACTCTGGGGTTGCGGCATTCATCTCGCTTTATCGGCCGAGGGAGCCGGCGTACAGCTTCCGGGTCATGTGGCCAGCATGACTAAGCCGCTTCTGGCGAACCAGAGCAGCACACGGAAACGCCGTTTACCTTCCCGCTGCAGTGGTACCTATTTATCTACTTGCACTTTGACGTGCTTTTGAACTGCTAGGTTGGCAGGAGCAGGGACCGAACAATGGGAGCTCACCCCGTTGCGGAGATTTGAACCGC
This sequence comes from Podarcis pityusensis, assembly GCF_964106645.2. NCBI lineage: Eukaryota > Metazoa > Chordata > Lepidosauria > Squamata > Lacertidae > Podarcis > Podarcis pityusensis. Next base: position 4,586,839 of record NC_138036.1, on the reverse strand, counting down.
CAACCTTCTGATCGGCAAGTCCTAGACTTTGTGGTTTAACCCACAGCACCACCCATGGCCCTTAAAGAGGCCACCAAAATACACTTGGGACTTGATCAGACACACCTCCCATATTTGCTCAAATCTGCAAACTCTGCAGGAATTCCAAATCAGAAGAATTCAGCACCCTGAAAATGGCATGTGCTGGGTTTTTCTTTTCTTCTCAACAATATAGGGGGCCGGCAAACTTTTGTGAACTTATTTTCAAGGTTGCAGATAGCAGAGGGTGGAGGCACAGGTAGAGTACATCCACTCACGACGCCGGACAAATGCATGAAGGTTGACAGGTGTAATTGTAAATCCCACTTTTCCTCCTCGGCTTCGATTTAATTAAAGGCTGGATTCCTTTGATTTCAAAGCTGAGTGAAAGCTGCCCCTAACACAAGCAGACACGCAGGGGCAAGAGATGGCTGACAGAGCTTTCAGCAGGGTATGAAAAGACCTTCCAACGTTGCTGGAGGAGGGAGAGAAAGTGGGGATTGGGAAGCCAACACACACAGAAGGAAATGAATTGGTGCTCCGAGCTTTCTGTTTATCGGAGCAGAACATCTGCTCGTGTCTGCTCCCCCCTCCCGCCCTTGTGCCGCCTTCGAAAAAACACCGTCCTCCCACCCCTGCCTATCTCTGGGCTCCCCAAGCAGGATATTAAAGTGTTTCTGGCATATGAGCAATTTGCCCAGACAACAGCCTGGCTGGCGGGGGCGCTTCCCAACAAACTTGTGCCGTTTTCCCTCGGCAGGAGTCTAATTTTTTGTAATGAAGCACAGCTGCCCTTGATGAAGACAGGCAGATGATGTCCCACCGTGGTGGAAGCCCGGACATCTGTGTCGGATTTGGACACGGCGGAAGTCAAGTGAAATGGGGGCGGGGGGTTCAGTGGAAGGGGTCCAGAAGCGGCTTTGTGCCAGAAATGCAATTCTTTGATCTATGTTGCCGAGAGCTGGCAGTCATTCTGTTGTGAGCACTTCTTTGTGCGACACTGGAGAAGGATTTAGGGAACGCGATGGGCATTAGAGAGGCGCCCTTGACGCCAGTTCCTCTTTGGTTAGGAGCCCAGGAAACCATTAGAAGGACAAAGTGTTTTGAAAAGTGCTGAAAACCCAGCTGCCATTGGTGTTCATAGCCTATCCACCGTCCTGCTCATCCCAACCATGTTTGTTCTCTTTTTCTGGATATCTGGTCTCCACCTGTTGGCAAACTGTAGAGGGGTGGAGTCTGCTTTCGAAAAGAGCATCACGCCTGGTTGGAGGAAATACTGAAAGTGCTGGTAAAGGACAAGCAAAATCTCTAGGAGTGAACCATATGTCTACCAGCTCCACCTGGTACGCAGGCAAAGACCCTATCTGCCCGCAGACTGTCTTGCCAGAGTGATGCATGCTCTAGTTATCTCCCGCTTGGACTACTGCAATGTGCTCTACGTGGGGCTACCTTTGGAGGTGACCCGGAAACTACAACTAATCTAGAATGCGGCAGCTAGAGTGGTGACTGGGAGTGGCTGCCGGGACCACATTACGCTGGTCCTGAGAGATCTGCATTGGCTCCCAGTACGTTTCCGAGCACAATTCAAAGTGTTGGTGAAGACCTTTAAAGCCCTAAATGGCCTCGGTCCTGTATACCTGAAGGAGCATCTCCACCCCCATCGTTCAGCCCGGACACTGAGGTCCAGCGCCAAGGGCCTTCTGGCGGTTCCCTCATTGCGAGGTTACAGGGAACCAGACAGAGGGCCTTTTCAGTAGTGGCACCCACCCTGTGGAACACCCTCTCTTCAGATGTGAAGGAAATAAGCAGCTATCTTATCTTTAAAAGACATCTGAAGACAGCCCTGTTTAGGGAACTTTTTAATATTTAATGCTGTATTGTTTTTAACACTTGATTGGGAGCCACCCAATTATTATTATTATTATTATTAAGATGAGAAAACCGAAAGCATATGTATCAGCCCAAACTGCCTTCCTCAATCCGGTACCCTTCACACGTTTTGGATCCCACATGTCTCTTGGTATTCCTTTGCCCCAGCATATCCTCACTGCCTCTGGGCCTACAGTTAGACTTTGTTGTGTGGGTTGTCCCATGTCATCACAAACTTCTAACATTGGCCTGCATGTAGTTTAGGAAAGAGGGTTACCAGCGCCACAGTTTCTTGGCTCAGGTGTGACTACCCTGGTCTGACAAACCATGGTTTATTAGACTGGTCTGACAAACCATGGTTTATTAGACTGGTCTGACAAATCATGGTTTATTAGACTGGTCTGACAAACCATGGTTTATTAGACTGGTCTGACAAACCATGGTTTATTAGACTGGTCTGATAAACCATGGCTTATTATTCTATGCTTCTATTTCTAGCATGCTGAAGTGCCTATGTATTGGTGCTTCAAAACTGTTTAAAACTGAGGTGGGGACAGATTATTATTATTATTATTATTATTATTATTATTATTATTATTATTTTATTTTTGGATGGCAACTCCCATTATCCCCATCCAGCACAGCCACTGGCCAAGGATGATGGAAGTTGGAGTCCAACAAGATAAGGAGTGCCACCAGTTCCCCAAATTTGGTTTAAAAAGAAAGAAAAAGAAAGTGGGAGGCTTAAAACAGGCCAAAAAAGTTGAATAAAAGGCATGTAATTAAAATGTGAGTGTTACAGAATCAGTGTTCTAAAGGATAAGTAACTTCAAAGTCTCTGGCATCCGACCTCAGCACCCCCCCTTTGGGCATCGAGCCCCACCAGGAATGTGAGGTTCATCATGCCAAGAACACCACAGCGAGAGAGGTTAGCTATTACCCGAGGTAATTCACGCCAGCGAGTTATTAAATAGCTCTGGGCTTTTTCCACAGTTGCTCTTCTACGGGAGAGGAGAAGTGTGAAAAGGGATGGAGAGAGGCCTTTTGTTTTCTAATTTGTGTCTCTTCTCTATTGAAAACTTGACACAATGTGCTTCCACAGCGCTCCCCCATTCTCTCCCCCCCCCCCACTTAACGCTCTGTCGTCTAATGTGACAGCTGAGGGAGATTAAAAAGAAACACTCAACTAGCAGGAGTTGGAGGGTTCGGGGGGGGGGGCTGTGAGAGAAAGCACATTTATGAATAATTTCAGCACAATTCCAACAACATTGCAATCCCTGGACAGGGCACATTTATTATCTTATTCACCATGACGACGGCAACATTAGTGATTTGTTACCAAATCAATTATTAATTCATAGGAGTGAATAAGGATTTTTTCTTCTTCTTCTCTTAACTCTTCAATGGGCTAAGTTAGGCCTCCATCCATGGGTTGTATCATACCTGGCCCCCTCCCCCAAATATTATCAGAGAGATGACAGCCCTTCATTTCATTAAACAGCTCTGCAAGAATGCATATTTTTTTCCTGTAAAGAGAGTTCCCCAGTGCGCTCCCTCCTATGAGCCAATAAGCAGCCATGCAGCCTTGACAGCTCTGCAGCCAAGAGAATGTTAAGAGGGTTTTGCAAGCCATTGGTTCAGAGGGTAAGCCATGGGGAGTTTATAGTTTCCTCTCCCCCATCCCTGCAATCTCATCCCTCCATTCGGCCTGCGGGGGCACCCACAGTATCTGACTCATCAGGAAGTTCCAAATAATTGGTTACACCAAGTCAGATTGATGGTATCTTTGGGCCCCTAAGTTTTGTCAATGGAAAGAGTCCTGAGGGGTAATATGATGATGTTGTTGTTGTTGAGTCGTTTAGTCGTGTCTGACTCTTCATGACCCCATGGACCAGAGCACGGCAGACACTCCGGTCTTCCACTGCCTCCTGCAGTTTGGTCAAACTCATGTTCGTAGCTTCGAGAACACTGTCCAACCATCTCATCCTCTGTCGTCCCCTTCTCCTTGTGCCCTCCATCTTTCCCAGCATCAGGGTCTTTTCCAGGGAGTCTTCTCTTCTCAGGAGGTGGCCAAAATATTGGAGCCGCAGCTTCAGGATCTGTTCTTCCAGTGAGCACTCAGGGCTGATTTCCTTCAGAATGGAGAGGTTTGATCTTCTTGCAGTCCATGGGACTCTCCATAGACTGTATATACTGTATAATATATATATTGTATAAATGTATAAACTGAGCCCCAAATATGCAAACTACAAATATTTGGCTTAGCTCTGCACCCAAAACTCAATCTCCTACGTCCCTGCAGTGTTTTAAGATCAAAGTGTTAGGTCCATAACCTGGAAGCCCTCGGCCGCCAACATCCCAATGTCTTGACAGTGACCGGTGCTCACTCAGATATGCAGAAAGTGTTGTCACACATCCTTTCGGATACATGTTCTGATCCTTGCTCTGGAGAATGGTTTGAATTTGGCTGAGATTTTTTCTCTTTAGCCAGCATTAATATGGCATGGTGATTGGGGGTGAGTGACTGGGTGGGGAAGAGTAGCATCTGCTATATTTTAGTTGGTGTAATCTCATTTTAATAGGATATATGCCATTGGTGTTCAACTTCTTATTACCCGTGTCAAGTCTTCCAGATGGGGCTTGCTAAACTAATTAACTTACAAAATAAAATAGTACAGCCCCCCGCCCTTGCCTGTCTCCAGAAAACTGATTCTACCCCATTTATGTCTGGTCACATATGAGAGGGAATTCCTTTTGCAATCAAGTGGTATGTGCAGTTGTGCTTTTGGGGGGGGGCGCGGGTGGCACTGTGGGTTAAACCACAGAGCCTAGGACTTGCAGATCAGAAGGTCAGTGGTTCGAATCCCTGCAGTGGGGTGAGCTCCCGTTGTTCGGTCCCAGCTCCTGCCTTCCTAGCAGTTCAAAAGCACATCGAAGTGCAAGTAGATAAATAGGTACCGCTCCAGTGGGAAAGTAAACAGCGTTTCCATGCGCTGTTCGGGTTCGCCAGAAGCAGCTTAGTCATGCTGGCCACATGACCCGGAAGCTGTACGCTGGCTCCCTTGGCCAATAAAGTGAGATGAGAGCCACAACCCCAGAGTCGGACACGACTGGAACTAATGGTCAGGGGTCCCTTTACCTTTTTTACATATGAGAGAGACCAATGACCCTCTACAAATACAGTCATACCTCAGGTTACAGATGCTTCAGGTTGCTTTTCTTTAAGTTACGGACCCGCCGAAACCCAGAAGTACCGGAACGGGTTACTTCTGGGTTTCAGCCGTCGCACATGCGCAGAAGTGCCGAATCGCATCCTGCGTGTGTGCAGACGAGGCGCTGCAGGTTGTGAATGCTGCGGGTTGTGACTGTGCATCCAGCACGGATCATGTTCACAACCCGAGCATCCACTGTATTCTAAATGTGGATTAAAGACACACATGCTTAATGGATAGAACCCTCTCTCATAATCGTAGAACTTGGGGCCACCTAATGAAGCTGAATGACAGCAGTGTGGATAGCTCAGTTTGTTAGAACATGGTGCTGATAACATGAAGGTTGCAGGTTCGATCCCCAGATGGGACAGCTGTATATTCCTGCATTGCAGGAGGTTGGACTAATATGGAGGATTCAAGATGGAGAAAACATAGTACTTCTTCACACTGCACATAGTTAAACTCGCCCTTGCAAGAGGTAGGGATGGCCACCAACTTGGATGGCTTTAAAATAGGAGGCTGCTAGCCATGGTGGGTATTTTCTACTTCCACTGTTGGAGGCACCGTGCCTTTGAAGACCAGTTTCTGGGAATCACAAATGGGGAGAGCACTGTTGCACCCATTTCCTGCTTTCAGGCTGCCACTAGGGAATCTGGTTCAGGCCCCTCCTATATTAAGTTTCATGAGCAATGGAGCATCCGATTATGCTTCATGAGTTGGAGGGTGAACTTGTGATCTGTTCTGGTGGAGGCTCCTTGCATGTTTTAGAGCCCTGTTAGGTTTTCAAAGGCACAGGGAACTTCTATGAGGTTCCTCATTTCATAAGTTCTCAAGAACCGAAACAGGGGAGAAGCAGCTAGCACACTCATCTCTGCTGCCCTCCTTTGTCTGTTTGTTTCAGAAGCTCAAGATGAGACTTGGTTGTTGGAGGAGGAAACGAACAAAGAACAATATATGATTGTCCCAGGAAAGGATGAGGGAGAGAGAGAGAGAGGCACAATTGTGTAAAACACTGTTTATAAAACCTTAAAAGGACAAAAAGGCAAGGGGAGGGGAGAAGAAAGAGAACCCCCTCTGTCATTTAAGGCCTGCCCATAAATCTTGGGAAGACTGCAAACTTGCAGCTTGCTTAGTATATTTTATAGAGGGAGAAGTTGCTGACTCGGCTGGTGCTAGGTAGGAGGCAGGAAGGGCTGGGAAGCTTGAGATTTGGGGGTGGGTAAACATCCCCATCCATCAAGAGGCTGGTTTTGCGGCAGAAGTGGCAAGAGCCCCAGGAGATTAACACGATGGAGGCCAGAGTGGTGCGAAGATCTGCTGTCTGTCTGCCTTTGAATGCATATTCCCAAGAAGGATGAAGCCAGAGGCTTTAAGGAGAGGACAAGGATGGTCTGCACCTTCCATGCTTCCTGAACCTGCCTTTGAAAAAAAATATAAGTTGGAACAATCTTTCATTTATCCACTTCTCTAATATTCAGAATCCCCCAATTAATAGCTAAGCCTTACAGGTTTTTCTTCCAGGTTTTTTTACGTATATATAACCATCTTTCCCACCTCTCCTAAGGATGACCAGGTGCAAAGTACCTTTAGCAGAAGGATGGAAGAGGCTATTTTGGCAGGTGCAGCTTTTAATGCAGGCATGAGAAGATCTACAGCAGCTGAAAATCCTTCTTCTAGATCAGGTTTCTCAACCTGTGGGTCCCCAGATGTTGTTGAACTACAACTTCCATCACCCCAGCTAGCAAAGCCAGAGCTCAGGGATGGTGGGAGTTGTAGTCCAACAACATCTGGGGACCCACAGGTTGAGAACCGCTATTCTAGATAGTAATTAAGAGTAGAGGAGTGCCTGCTGTTTTTCATTTCGATCTATCTGGGCTGTAGCCAACGTTAGGCATATTCAGAGCAGACCCTTTGAACTTCACAGGCATGGCTAACTTAGGTCTCCTAAATTCAATGGGTCTTCTCTGAGTAGAGTTTAGTTGGGTACAACCCTCTCTTTCCCCCTTCCTGTCTGGGTGGCTTCTAGTCCACAGGCCCCCACACTGCAGCCACTATTTTTTTTAATTTGATTTGGGGGGGGGGCCTCCAGAAGAGAAACTCTAGAAGCTGTAGCGTGTACCTCACATCTCTAGAAGAAGAGGTGTGAATTACAGCTTTGTAATTTGTAGGGTGGCTATGGGACAACCATGCCCTCTCAGCATGACTTACCTCACAGGGCTAAAGCATAAGTAAAACACAACATTTTTAGGGGATTGGAGGATCTCACTTCTTCATGAAACTCACAGTTAGACTATAGAACTCATCCCCACAGGAGGCAGTGATCGCCACCAACCTAGAGGCTTTAAGAGAGGGTTAGACAAATTTGTGGAGGGGAGGGATGAATAAGTAAACACGATAGTTCTGAAAATCGGTTGCTAAATCTGGATATTTCTGAAGTTGCAAGTTTGGAGAATTTCCCACCACTCCTGCTTGATCCTTCAGGTGTAGATCCATTGCTCTGTGGTAAGAAGACCACATACACCATTTCATGCAGAAGGTCCCAGGTTTGGCCCTGACCCTTCCAATATGGAGTCAAAGCAGACAATCCTGGAAAAAAATAGGCAAATGTTCTGGGTTTGTAGAAAGCAGCCCTCCAGATTATGCTGAATTACCTCTGACCAGTGGCCATGCCGACTGGAGATTATGAGAGTTGGAATCCAACAACATCTGGATGACTTTGGCTTCCCTGCCCAAGGTATAAGGCATCTTCAAATACTGAAATGAGCTTTAGCCGACCTGGTGCTCTCCAGTTTCTGTTGAACTACAACACCCATCAGTCCCAGCTGATGTGCCACCTGTGGCTGATGGGAGTTGTAGTCCAACAACCAGGTTGGCAAAGGCCGTTTTATATATTTCTCAGTGTGTACTTGCTGCTTTTGAATTCCTTGCCACAGAGCTAGGGACGCTCAGGACTTGAAGATCCCATTAACATAATCAATCCCTGGTGGATTAAAAATTTAAACAATTTGTCTGTGAGTTGCCTTCTCAATCCAAAGGGAATCAGATTTGCAAGAGGAGATTTGCCTCTCCCAGGAAAGATAAAAATACCCTTTGAAGCTGACCAGTATTGATTCCCCCACAACCACCCAAGTTTGTCTTCTATGTTACTTCTACTCAGAGTAGATCCATAGAAATGAATTAACATGGCTAAAGTCCATTATGGTCAATGGATCTAATCTAAGTAGAATTCAGTTGAAATACATTTCTTCCTTTTGTGGAGGCATCTACTCTTTGCCTCATTTTTCAGTCATTCCAGTCTTATGATGGATCTTGGGATACCCCCATTTCGCTAGCTGGAAAGGCAGTTTAGAGTGACCACACATTCAGTGTCACTCTAATGTTCACCAACGCTACTGCCATAAATACAAATTTATGTTTGTATTGCGCCAAAGTGATGCATTGCAAAATACAAGTTCTCTGACCCAAATGAGGTTGTTGGAAGCTTTCAGGGTAAGAATAGGGATACTTCAGGACTCTTAAATACTGTAAATATCTCATTACTACCTATCCCCTGCCCCCCATCACCAACCCATAACAGCTCTGAGTTGAATTGTGTTCCAGCACAATTTGCCTTATCTCACACTTGATAGAAAAAGGGGGTGTAGACAGGGCCATGCCCACAAAACTCTACCACACCACAACCTTGGGCAAACCAGCTGCTTTTTAGATGTTTACATGTTTAGCATGAAGGGGAACATGTTGTTTGATTAGTTATATACCACATTTATGACAAATTTGTGCTCGGAGCGGTTTTTCAAGCACATTTGATTAAACTGTTCCCCCACTGTCAGAAAAATCCAGTAAGCCAGGTTTTCTGTTCACAGGGGAGATTTCCCCCCATGTTTGTAAAAAAACAGCTTCATCCCTTTGAGCAGAGATTGGAAGAGCACGAGATGGGGATTTTGAAGGTGAAGCTTAGCCTTCACACACACAAAAAAACACACACACAAACACACCATATGATCAGGCACACGTACCTGAACGTAGCTTATATTTGGAGCAAGGTGGAGCAGTAGCCATATTAAGCCATGTCAGATGCCTTTAATTTATCTCTCCACACACACACACCCCAAATAATAATATTCAGTGTGAACTAATGGGTACAATTCCATACCAGACCCTGCTGGCCTGGGACTGGTCAGGGTTCCGAATGTTCAGAACCCGCCTCCTGAAATTTATTTCTCTTGCTGCCTTTGGTTTTTTAACAAAAATGCTAAAAGGCATTTCCATCCCTTCTACAACTGCAAGGGCAGAAATGTCATTACCAGCCTCTCCTCCCCCCGAGTAAACAACATGGCCAGTCAATAAATGGTGGAGTGCATAAAGTAGTGCTTCACTTGTGCCTGCTGGTTGCTGTAAATCTCTGGCCGCCTCCTTCCTTCCTTCCTGCTCTTAGCAATGTGGGTCATTGTAGCTGCATTTGCAGATCTCTCCTGCCAGCTCACGCCCTCCAGGCAAAACAGCCTAGTGCATAGAGTCTGTGCCCTAGTGAGTTCCTTCCATTCAGTGCCAAAGATATTGAGTAGATGGACTAACTAGGTAAAGGTAAAGGGACCCCTGACCATTAGGTCCAGTCGTGCTGACTCTGGGGTTGTGGCGCTCATCTCGCTTTATTGGCCGAGGGAGCTGGTGTACAGTTTCCAAGTCATGTGTCCAGCATGACTAAGCCGCTTCTGGCAAACCAGAGCAGCACACGGAAACGGTGTTTACCTTCCCGCCGGAGCAGTACCTATTTATCTACTTGCACTTTAACGTGCTTTCGAACTGCTAGGTTGGCAGGAGCAGGGACTGAGCAATGGGAGCTCACCCCATCGTGGGGAATCGACCTGCCAACCTGCTGATCGGCAAGCCCTAGGCTCTGTGATTTAACCCACAGTGCCACCCACGTCCCTGGACCAACTGGGTAGATGGGGTCATTATAAGAGAGCTTCTTAAGGTTTATTTCAGCTTCTGCATTGTGTAACAGAACAGGATGTGCACAACATGACAATTTAGTGTTCATGCACACACGCATGTGTAGGCGCATACATTGGAGTCATGTTTTATCTACATGCTGCCGCCACCATGCAGAAATGTGACATACTGTATACAGAACCCAGAGGCCCTACAGAGGGAACTGAACTCTGACAAGGCGCCTCTAATCCAGGCAGAAATAGCGACAGGGTTAAGCTAGGGGTGGCGATTACTAGGGGCAGGTAGCAGCAGCGGCAGCAACAAAACCAGGTGTGTGCTTCTAGGTAACTTGGAAAGTGGGCTTGGCTAAACCTCGGTGGCCGTGCCAGTCATCCAGAGTCTGATCCCGGGCAAGGACACCAATGTCTCTGGTACGAGTCTTTTGATGCACTCTGCACCGAACTGGCTGCCCAGAGAATTTTATAATAATATAATAATAATAATTTATTATTTATACCCCGCCCATCTGGCTGGGTTTCCCCAGCCACTCTGGGCAGCTTCCAACAGAACACTAAAATACAATAACCTATTAAACATTACAAGCTTCCCTAAACAGGGCTGTCTTCAGATGTCTTCTAAAAGTCTGGTAGTTGTTTTTCTCTTTGACACCTGGTGGGAGGGCATTCCACAGGCCGGGTGCCACTACCGAGAAGGCCCTCTGCCTGCTTCCTTGTAACTTGGCTTCTCGCAGCGAGGGAACTGCCAGAAGGCCCTCGGCGCTGGACCTCAGTGTCTGGGCAGAACGATGGAGGTGGAGATGCTCCTTTAGGTATTATCCTTCAGGTATATTCTAGAATCCATGGGTCATGGTGGATGGAACTCATTGCAAAACTGCAAGAGAGATTGCAATATATTGCAAGTTGCAATGGCGTATGTGTACAATTCATGCTGCTTTTACTAGGAGGGTGTGTGTGTTTGTGTGTGTGTGTGTGTGTGTGTGTGTGTGTATTCATGCGTGCACGCAAACACATGCAGGAGAGGTCTTACTGCCTATGATTCGGTGCTTTAATCTCCCAGTTAACTTCAGTGGAGCCCCTCAAATTATCCCTGCGCAGAAAATGTAAAACGCCCTGCCTAAACCCTTGCAATGTGCTAGGGAGGCGAAGAACATGATTTGAATCTCTGCGATAGCAGATGACACAGGGCGGGAGCGGGGAGGGAGCTGGGTGTGCTCCACGTGGACGGGCACATGCATGGCGCCTGCAGAGTAGTGGCGGTAATCCTCCTCGAGGCGCATTGTTTACTCACACACGGCTGAGCAGTTTCTCCCCATGTAAACAAACACGCCTCCTGCCTCTTCGGCTTCCGACCTAGAATTCAAAGCAAAGCAAAATCCAAGCATGAGCCCTGGAATATATTTGATTTTGAGATGCATCCAGGCAAACCTATCTCTCTGCTCCTTCCACATTCACCTTGGACCTCAAGGTGCCTTTCTATATTTTTTTATACTTTTGCAAAGAGAAAAGGTTAAGTGAGGACTAGCGATGCTCCTTTGTGCACAACCCCTGTGCCTTTGAAAGTCCGCTCAAACCAACCTCCATGCTCCTCCCTCACTCCCCCAGCCCCCTAGTTATTAAAAATGTAGACACCACAGACTCCAGGGGTCAATACGCTGTTGTTTTGAAATTTAAACATGAATTTCCATCTCACTGACCGTTTGGTTATAATGAGATGTGCTGTGAGGGGAGCTTTTCACTGCAAAACATGCATGAGTGAAGTCAGTTGATAGTAGAAACACAGTAGTAGATACTCACATCCTCCCTCTCTTTCTTTCCCTCCCTCCCTCCCTCTCCCACACATGTGCACATACTCCTAGAACTGCTACGATCACGGATTTCTCCTGCTGAGCCATGAAATGTCAGATACGGTTAGCCATCTTGAAAGCAAACTTCCAACTCACTCCGTCTCCCTTGGGGCGGATGATTGAATCGCAGCATAAACTGCCTGATTCTAAGCCAGACCATAAGCTCATCTACCTCAGTGTTGTCAACACTGGCTGGCAGTGGCTCTCCAGGGGTGCAGGCAAGGTTGCTTCCAAGCCCTACCTAGAGATGCCATTGGAGAATGAATGAGGGACCTTCTCCATACAGATCAGATGCCATGCCACTGAGCTATGGACTTTCCCCAAAGAAGAGAATGAAGGGGAGGTTTTCCTATTCCTTGTGGGGCAGGGTTAATCAAAGCTTGAGATACCCCCATTCCACAATCGCATGTTAGGGGTGAGGGAACACAAGAGGGAAAGGATCCAGTAGGGCTCTTCTTCTGTTACTGTGGAGAGTGTATTAACTTATGGTCTGTGTGTGTGGTTTGGGAGCTGCATGGTCAGGAGAAAAACAATGCTGTCCAGGGTTGTAAAGACTGAGAAGAGAATAATTGGGTGCACACTTCCCACCTTGGATCAAATCTATGCTTCCAGGTGCCATAAGAAAGCTGCAGAGATAGCGCAGGATAGTGCGCACCCCGGAAATGATCTCTTCCAGCTTCTGCCTTCTAGAAGAAGGTACAGGGTTATAAAGACCAGGACTAGCCGCATGAGAAACAGTTTCTACCCCAATGCGATTTTGGTTTTAAACGCAGTGTAAGGAGTCTTTATGGGAGTATATTGTATTTAAAAATGGGGTATCAGAGTTTTTAGGGGGCTAACCAGGTTGGGGTAGCTGGGATAGCAGGCTTGTTGAGTTTTGAATGTTTTATGTAGATTTTTCAATTTCGTTGTTCTGTATGGGACAATGACAATAAAGATTATCGTATCGTATTTCACACTTTCAGATCAGAACGCAAATGCCAGTCTCTAGATTCTGTGATGCAGTTTCAGCGCACAAAATGTGCATGGGAAAGTGTGTTTCACATTTTGGAAGTGGACAAAAATGTATTTCAAAGAGGAATTCACTGGAAAGTGAATGTTTTGCTTTCTTTTCTTTTCTTTTCTTTACAAAAGGAGTATGAATAGTGCGAACAGAAGGAGTGCAAAATGTGTACAGTTAAAGTGCAGACTTTTCATGCAATCATATATTTTTTTAATTAAAAAAAACTGCACCAAACAGGAGGGAATGGACCTATGATTGAGTACCAACATGATAGAAACAAGACAGAATTAGCTGCTTAGTCCATCCCTGTAAAGGTAAAGGGACCCCTGACCATTAGGTCCAGTTGTAACCGACTCTGGGGTTGCGGTGCTCATCTTGCTTTACTGGCCGAGGGAGCCGGCATACAGCTTCCGGCTCATGTGGCCAGCATGACTAAGCCACTTCTGGCGAACCAGAGCAGCGCACGGAAACGCCGTTTACCTTCCCGCTGGAGCGGTACCTATTTATCTACTTGCACTTTGACGTGCTTTCAAACTGCTAGGTTGGTAGGAGCAGGGACTGAGCAACAGGAGCTCACCCCGTCGCAGGGATTCAAATTGCCAACCTTCTGATCGGCAAGCCCTAGACTCTATGGTTTAACCCACAGCACCACCCGCATCCCCTAGTCCATCCCTAGCATCACCCAAAATCTGTCCTCCCATAACCCAAGTTTATTAGCTCTCTTCATGTACCCTGGGAAGGCACAGAACAAGTCTTTGCCCTCTTCTTTGCCTTTGCATTCTTGATAAAGCCGGGTTCTGCCTTAGAAGCATGATTTTTCTAGGGCTTACTGGAAGCTGAGATATTGTGTGTCTCTTCAAGTAGCTCCTTCTGCTAGTTTGCACAATAATATGTGTTTATGTGACACCAGGACTACAAAACCCATGATAAAGTGTGAGCGTGAGCTGAGTCCAAATAAATGCCAAAAAATCTCCAGGGCCTATAACTGTAGTCAACATTTGCAATCCTGGTCAGTGCAACTGAATGTCTGAAATCTGGGAGAAAGGGTAGCTTCCTTAAGAAAAATATCTTGCACTCAGCCAGGGAAATGGATTAGCGGACAGAATTTCTCAGGGGTTTTCCCCCTGCCTCCGTATGAAATTGACTCATATTCACCACCACTGTTCCTTAAAATACTTTAGTGTGAAATGGCTGCAAGTCCCATTGACTTCAACAGAGGTAAATCAATTTACAACCTACAGCTTAAGTGGGTTGCAGAAGGCTGGGCTGTAAATGACTCACCCCATCATATACCTTGAGCTTGAACCAAAAATAGAACAGTTAGAGACCCAGTTTTTGGGTGCTTTTGTTCTCTCTGTTAGATGGCTTCCTCTCTCTCTCTCTCTCTTTTAACAGGGGGAGGTGGGATGGCGGTAGGTAAAAAGAGGAAGGTTGTGTCGTCAGTGAGGATTTTCCAGTTTTACATATAGAACTCTTTTCTGACACTCCGGCTCCTGAGTCAGCAGTCTGAGAGCAATAACTCCCCGTAATAAACGGCGCCAGAACACCAAGTTTGTGTGGGTAAATTTGGTTCTAAAGTGAGTGATGTGCTTCAGTGTAATCAGGCACAGTTGTTGTTTGAACACTGTAAAGTCTATGAAATATGGCCTCTCCGTTCTCTGCTACAGGAACGGGGTGGGGAGGAGAGGAAAAGCTAGAGGAAAGCGAGCGGTGAAGAATCCAAATATAAAATCTGTGTATTAAGCCACACTGATTGCTCAAATGGGGGTGAGGAGAGTTGGGAGGGCTGCATTCACTGAGGAAGCAGGGTTCACATATTTTCAAGGAACACTCGCAAATGCCATTTTGTACACTTATATTTAATTAGGCATTAAATCCCACCTCTTGTCCTAAGAGTCTTCACACTGGCTTTCAGCAAGAGGAAGATGCTAACATAATAATAATAATAATAATAATAATAATAATAATAATAATTTATTTATACCTCGCCCTCCCTGGACAGACCCGGGATCAGGGCTGCTAACACCAGTATAATTACAATTAAAAAATAAAATTAAAATAAACCAATTTAAAACACAGGTTAAAATACAATTTAAAATGCAGCCTCATTTTAATAGTAAACCATAGATCAAAACCATAAGGGGAGGGAAACATAAGGGTCAGACTGAGTCCAAACCAAAGGCCAGGCAGAAAGATGTCAAATCCCACAGGGCCCTAGTCTCTTTTGACAGAGCATTCCACCATGTCAGGGCCAGTACCGAAAAGGCCCTGGCCCTACTTGAGACCAATCTAACCACCTTGCGACTTGGGACCTCCAAGGTGTTGTCATTTGTGGACCTTAAGGTCCTCCGCAGGGCATACCAGGAGAGGCTGTCCTGTAGGTCGTAGTAGTAGTAGTAATAATAATAATAATAATAATAATAATGCAATATTTGACGGCCACAAAACAGAAAATAAAAGCAACAGAGAACAAGCAAATAAAACAGATTGTAAGTGAAGTCTGGCTAAATAAATCTCAAGACCCATCTAGTCCAGAAATTGGATTCCTACAAGCCGGACCTGACAATGATATTGCCTCTGATGGTGGAGGCCAAACCCAGCAACTGTGACTAGCAGGAATTCATAGCCTAATCTTCCAGTGTTTCATCTAAACAGTATCCTAAAAACTAGCAGAAGGGTCTGTGCTATCATTACAAGAATGGGAGACCAAGATGGACTTCACCTGCCATCTAAACAATAACAGGCTGCTAAATTTTGGGTATTAGCGAGGCCTTCTCCGTGGCAGCCCCTTCATTCTACAGCTTTTAGCAAATGCTGAAAATCACATCTTTACCCTAGTTTCTGACACTTGAGATTAATATTTTCCGTAATTTTGATTGGCAGCCACTTGCCAGGATTTCAGGTCTCCCAGTCGATGGCAGAGATTGAATTTAGAACCGTCTTCATGCAAATAAGATGTTCTGCTATTGACTTGTAGGCCTTTCTCATATCTACGTGACTTTTGTGTCCTCGTTTGAATGTGCTCAAGGGGCGATTAGAGGAAGGAATGTTCCAAACTTTAGCATCCTGGAGGCCGCTAGCAAATTCTAGTTTAGACAAGAGCAACAAAAATGATGAAGGGATCTGAGCCAATGACTTATGGGGAGAGATTTAAAAAACCAAATATGTATAGCTTGGCCAAACGATGGCTGAGGGAGTGATGATATCCATCTCCATATATCTGCAGGAGGTGTAAACTCCGAAGAGGGAGATGAAGTGCTTAGGAAAGTACAAAGGGAAATTTACTAGGTGTCGTAGAAGGAAATTAAGCAAAGGAAAATTTTGGCTGAATGTCAGGAAAACTTTCCTATGGGTGAAATTACAATGATGGAAAACTACCGCTTAACATGTTAAAAGTGCTTGTTTAAATTGCAGCCCACTATTCTTCTCACATGATGAAACCCTGCTATTAAGGAAGCAAAATTCCAGATTTTTGCAGTTGTGAAAATGGAAACTGTGAAGCCATTTTTGACATCTTTTAGGGGGTTGAAAATCAACCCGTGTTGACTTCTTTGGTTATGTACTCATTTCTCCCCACCTCCCCAGTTCTGTCCATCAACATACTCAAAATATATGGTGGGTTGTGGTATGGTGGTGATGTGTCTCACTATTATGGGATGGAGTGAGCAAACAATGAACCTGACTTGTGCTAACTTCAACACACGAAAACAGCGTGTGTAAAAGGTTGTGTGGTTTGGTGCTTAGCACATCAACGACCATGGACATTTCCCTAATCATAACATCTTCATGGTGAGATTACTTTGGTAATACTTTTTCTATAGAGATCATTTCCAAGGAAATTGCAAATTCCCTAAAATAATGTGGTATTGGTATTGTGGGTCCCAATATTCAAATGTCTAAACACTTCCACCCAGTATTTTTTAGTTAAAAAATAAGTCTCCCTCCCCGCTTGTGGAAACTTAGCATATCAGGAAGCAGGCCAGGTTAGAATGCTTCAAGGCCAAGCAGTGATTTTCACATGGAGGGCCATCCTATCAGAAGCTTGTCCCACTTGGAACAAAATGGTACAACCCAAATGGACCATGCCACATAATATTTCTGTAGGAACAGTTCTAGACTTCAGGCCTCTTCTTTCCATCTATCATGCCATCTATCACAGTCCTGAACCTGATTCCACCCCCTTCTCTGGCAGGTCTTAATGGACTTGCCCTAATCTTGCAAATGCCATTACAGTGGTAAATTGGGTTACAGACGCTTCAGGTAACACAGGTTACAGACTCCACTAACCCGGAGTACGTCGGGTTAAGAACTTTGCTTCAGGAAGAGAACAGAAATTGCACGGTGGCAGCAGGAGGCCCCATTAGCTAAAGTGGTGCTTCAGGTTAAGAACAGTTTCAGGCTAAGAACGGACCTCCAGAACGAATTAAGTTCTTAACCCGAGGTACCACTGTACTTACCTCTGAAGGCTACTTCAGATTTCAAGTGTGGACCTATATTTGCAAACAAGACCTGGGCTATGGAAGCCATGGTTGGCTGTTGAGCATCTGCCCTGTCAGAAGCTGATGTTTGCCTTTGTTTAGCGTGTGACACGGCACTCGCACGTCCTCGTATGCGTGGCTTGCGACGGCACTGTGACCCCATTCTTTCATTTAAAATTAAAGAAGTGCGCTCTTTGTCCTCTAACAGCGTTCTTCCCCGCAACACCGCTCCGCAAAATCTGGAAGCCAGTGAAGTCCAAGGAAATCTCTCTTCTGCAAGACATCATTGGGCAGTTAGATCAAGGCCTTGAAGGGCCCTGTGATCTTCCTGGAGCTCCTCAGAAAGAGAAGTGTTGCTCGCCCATTGAGACAAAAGCGGCTTCATCTAATGTGATTGGACACAAAAGCATTGTCAGATGTGTAAATGCAAATTTAATGAGTACCAAGGAGGGAAGGGAGGTGGCGGCTGGTGAGAGAAACTTCCAAATCAATGCAAAAATATTCGGCGCTGCAGTCATTTTGATTAAAAAAGAACACAGAGAGAGGAGACCACTTGAAATAAGCAAAAAGGGGGGAAAAGAACTAATGGGAATCTCATCCATTATTTAATCTGTTCCTTATCTGAAATGTACAAAAACTGGAATCTACTATGGTGTGTGTGTGTTGTTCTCTTTGTGCAAAAGCAACCAGAGCAAGGGGCAGCAATTTCACTTAATATATTAAATCCATTGTCAGGCTCGGAGCCAGATTAATAACTCCAACTAGCTGGAAAAGCCCTATATGTATGTATGTGTGTGTGTGTGTGTGTGTGTGTGTGTGTGTGTGTATATATATATATATATATATATATATATAATGTTTCTGGCTTCATGGGTTATGTGGTTTGATTCATAAGTATCCCCACTGTTGGGCTTTATTAAATAATAATAAAAAATACCCCCAAACTAGGGATGGAATGGGAAGGAGTGAGAGAGGAGGACTGAGGATTCCTCAATGCTGCTCTTGGTATAGGAAGGGGGTAGGAACCGGGGGTGGAATTTGCTCAGGCTGCTTTTCACAGCAGGCGGAACCGATTTGAGATTCCCAAATTTGCCTGCGGGTTAGAACCCAACTTTCAGTGGGATTGTCCACTCCTCCTGATTGTGCAGAGCAGTTTTGAGTCCCAAAGAGTGTGAACAAAAGTAAATATGCAGATTTTAGGGGAAACTGCATTTGCGGAAAATGCATATTCTATGGCAAAACAGTGTACCTAGTGCAGGGGTCAGCAAACTTTTTCAGCAGGGGGCAGGTCCACTGTCCCTCAGACCTTGTGGTGGGCCGGATTATATTTTGGAGGGAAAAAATGAATGAATTCCTATGCCCCACAAATAACCCAGAGATGTATTTTAAATAAAAGGACACATTCTACTCATGTAAAAACATGCTGATTCCTCGACTGTCCACGGGCCAGATTGAGAAGGTGATTGGGCCGGATCTGGCCCCCGGGCCTTAGTTTGCCTACTCATGACCTAGTATGTAGCTAGGGTATGTTCTACCTCTGCTTTGAAGGCAGCTGCTAGGACTCAAAAGTGGGAAGGTGTTTTTGCACTCAGGTCCTGGTTTTCCACAAGCTATTGTGAGAACAGTATGCTGAGGTACACATTGGCTTGATGTAGCAGTCTATTCTGATGTTATTTTGTTCCTATCTTATTATTTTCATCTGGTTGGCCAATATAATAATAATAATAATAATAATAATAATAATAATAATAATATCTTTATTGTCATTGCCCCCTTCGGGGACAACGAAATTACTTGACTGCTCCATAAAAACACTAATTAATCAATACAGTATAATACAGCAAGGGAGATTAGATGACTTTCAAAGTCCAGGCTTCCCATTCAGGGCCGAGATTGCTCTGGAGAAGAAGCTGTTCTTAAGACGGCTCGTTCTTGTCTTCATCGTCCTGTATCTCCGTCCCGACGGCAAGAGCTCGAAGAGACAGTGACCAGGATGCGATGGATCTTTTACTATGTCCAGTGCCTTCCTATGGCACCTTGTGGCATAAATCTGCTCTAAGGTGGAGAGTGGGCAGCCAACAATGCTCTCTGCTGCCTTAACAACCCTGCACAACCCCATCCTGTCCTGGGTAGTACAGCTTCCGTACCACACACATAAGCCATAAGTGAGCACGCTCTCAATGGCACAGTGATAGAAGGCAAGCAGCAGTTTCTGCGGAAGATGGTTTTTCCTTAGTATTCTCAAAAAGTACAGTCTCTGAGCATAGGATGCTGGACTAGAGGAGTTTGGCTTGAACCAGATTGCCTCTTCTTGTTTTGTATTATTGGGGAAATGGGTGTGAAAGAAACTTCTCTCCATGTTTATTTCGACAACTTTTCTGGCTTGGGGAAATGAGTCACACGAGTAGGCACACCCAATCAGAATCACAGATGTAGCATCATCCAAAATGTTGGTGCCCAGGTCCATCTTTACTCAACAGAGTCTGCTGCTGAGTCACCACTATTGATTCCAGTTGGTTTCCTCTCTGCCAAAGGTCTTCACCTTAGTGGCAGCAATGAGGGGGCCCTCAGTGTAACTTGGAGCTGAAATCCGAGTTCCTCCCTGGAGCTTCCTCACTGTAAGAGTCACTGTCTCAGATGGCTGTGAATCTGATTGGCGGTGTGGACCCATTTGCTGCTCCTCCAAGGAGGAGGTTGCTGAATAGGTCTGGGGGAAAGACAGTGCTGCGTTTGATCACACCCACTCACCACTGCAAATGACTGGGAAGTGTGTGCTATACTGAGCCCCAAATAATAATAATAAGTTATTATTTATACCCTGCCCATCTGGTTGGGTTTCCCTAGCCACTCTGGGCAGCTTCCAACAAAGTATTAAAATACAGTAGGCTGTTAGACATTAAAAGCTTCCCTAAAGAGGGCTGCCTTCAGATGTCTTCTAAAAGTCTGGTAGTCTCTTTGACATCTGGTGGGAGGGCTTTCCACAGGGCAGTGCCACTACTGAGAAGACCCTCTGCCTGGTTCCCTATAACTTGGCTTCTCGCAGTGAGGGAACCGCCAGAAGGCCCTCGGTGCTAGACCTCAGTGTCCTGGCAGAACGATGGAGGTGGAGATGCTCCTTCAGATATACTGGACCAAGGCCGTTTAGGGCTTTAAAGGTCAGCACCAACACTTTGAATTGTGCTCGGAAATGTACTGGGATCCAATGTAGGTCTTTCAGATATGCATGTTTGATTACACCCACTCACCAGTACAAATGACTGGGGAGTGTGTGCTATTTGCTGAGCCACTCTCCCCCTCCCCTGCTGAAAATGTATATGTTATTGTTGTTTAGTTGTTTGGTCGTATCCGTTTCTTTGTCACCTCATGGACCAGAGCACGCCAGGCCCTCCTGTCCTCCACTGCCTCCCGCAGTTTGGTCCAACTCATGCTGGTAGCTTCGAGAACACTGTCCAACCATCTCATCCTCTGTCGTCCCCTTCTCCTTGTGCCCTCCATCTTTCCCAACATCAGGGTCTTTTCCAGGGAGTCTTCTCTTCTCATGAGGTGGCCAAAGTCTTGGAGCCTCAGCTTCAGGATCTGTCCTTCCAGTGAGCACTCAGGGCTGATTTCCTTCAGAATGGAGAGGTTATATCTTCTTGCAGTCCATGGGACTCTCCATAGACTGTATATACTGTATAATATATATATTGTATAAATGTATAAACTGAGCCCCAAATATGCAAACTACAAATATTTGGCTTAGCTCTGCACCCAAAACTCAATCTCCTACGTCCCTCCCTCCCATACGCTTTTGCAGATTGCACAACGGCAGATCAGCAATGTACAACCCATCGGATAAAAAGAATGTGCATGGCTGAGGGTGCCTCTTTGTTCCCTGATTTGCCTAATCTAGTTACGGAAGCGAGTCCCCCCCCCCTTTCTTTCTGGTGGCTGCTTTCGGGACCTCTTCTTTTCTCTCCTGCACACGCGCGTGCGCACGTACTTATGAATTCATCATCTGTCATTTTTCATTAAGCTGGTTAAAAGAGACGTTTTGAAAAGCTCAGAGTTTCCGAGAGCAGCCATGTGTACTCTGTTGGAAGTAAATGAAAGCTAATTGGGGGAAAAAAGTCATGCTGGACACTGGGACAAGATGCGCCCTTTAAATGCAGATTATTGACCTGTGAAGAATGTATTGAGCAGAGCAGGGGGGACCTCAGTGGATTTGCTTTGTGGCTGTGGCTAAGTGGCTAATCCTGAGACAACAGCAGAACCAGGGGGCATTTTTCCACATTACAAAACTGACCCCTGGACCATGGACTCCTACAGAAAAGGAAGTGCCATCTACTGTGCCAGATGATTGTTCCATCTTACCCAATGGCAGCGGGAGTCAATGTGGCACCCTCCAGGTGTTTTCGAACTGCATCTCCCATCGGTCCCAGTCAACTTGCCCAATGGTCAGGGATGATGGGAGACAGAGGATGGCAATGCTTGAAGGGCAACACATTTGCTTTGTATATTCTGATGGTGAGCAGCTTCTCAAGATGTTGGGCAATGGAATAGCCCATCCTTTCTAAATGAGATCTTTTAAACTGAAGGTGTAGGGGACTGAACCCAGGTAAAAACCCATGATTTCATATGGAGATATAAAGGTAAAGGGACCCCTGACCGTTAGGTCCAGTCGCAGATGACTCTGGGGTTGCGGCACTCATCTCTTTATTGGCTGAGGGAGCCGGTGTACAGCTTCCGGGTCATGTGGCCAACATCACTAAGCCACTTCTGGTGAACCAGAGCAGCACACGGAAACGCCGTTTACCTTCCCTCCAGAGTGGTACCTATTTATCTACTTGCACTTTGACGTGCTTTCAAACTGCTAGGTGGTCAGGAGCAGGGACCGAGCAACGGGAGCTCTCCCCGTCATGGGGATTTGAACCGCTGACCTTCTGATCGGCAAGTCCTAGGCTCAGTGGTTTAGACTACAGCGCCACCCGCGTCCCTATGGAGCTATAGGCCGATGCTAAACTTGAGTACTTTCAACTGTATGCATGTCACAGGGCTTCTGTGAAAGGAAGAGACATAACAGTACAATGCCATGCAAATTAGCTTCCAAGTAAATAATACATGCGGATGGGTTTAAAAAGGCTTCCTCCTGGGTAAGAGGGACGCGGGTGGTGCTGTGGGTTAAACCACAGAGCCTAGGGCTTGCCAATCAGAAGGTTGGCGGTTCGAATCCTTGCGACGGGGTGAGCTCCCGTTGCTTGGTCCCTGCTCCTGCCAACCTAGCAGTTTGAAAGCACGAAGTGCAAGTAGATAAATAGGTACCACTCTGGTGGGAAGGTAAACGGCGTTTCCGTGTGCTGCTCGCTTAGTCATGCTGGCCACATGACCCGGAATTTGTACCCCGGCTCCCTCGGCCAGTAAAGCGAGATGAGTGCCGCAACCCCAGAGTCGGTCACGACTGGACCTAATGGTCAGGGGTCCCTTTACCTTTTTCCTGTTCCATCTCCTAATGGTATTTGGTGGGAACCTGTAGCAGAGCACATGCAAAATGTCGTTGTTCACCCCCAGGTTAACAGCATTCAGCATCAAAGCTAGGAAGAGCTCTACACAAGACCACGGAGAGCTTCTTCCACTTGGGAGTAACTCAGGGAAGTCAGCATGGTCAGTGGCCAAACATGATTCCCACAGGGTGGTCCAAAAGTGGCAACAGTCCTGTGGAAGGGGTCTGAGAGGGAAAGAGAAAGAGAAAGAAAGAAAGAGAAAGAGAAAGAGAAAGAGAAAGAGAAAGAAAGCAGTCAAACCATATACAGTGGACGCTCGGGTTGCGAACATGATCTGTGCGGGAGACATGTTTGCAACCTGCAGTGCCACGTCTGAGCATGCGCAGGTTGTGATTCGGCGCTTCTGCGCATGTGCAAAGCCCGATTTAGTGCTTCTGTGCATGTGCAGCCGCTGAAACCTGGAAGTAAGCCATTCTGGTACTTCTGGGTTTTGGCGCCTCCGTAACTCGAAGAAACGCAACCTGATGCGTCTGTAACCCGAGGTATGACTGTATTTAAAGCACTCATGGCTTTAAATATGGCTTTAACAGCAATGGCTTGTCCCAAAGAATTATGGGAACCGTAGTTTGTCCATGGTGCCGACTTCAGAGACCTTCAATTCCCAGCACCCTTCACAAGCGAGGAAAGCTTTCAGCATTTGGTACTTTTTAGTTCCCAGAAAAGGCGAGTAAGAGGCAACATAACAGAAGTTGATAAAATGTGCACAGCATGGAGATAGCATGGAGAGAAAAGCCTTTCCCCCTCTATCATAACACTAGAGCTCATGGGCTTCCAGTGATGCTGAATGTTCCATAGTTAAACTATGGAACTCCCTGCCACAGCAGGCAGCGATGGCCACCAGTTGAGATGGCTTTCAAAGAGGACTGGACAAATTCATGGAGGAGAGAGCTCTTGGTGGCTGCTAACCATGATGGCTCTGCTCTGCTTCCATAGTCAGAGGCAGCAATTCTTCTGAATATCAGTTGCTAAAAACTGCAGGATAGGAGAGTGCTTTTTGGGTGTGCTCCTCCTTGAGAGTTTCCCACAGGCATCTTGTTGGCCCCTATGAGAACAAGATGTTGGGTCATTGGCCTGATCCAGCAAACTCCTCTGGTGTTCTTTACTAAAGTTCCCAGGACTCTCCAAGGGTATCAAAGTGGTGTAAAGTGCTTTAAATGGATGTTATCTGGAAAAATGTGATGGCCAGCTCATTGCTTGCTCCAGCTGGACTTTCACCTCTGTAGAGCAATCTACCATCAAAGGGCCCGTGAGAAGGACCCCAAAAAGCACTTTTCAATACAGTTATACCTTGGATCACGAACGCCTTGGTACTTTTACGTTTTGGCTCCTGAATACCGCAAACCCGGAAGCGATTGTTCTGGTTTGCAAATGTTCTTTGGAACCCGAACGTCCAACAGTGCTTCTGTGACTTGCTGCAGCCAATCAGAAGACACACTTTGGTTTCTGAATGTTTTGGAAGTCGAACGAACTTCTGGAACGGATTCCGTTCAACTTCCAAGGTACAACTGTATTCCTTTTTTAAAAAATCACATTGCATGTTACTTGTAAGCTGCTTTGGTAGGATTTATATCCTTCCCCCAAAGGATTAAAAGGCCATTTGCACACATCTCAAACTGAGGCTTGCTTAAGATGATCACACAATGAGAAAAACCTAGATCACCAAACGAGGTGAGACTGGATCCAGAAATCTTCTGGAGCAGAGCTCTTTCTTAACTGCAACTCTGGAGGCACAAGACCTCATTTGTCTTGTTTTGGGGGTGGTGAGGATGCCCCTCTCTTTGTTCAGACAAGCTCCTTTTGGAAACCAAGATAAATTGATACATTTGGCATGTGCCAGTTTATGAGCATCTACACAGCTGCAGTGGTATAGCTAAATCAATTTTAAATCATACCCTCCGTTAAATCAATGGAATTTGACGTGGAAGAAGGCCTCCTGAGAGGCAGCGCTCGTGTTCCTTGGGGAAACGAAGCTCATTAGTCTTCCATAGTCAACAGATTTCATCCACACACTCTAGGACAGCTCTTTAAAGCTTGTTTAATGGGCTTAAGATACTATTAAAATGCTTGTTTAAAAGTGTCTTTTTAAAAATAATAATAATGGAAAATTCATATACCATTTGCCCCTCCTCAAAGGGGCTGTGCCCCCCTCAACCACCCACTGTCAACAAGTTTTTCATGCAAAAGAGAATGGTAGAACCCTGGAAATGCATTGCTTCTTGCTCTTTGGAACTGAACATAACACCCCCAAACATTGACTTTTCAGGCTCAGGCCTAAAGATGGGGGACAATTTTGGTTCTATTTGAATTTCAAGGCAAATTTGGCCCATTTTTACTTTCTGAAACAATAGCTGAACTGAAACACAGCCATTCTTTGAAATTTGCAGCGTACTTCCCCTGCCGAGTGACGTGGACAGAAATGCATATACCAGGGGAAAGTGAGCATAAAATGCATATATTGGTGCAGATAGCACCAGGGGAAATTGATTAGCAAAAATGTGTGTATATGGCAAAATCGCATGCAAATTTGTGTGCTTGAATTTCACACTAAAATGCTGGTTTTCATGACGGCACTTTAAAAAAAAAATGCAAACTGATGTGGACTAAATTTAAAATAGGAAGAATCAGAAACACAGAAAAACTGAAATGGTCAGATATATCCTACTGGAGCCCTTGATGTCTAAAAGCCAGAACCTGCCACTGGAGGCTTGATCTGGATACATCCTAAGATGGACATCCTAAGATGGTTAAGGAACTCAGTCCTCTAACTGGGGAGTTGCCTGGTCCAAGTCTTCTTTTAATGAGAGAGAATCCTTAGGAAAGAGAGCAAATGGGGCAGGAGGGAGTCATAGTTATCCATCCATCATGAGCCCCTGGATAGCAGACTTACCTGTTAGGGTTTGATGTGCTGTATTTCTGTTTAAATCATTGCAATTATTTCTACATTTTCATCTATTCCTACCTGCATTCTATTATTCATATAAATCAGCACATGCAGATATGTGTAAGCTCTGATCCTCATTTGGGATGACATATCCATTTCTTCAGAGAGGGGTTGGTGGCCAAATGTCCCTCCTAATACAATATGGACTGTCTGTCAGACTTCTGATCAGCATTCAGAAGTACCTGAGGTACGTGCTTCAGGAGATCCCTTGCTGACCTCAGATGTCATCAGATTCTGATGAAAATGGTGGACATTCTCTGAACTTCCCTCTCTCCCTCCAGCTCTCTGTTAATTTGTTAGAATATGCAGAACCAAGAGGGAAACCAGAAGGTGTAGCAAGTGGTCTGTTCCCCTTCATGTTGAGTGGAACCATGACCTGGCGTTGGCAGAAGTGAGCAGCCATTTAAATTTCCCAGCATGCCCAGGGAGCAATGCGGCATCAGTGGCGTTGTGAGAAATTAAATGGCTGCCTGTAGAACATGCCAAGTAGACCCAGGAGCATGTTGGAGGGAGCTTTAGATCAAACCTGGAGCCGGTGAAGGCACAGGAAACTGTGTGTTGAGTCACACACCATGGGTCCATCGAGCCAAAGTCTCAGGCCAAAGTTTGGCACTTAGTGGGTCCCAGAAGCTGCTGTTGGGTGTCTGATTCTAGGCTTGTTTAAAAGCCTGCAGTTCCTCTGGCTTATTTCCTAGGTTGAGATGCCCTCCTTCCTGCCATGTCACTGTTTTCCCTCTACCACATGGCTGCTTTCTTTGCCTCTCTCTCTCTCTCTCTCTCTCTCTCCTCTCTCCCCTCCCCTGCCACAATTCCTCCCAATAATGCTGCCTCAGCAAAGTTGGCTGGATGTGGGGTGGGAATAGGTTGTGGCCTGGATGACAGATGCTTAGGAAATTAGAGGTGGAAACAGCCGAGTCAGGGACCAAATTATTTGTAATCCCAGGATTGTATTTAGTTCAATAATCACCGTAAGACCCGCTAAGTCTGGAAATGAAGCCTGAGGGAGAAAGAAGTTAAGGAAATCTGTTCGACTTCTTAAAAGTGCTCACAAGAAAGATTCTCTCTTGCTCTCCCCCCCCCCCACCCCACAACTTTCCAGTGAAAGGCAGGCAATTAGATGAAAAATGGCCCATCTTCTTTTCCTTGCCTGCCTACTTTGGGCACCTCAAATTGACCTCTCCATTACGTCCAACGATCGGTGGAGCATGACACCGATTTAAAGACGGCCACAGAGGAAACCAATTTAGGTTTGGGCTGCCTTGACAGGAGCAGGCCTGTCAAACCTGGGATTTGGCCTTAGTGGGATTTGGTCCATGATATTATTGCGGAGAAGCTGATAAAATGTGGGCTGAATGAGGTGGATTTGCAGCTGGTCAACTAACTGAACCCAAGGAGTGCTCCCTAATAATTCCTAGTCATCCTGGGGAAAGTGGCAAATGGGGCGCCGCAGGGTTCTGTCCTGGGCCCGTTGTTGTTCAATGTCTTTAAAAACAACTTGGATGAAGGAATTGAGGGGATGCTCATCAAGTTTGCAGGTGACATCAAACTGGGAGGAGTAGCTTATGTTACAGAATTGGGGTTCCAGATGACTTTAATGGATTGGAGAGCTGGGCCCATAGTAACAAAATGAATGTCAACAGGGACAAATGTAAAGTTCTGCACTTAGAACCAGCTGCACAAATAGAAGATGAGAGGCACCTGGCTTACCAATAGTACATGTGAAAGGGATTTAGGGGTCTTAGTGGGCCACAAGCCGAACATGAGTCAACAGTGTGATGCTGCTGCAGTGTGTGTGTGTGTGTGTGTGTGTGTGTGTGCATCTAATGCTATTCTAGGTTGGATCAACAGAATTCTAGTGTCCTGGTCAAGGGAAGTAATAGTACAGTGGTACCTCGGAATGCGAATGGGATCCATTCCGGAGCCCTGTTCGCATCCTGAATGGAATGTAAGATGTGACTGCGCATCTGCGCGTGCGTGGGTCTCGTTTTGCTGCTTCCGCACATGCGCACGATGTCATTTTGAGCGTCTGCGCATGCATGAGTGGCAAAACCTGGAAGTAACGCTCAACCTGAAGCACATTCAACCCGAAGTATGACTGTACCAATCTATTCTGCCTTCGTCAGACCACATCTGGAATACTGTGCACCAATTCTGGGCACCACAGTTTTAGAAGGATGTTGACAAGCTGGAAGGTGTGCAGACAGAGGAGGGCGACCAAGGTGAACAAGGGTCTGGAAACCAAGCCTTATAAAGAATGGTTGAGAAAGTTGGGGTGGGGCATGCTTAGCATGGAAAGGAGGAGATAGACAGGAGATATGATAACCACTTCAACTCTCTAAAGGGCTGTCACTTAGAAGATGGAGCAAGCTTTCCCCCCCCCCTCCTGCTCTGTAGGGCAGGACCCAAACCAGTGGATTCAATTTACAACAAATTCGATTGTGACTAAACATCAGGAATAACTTTATGGTGGTAAGAGCTGTTCGACAGTGGAATGGACTCCCTTGGAAGGTGATGGACTCTCCTTCTGTGGAGGTTTTTAAGAAGAGGTCTGATAGCCATCTGTCATAAGGCTTTAGTTGAGATTGCTGCCTTGAAGGGGATTGGACTAGATCACCCTTCAGATCCCTTTGCTCTCTGTGACAATAGTAGTAATGGCTTCTGCCTGCACTAACACATATTAATGCTACCCTGGGCATATTTGATGATACTCAGACACAGGGGGAAATGGGACGGTATCCATGCCACTCCAAATGTCATCTTATTCATTACACCCTCCATGATTTCCCCCTTGTTTCTGTTTAGCCAATTTTGAGCTCTTCATTAAATAGCCTTTAGCAGACACCAAGGGTGCGGGAATCTCGTACCCACTACTAAATTATTCACATTCTTGCATCTCTGAAAAAAAGAGAAAGAAATCAATTTGGCCTAATTTCTGTCAAAAAGCAAATATCATTAGATCACTTAAAATGGGGTTACTTCTGTGTGGATGTTCCCTGTATCTCTCTCTCTGTGTGTGTTGAGTTTTTGAAATTAAACATGGATGTGAGTTTCCTGTAAGGCCATAAATCTCGCTTCTTTGAGGACAGGGTATGTGAGGGGGAGGAATATTAAAATACAAAATATAGTCCTGTGGAACAGAGGACAGTTTTGCAATGTGACAGAAGGTTAAGGCTATCAATGGCTACCATTTCCACTGTCAGAGGCAATACGCCTCTTAATGCCAGTAGCTGCTTGGGGGGTTCCAACAGGCATCTCGTTGGTCACTGGACTAGGTGGTCCACTGGCCTGATCCAGTGGGACTCTTCTTGTCCCCTGTTGCTGCCAGAGGTGAAGAAGCAGGTGGCACGCACACAACCCTTTCCACACACAAAAGCCGACTGGGCTGGCAGCTGCATCTTACTTCAGCACTGGGCCAGTGGACAGCCTGGGAAACACACATAATGCTGTCCATCAGCACCTCCCTGCTTCTCTCTGCTCCTCCACATGCAGCTGCTGGGTGACCTTGGAGAGCCAGTGTGGTGTGGTGGTTAAGAACGGTAGACTCGTAATCTGGGGAACCGGGTTCGCGTCTCCGCTCCTCCACATGCAGCTGCTGGGTGACCTTGGGCTAGTCACACTTCTCTGAAGTCTCTCAGCCCCACTCACCTCACAGAGTGTTTGTTGTGGGGGAGGAAGGGAAAGGAGAATGTTAGCCGCTTTGAGACTCCTTCGGGTAATGATAAAGTGGGATATCAAATCCAAACTCTTCTTCTTCTTCTTCTTCTTCCTTGGCATCTGCTGTCCGAGGTAGCCACCTGCAAATAATAATAATAATAAAGCAATAAAATAAAAAGCAGTAAAAAGCAACTATTTAAAACACTTAAAAACCACACTGTACCCACTGGGGCTGATGGGAATTGTAGTCCAACAAAATCTGGAGGGGAACCAGGTTGGCAAAGCATGGTTTATACGTTTCTTAGTGTGGCCTAGTTACTTTTTGATTGCTTGTCACAGAGTTAGGACACCCATGGGAAGCTCAGTGTCCAGCGACTGTGTTGACACTGGAATGGAGAAGGTGGTTTTAAAAGAAAAGATAATAGAAAATAGGATTTATCTGTGGTATAGCTAAAGAGGTGCATGTTCATGTGCCTTTCAGTTTATGTGTCTGCTCCTTGGTATCATTTGCTATTATGGGCAAAGATGGGGCATGCTCAACTACTTGAGAATAGTCATCAGTGATGATTGACAGGACCATCTCATCTGCCATCTCCTGACAACTTTCCAAACTTTGTATGGATTATTCTCTCTGCCAGCCATCTCAGCACACCAATTATGTGGCCCCATGGATAATCTTCTGCAAGATTTGAGATGTTTCATAAAGACCTGGCAAGAAAAGACCTTTTTTTATTGCATTCAACCCTGGAACCGGTTGGGGGAGAGATCTAACAGGTTTGGGGGTGAATAGGGGTGTGTGGTTTTTTTGGTATTGGAAAGTAGGTTTTCTCTTTTTTTCTAAGAAGAAAAGGGGGGGGGATCTCAATTTCCTTCACACTTGACTCACTCCTTAGATTGCTCTGAGATCTACAAAACAAGCCAAGTGTGAACACAGTTGATTGAACCATCACTGAATTAACATAAGCAGTGGATTGCCAGTTGAACTGTATTTCCCCCCATACTTCCAATAACTCAAAATCTGGGACAAAGTTCTGCTTAAATTTCCCATCTGAATGTCGCTATGGCTGTGAAATAACTTCGCCGCAGAGGAGTGACTCCTCCAAAGTAATAGGAAGCTTGAGAATTTAGGATTCTAATAATCAGCTCATTCCTGCCCTCCTTGTAATGGATTGTGCAATGGTCACTCAATAACCAGATCTATGTACTGGTTAAATTGGCACCAGGGTAGCTGTCTGTCCCACAAGGCGTTCATTTTCTCCTTTTTGGAAAATGTATAAATATAAGAGCAATTAGTAAGTGACGGGGAGGGGCTTGAAATATCACGTCCCCTCCTCTTTTTCTTTCTTTGCTGGCTTTGAATTCCAAAAAAAGGCTTCTTCTTCTTTTTCAGACACATCAGTTCCATTATTACCTAGAATAGATTTTGACTCCTGGCACCATTTGACAAGTTTTGGAAGACCTGCGCAGGAGTCTGTCTCCAGAGAGTTGTGCAATATTGCTCTGTCGCAATAAGAAAAGGAGCCAATTTGCTACGCTTAGACTATCTTGCAAATTGAGTGAAAAAATATTACTGGCCAACTGAAGAAAATAATAATCTGATAGGCGTAGTTCTTGGAGAGCGGGTACCTGCCATGCAAATGCCCAGTTAGAGTATATGTCAAGAATCACAGGCTAGATGCAAGTTTCACAGAGTGAATGTTTCATGTGAGAGAAACTCATTCTGAAAGCCCCTTGCATGTGGAAAGCTAGCAAATAGCGGAGAGCTTCTAGCTTAATCTTGCCTCCTGATTTTCTACATGCAGTGAACCTTTGAAACACAAGTGAACGGGGTCATGCGAATTGCATGAATGCAGTTAACATTCATTTTTTTTGTTCTATAAATAGCAGTCATAGGTGGGCAGGAAAGCATGAGCAGCCTCAGAGCTGCAGGTGGTGAGGCGGTTGAGTTAACTCTTTCGCTACCACAGTCCCCCACAAAAATTGCCTCCATGTGGCCACTCCTAGTATACTTGCTATTTAGTGGCAATTAAGGCATCCCTTGAAAATCAAATAGCAGCTTCAAGGTCTGTGATACTGATACATTTTCTAGTGGTTTTGGTGCGGCATTGCTTAGGTGGCCATACCACGCCATAAAGCCCTATCCTATTTATTACTGATCTTCAAGAGAAGGAATTTCCCCTCTATGCATTATGAAAGTGGTGCAAGTACAGAAGACTGTGCCATTTGCCTGCTTGCAAGTTTGGACTGGCTTTCAGGGATGGTTCAGAACTTCTATCATTTCCTCTGTATGTGGTAGAACCTGGAGATATAGATATGCAAATATAGTAACTTCTGGGCCTTTTATCCTCCAATGTCAGCCATTTATTGCATGCATCTGGTAATACATTTTTGGCTCATACAAATCATCACTTGAAAGTGAAATCTACAATTATCCAGTATTTTGGATGTTCATCATTCAAAGTTCTTCCCTTCATATGGCCATGGTTCCTTTGGAATGAGTTTTTAAGATATGGACTCACCTAAAGTCATTGGCTCTTCTAGCTGCCTAACGACCCCAGATGCAGAGCCTTCTCCTTGCTCTTCATCCGGGCCGGTGAACCCATGGCCCTCCCCTCAGTCCCAACCAGCATGATCAATGGTCAAGGGTGATGAGAGCTGAAATCCAGTAACTTTTAGAGACCTAGAGGTTCCTCACCCCAATTTACTCCATCAACTTTCAGGTGTTAATTGAGAGAACAACCTCTGCCTAAACAAAAGAGAAGTTTTAGAAGGCTTTCGATCACAGATCACTAAGCTTGGGACAGTCTAGCCACTCCTGAGAAGTAAATATTTTATAAGAGAGGCATTCTCCACAATTAACTTCTCTGGTGAAACTGATTTTGTTTAATTATTTAGAATAATAAAAATCCCCAGACCTCCAAAACTTGCCTGATAAAAGGTGATTGCAGGACAATGAAAGTTCTCAACTTCTCTAAAACAAAATAAGAAACTTCAGCCTTTGTTATCTACAGGTGACAGTGAACACTACTCACCAAAGGTAACTTTGCAGTTGCTTACATGTGTATGATGTTGATAGGTTGGCAGTCATGAACTGAGGCTGACTTCCAGCAGATAGATGGACCAATGGTCTGGATCAGCTTCCTAGTATTCCTATGATCATGTGGGTCACGTCTGGGAGGGCCAGCATGTAGAACTAGAGAAGGGAAATAAAGCAGGGTGTGATGGACAGCTGAGCTAGACCAGAGTTTGGAGATGCAGTACCTCGGAATTCCACCAGAGAATGGAATACCAAGACAGTCACAGTTGGAGGCAGCAATGCTTATTAAGAAGTTGCTTGGAACCACAGGAGGAGAGAGGGCTCTCGTGTTTTGGTTTTGGTTGCATCTTATTGGCCATTGTGAGAACATGACATTGGACTAGATGGGCCACTGGCTTGCTCTAGCAGGCTCTTATGAGCATAGTAGCGGGGGGGGGGTAGTGTTGTGTTTGCATGCCTTGCATACCTTCCAAATGCTCAAGATTCTGCTTCAGAAAGGAGTCTAGGCACGTACATGTCAAATGCACGTATGAAACCGTACCCTGCGAAAACTGAGGTTACAGATTGCATGTAAGCAGCATGCATGTGTTCAAGTGGATGTATGTAGGTCTCTGAGCCATGGACACACTAGGCATTCATTTCTACAATGAGTAGCCATTGACACAATGCAAATATGATGGCTTATCGAGAACCGGAGAGGACAATTGCAAGCCCATGGTGGCATCCAACTCTCTTGCCTCTTTTCCAACATTGGACATGCCTTTTGAACATGTAGGCAAATCCCACAGTGAAGGCTAGGGTGTCTGGGGTTAGAGAAGCAGTTGCTCAGTTGCCAAAGCACCACAACTCTGTTGCGTTGCTCTAGATGACAAGTGTGGTAGGTCTACTGAACCTCGAACGTCTCTGTTTCTCCTGTCGAACAATGTCAAGTGATGTTAGTAACAAAGTTCCTATTTGTGACATCTCTCACTAAAGCTTCACCAAGTTTATTTCCCGTGTTCACCTCTCCCCCAGATTTACTCCTGCTGAGGCTCACCGAGATGGTCCACCCTTATTTAAGGGTGCTTCTTTCAAAAGATGCTTTAGTGAAATCAATTCCTCTCTCTCTCCCTCTCTTTCTCTTGCTGATGCCTGTAAATCAAGCCTTCACATGGACGATCCTACTTTTATTTTCTCGGTTGCCGACTTCTGGAAAAAGGGCTCAGTGGGGCAAAGTGGTGATAGAAAGGCCCAGCTCCGACCTCTTCACTTTCGGCAGAAGGTTATTGTCTTAAATAGAGCATCTAGCTTTGCAATTCCCTGTTTGATCCTTTGCAACTCTGGCTCAGACACCTGATATATAATTTCCATCCGCCGCCACCGCCGCCTGCCCCTCTCTGCACACACCACCCCCTAAAACTCCAACGCATTATAACAGGAACTAATTTTGTCTGGACTATTATTAGATCATGAGATCAGGGCCACATAGAGGTCGTAAAATGTTTCATTCTCTCCGAACGGCCATCGTGCCGCTATCAGGTGCCATAACGTGAGGTTTGCTTATTGTGCATATTGCTTAGAGTTGCAAATTGCCCATTACCCAGCTTAAACACCTGGCATTTACATCCATTATAACCCCAACGCCCCCCCTTTATGGCCTCCCAGGAGAGCCTTCCAATTGGTCAGAAGCGCAAATGAATGTTTTATGATTACGATGAATGATGTGTGGGGATCTGTGGGAAGGGACGGTTTGCCTGGTGCTCCGAAGTTTGCAGGCACCTCAAGCCCAGGACTTGCTCCTTCTGGGAATTGTGGATGGGGTCTCGCCTAACTTAGTTACCTGGTGAATGGTAGGAACTGTTGTGTGTCTTAATTAAGTAGCCGGGAGATGGAGAAAGAAAATAGGATACATTTGATAGGGAGGGTGGCGGTGGGGATTTGATTCAGTTTGCGTATACAGGGCAACGTACCTAACACTTTTCAAAACAATGCACAAAGGGAACATATAGCCATCCTACGAAATGCACACACTTCTCAATTTTGGAGTGCAGTTCTCTGGCCAAGGAATGTGCACCAGAATGCATGTGCATGGAAATGCACGTATTAGTGAAAGTAATGCACAAAATGCATTATTTTGGAAGAAATTGCTGAGCAAAAACTGCATGCACAATGTGCATATTGGGAGATATGGGCACCAAATTCACCAAACTGCTGGTGAGTTTTTACAAAGACTTTTTAAAAAGATTGCAAATGTAGGGAGCTGAATTTAAAATTGGAAGATGATAGATAGATAGATAGATAGATAGATAGATAGATATATGATAGATAGATAGATAGATGGATAGATAGATAGATAGATAGATAGATAGATAGATAGATAGATGCAGGGGTACGCATACCCCTAAACATTTTGTGAATCTAAGTTTGGCCTCATTGAGGGGCAGTAATTCAATATTAGTAGGAAAATGAGAGTACCCCTAAGCATTTTTTTAGAAAGATAGCACTGGACTCACCCATCCATAGTATTTGAATATTCCAAATCGGAATTTGGCAAATATTATTTCAAAGCATTACCATTTAAATTTTGTCCTTCTTCCAGTAAGCTCACACTAACATACATGGGGTGCCAAGGTAGTCACCCAGAGGAAATCCCTGTAGATGCACAAAGAGTTCAGGACTATCAAACCCAACAGATAAACTCAGGAGCAATGGTGAAGGAACAATGGGGTTTCTTCATCTCAGGTACCAAAGCTCAAGGACCTAACTCTTGGGCTGAAAGCCCATGAACTTTCAGTAACTACTGGCTCCAAATTTATGGAGGACTCCACAATTTTGTCCATCCTTTGAGAAAGGAAGGCGCTCCAGTGTGTCCACATACTAACTAATTTTGACCCAGGTTATTCAGTCATAGAACCACTTAGAAAACTTTCTACTCCCAGAGGACAGGATCACACTTCAAAACAACCTTGACAGATTAGAGAACTGGGCAAAAACAAACAAGATGAATTTTAACAGGGAGAAATGTAAAGTATTGCACTTGGGCAAAAAAAAATGAGAGGCAGAAATACAAGATGGGTGACACCTGGCTTGAGAGCAGTACATGTGAAAAGGATCTAGGAGTCTTGGTTGACCACAAACTTGACATGCGCCAACAGTGTGACGTGGCAGCTAAAAAAGGCAATGCAATTCTGGGCCTCATCAATAGGAGTATAGCATCTAGATCAAGGGAAGTAATAGTGCCACTGTATTCTGCTCTGGTCAGACCTCACCTGGAGTACTGTGTCCAGTTCTGGGCACCACAGTTCAAGAAGGACACTGACAAACTGGAACGTGTCCAGAGGAGGGCAACCAAAATGGTCAAAGGCCTGGAAACGATGCCTTATGAGGAACGGCTAAGGGAGCTGGGCATGTTTAGCCTGGAGAAGAGGAGGTTAAGGGGTGATATGATAGCCATGTTCAAATATATAAAAGGATATCACATAGAGGAGGGAGAAAGGTTGTTTTCTGCTGCTCCAGAGAAGCGGACACGGAGCAATGGATCCAAACTACAAGAAAGATGATTCCACCTAAACATTAGGAAGAACTTCCTGACAGTAAGAGCTGTTTGACAGTGGCATTTGCTGCCAAGGAGTGTGGTGGAGTCTCCTTCTTTGGAGGTCTTTAAGCAGAGGCTTGACAACCATATGTCAGGAGTGCTCTGATGGTGTTTCCTGCTTGGCAGGGGGTTGGACTCGATGGCCCTTGTGGTCTCTTCCAACTCTATGATTCTATGATTCTATGATTCTATGATTCTATGATTCTATGATTCTATGATTCTATGATTCTATGGTCAAGACTGAGTTCACAGTCTTGGGAACAATAACTATTAAATGTGACTCACACAAGAAGTAAACAAATCAGATCTGAAGTGCCATTTTCAGCCAGACCAAGATGCTCAAGTGATGTTTATCACTTGAAATTTTGTAACTGGCTATGGATACAGGGACATGGGTGGCACTGTGGGTTAAACCCCAGAGCCTAGGACTTGCCGATCAGAAGGTTGGCGGTTTGAATCCCCGCGACGGGGTGAGCTCCCATTGCTCGGTCCCTGCTCCTGCCAACCTAGCAGTTCGAAAGCACACCAGTGCAAGTAGATAAATAGGTACCGCTCCGGCGGGAAAGTAAACGGTGTTTCCATGTGCTGCTCTGGTTCTCCAGCAGTGGCTTAGTCTGATCACTACATGAGTCATGCTGGCCACATGACCCGGAACCTGTACGTTAGCTCCCTTGGCCAATAAAGCGAGATGAGCGCCGCAACCCCAGAGTCGGCCATGACTGGACCTAATGGTCAGGGGTCCCTTTACCTTTACCTATGGATACATGACCAAACATGTACACTTCATACCAGGTTTGAGCAGAGCATATTTGCAAAAAGCAAAAACATTTGGACCAAACTACTTCATTTAATTTCTTTTAATCCACAAATGACTACTGTAGATTGTATTGTGGGTGAGCAGACCGGCTAGTTTTTGAGGGTTGTAATCTCAACATTATGTCATTATACTTGATTTCTAAGCAACACCTCTAGCTACCCCACAAGTTGACTTCAACGCTAACAGAATTAACCCTTAAATTGCAACCAGGATGATCCTTGCTGTTGCACTTCCAGCAGTAATTACTTTCCCCCTTCAGAAAGCAGCTTTAGATACCAGTTTGCGACATGTTGGTAAAAGTAATCAGAAGTCCTTTTGTAAGCACTTTTGCAATAGTTGAATAGGTTTAGCTACTGTTAAAAGTAACTGCTTCTGCTGCCCTGCTCCCTGCAAGTTGATTTTTTTAAAAAAGGTTGAAATACTTATTTTATTATTGATTGATTGAATCCACATTTATTTTGTTCCCTCGGTGATTGGCAGTAGAAGGTTAGAAGTATAAAACAGAACAATGTGTAAAATCTAAAACAGAATAAAGCACTGCAATATGAAACCAAAATGAAAACCAACAAATTGCAGCAGTGTAGATATATAAAAATGAATATGAAATGCTAAACCACTTCTTAAAAGTAGTTTAGGAGAATATCTAATAGTTCTTCACCTCTCTGCACAAAGACCAGAGTAAAGGGAGCAGCTGATCCTCTCTGGAGAGAATAGGTGAAACAAAAGGTTATTTTTACTATTAAATTGCTATCCTGCCTCTCTGCAAACGACCTCGAGGTGGCAGGCATGATTCTCCCACTCCCCCATTTTATCATCACAATAACCCTGTGAGGCAGGTTTGGTTGGTTGAAATTGATTGTTCAAGGTCACCCGAGTGAGCTGCATGGTTGAAGGAGGAATTGCTCTTTCCCTGACCCATGTCACATTTAAAGGTAAAGGTAAAGGGACCCCTGACCATTAGGTCCAGTCACGGACGACTCTGGGGTTGTGGCGCTCATCTCGCTTTACTGGCCGAGGGAGCCGGCGTACAACTTCCGGGTCATGTGGCCAGCATGGCTAAGCCACTTCTGGCAAACCAGAGCAGCGCACAGAAACACTGTTTACCTTCCCGCCAGAGTGGTACCTATTTATCTACTTACACTTTGATGTGCTTTCGAACTGCTAGGTGGGCAGGAGCAGGGACCGAGCAACGGGAGCTAACCCCGTCGCAGGGATTCGAACCGCCGACCTTCTGATCGGCAAGTCCTAGGCTCTGTGGTTTAACCCACAGCGCCACCCGTGTCCCATGTGTCACATTTACATACTCTGAATTGCAGATTTAAAAAAAAAAAAAATTGCCAGGAAAACAAATCACATTCAAATTTTATGATTTTTTCACACATTCCTCCCATAAAACAGACTTTTGTTTTCATACACTGCTAAGTGCATTCTCCCCTAAAATATACATGTCATAAGTACTTCATGCTTTGAAATGCATATTTGGGGAAACTGACTGCATTCCAAAATCTGTGGAAAACCTGATTGATGGTCACATTTCATCCAAGTTCATGACTGACAACTTGGGCTTGTTGGCTGCAAAGAGCGGACCAAACAAATTTCTCCTGCGTCCCAAGGGGGGTTGGGGCAGAAGTTGCTTTTCTCCTTAACTAGATGTAAGGCAGAGCAGACAAGGCAAGGGCATTCCACTGGGGAAAACCACCCAAATAAACGGCTTTCTTTAACACACATTACCGCCCGGAAGACTCATTCCTCACATGCTGACAGGGTGCGGGATGGTGGAGCTGCAAGCAAAACATTAAAGGCCATTTGCTGCCCTCAATCTTGCAAGTCTTTTGGCACCAGGCATTTTCCCCCTTCTATCTCTGCTTCTAAGTAGGTCCCCTCCTTCTGTTGAAATGACATCATCTCTCCTTGATGGTGGGCTTTGCAGTGTAAAGGCAACCTCTTCCTGTCCTTGCTTGCACAGCTAGCTGTTTGCCTCCATCAGAGCAGTTTCCCACCCTTCTGCCTAGCAACTAGGGATGCAAGAAGGCGTCACTTTTTCATGAGACGTCGCTTCCATTCTTCTGCAGTTCATCTTCTGCAAAAACAATAACAATAATGCTATTCAGCTCTCTGTCCACTGTGGCAAAATTAATTTACCATTACGCTATTCCACCCCATTTATTCCATTGCAAGGAAATGCAAATAGATTGGGGGGCATGTAGTCAATTACATATTGTTTGTGTACTGCCTATGTGAAATATACTCAGAGTCGAGAGTGGATTTCATGCTCTTTATTCACCTCATAGTGGTGAGGAGGAATGAAAGTCCCCCCCAAGTATCTGCTTTATATACATTATTTACACAATGGGCCCCACGTGATTGGCTAATTCCGGAATTCTCCTGTAAGCCAATCAGGTTGTGGATTCACTTCCATCTGGAGCTGGATTGGGTGGCTCCTGTGGACCAATCATACTGCTGCATTGTTCTAGGACCAATCAGACTGCTGCATTCTGCATACTATTGTTCTAGGACCAATCAGACTGCTGCATTTTGGATCAG
Organism: Podarcis pityusensis; assembly: GCF_964106645.2. Taxonomy (NCBI): domain Eukaryota; kingdom Metazoa; phylum Chordata; class Lepidosauria; order Squamata; family Lacertidae; genus Podarcis; species Podarcis pityusensis. Next base: position 4,547,356 of record NC_138036.1, on the reverse strand, counting down.
ATTGTTCTAGGACCAATCAGACTGCTGCATTCTGAATCCTATTCAACCCAGTACATAACACTATGAGATCCCCTTACCCATATGCACCAGCACTACCTTTCTGCATTTGTAAGAGCTCAATCTTTTAATGGGGCAGCACCTCACCTGTGGAACTCCTTGCCTATTGACACCAGGCACCTGCTTAAAACATTTGTGATTAGAAAAGTCTGGTCACATATTGAGAAAGTTGGTGAGAATTTCAATCTGTTTTTAGTCTATTGTTATTTTAGCTTTTTGCCTGTCTTACATTATTGTCGTTATTTCTTTTCTAGCTGATAATTTTATTGTTTTCTCTTTTTTGTATGAGGGTGGTTTTGTTCCGTTTCTTACAGTCAAATGGCATATAAATTTCAAATAATCATAGAATTGTAGCATTGGAAGCTACCATGAAGTAAATGAATAAATAAAAGCAATGGTGACTACAGACTGTGTTCACTAGATTGACTTCAATTCCAGGCATGGGACAAATAAGCAAATATGGGCGATTTCTGCTCCTGTTTCCATTTCCGCCAGAATTCTCTCACATTCCACCTAGCAATATTGAAAGCTCACAAATGGGCTCAAGTACATTCCTCAGTGTGTCCATCTTCACTATGACATTCCAGGAAATATAAGTCTATCGGTTACTAAAAATCGTGTCCTCCCTAAAATTATTGTATTTTAATATTCTGTTGGAAGCTGCCCAGAGTGGCTGGGAAACCCAGCCAGATGGGCGGGGTATAAATAATAAATTATTATTATTATTATTATTATTATTATTATTATTATTATTAAAAGAGGGCACATGTTGCGGTGAGACCTGGAGACTGACCTCCTGGTTGTGGGTCGGTATATTGGATAGCCACAACCCCCGATTGGTAGGTCCCTCATTGCTGGGTTTAATCTGGCCAATGGGGTGCAGTCTAAACGGATCAATGGACCTATAGATACATATGCACATGTCTCAGAGCTTCGGCTCGTGCATTGGAACACCTGCCCACCTCTCCCTACTTTTAGGGCATTTTGTGATTGACCTTGCTATGCTGTCGTCTGTCGTTGGGACAGGGGCACAGCAGGAATTTTCCCCACTTGGCTGATTGGCTGTTGCCATTTGGGTTTTGCCTGCCACGTAGCAAATCACCACAACTTGTAAGGTAGCGGATAGGCTCTGGTTCAGGTGATAGGGATGGGAGAACGGTCTCGCCATCCCTATGTGAAGGGAATCCATTAAAGGAATCCAGGGACTCAGCTTGGTTTGGTCAACCCCCGAGAGGGGGTTGTGCCCGTGCCTGAGTCCAGGGGAGCATCTGGGGAGTGAACAGAGTCTTTTCACTTACCTCAGGTGTTCACCCTTGGCTGACCTATGCTGGTGCCCTGGGTCAGCGCTACCTGCAAGGGTGCAGGGAGCTTGTCGAACCAAAGCCTATGCAACCACTCTCTTTTCTGTAATCAATAAAGTTGTGGCCTAAATTCTGCCAAAAACCAAAACTAAAATTTGTGTTTCTTTAGGGGGGAGGTCTCTGGGTCTGAACACACAAATGGAACAATGCTGAAAGGCCATGCAACTCTCCTCTTGTGTATCGTGATTCAGACTGGTGAGCAAAGCACTGTTGGACTGTATAAATCTTTACAGGAACCCATCAATGTATTATACTCACAACTCAGTGGATCAGGGCATGGAAACTTTTTTTTCCACCTGGGGGCCACTTTTCCTTCCTGGTAGTCTTTCAAGGGCCACATGCAGGTGGCCAGAGGCAAACGTGTATGTAGTAATGAATGTAAATATTACTGTTAAGTAGAAACTTATAAGGTAGAAGTGAGGACTGTGGGGTTTTTTGACCGGGGGGGGGGGGGACTTGCCTGTGACTGGCCTAAAAAGAATCTGAATATTGCCTGGCACCCCCTCAGGACATTTCAGGGGAAGGAGATCTGCAAACTGAAAAAATTCATGTTCCGAGTTCGTATCGCTGGGGAAGAGGGAAGGAGGGGAGACCATTAACTTTTCAGAAGGCTTAGTATATGTTGTGTGCCCTAGGCCTAAAGGAGGCAGTCTCCCCTCACAATTTTGCAACCCATCCTCAACAAAGTGCTACTGAATGTATTGGGGGCGGAGAGGACTTTGAGTCCCTCCCTTTCCAAACTGTCCCCTTTCGTTGCAACCCCCTGGACCAGAGCACGCCAGGCACTCCTGTCTTCCCTGCCTCCCACAGTTTGGTCAAACTCATGTTAGTAGCTTCGCGAACACGATATATATAGAGATATATAGATATCTCCATATTGCCTTTCTCAGCAAAGCTCCCCCACTGCCTCCTCTTCCCGCTTGCTCTCTCTTGCCCTCTTCCTGCCTCTGCCCAATCGCAATGTGAATCTGCAAAAAGTTTAGCGATAATTAGCAGTGACCTCTGGCAGTTCTGTTCGCTCTCTGAATCCCGCTTGTCAGCGCAGCCTGTCAGAGGGGCTGAGAAGAAATGAAGAATTTGAAGGCGAGGAGACACAAGCTTGCAGATTTGGGGGTGGCGGGGGGAGGCGAGGTGTCCCTACACTACAAACACATTGCTATTAAAGTGTCAGGGCATTTTTTGTTTGTTTTTGGTTTACTGTTGCAGTTTTATGGATCAGCAGATAACAGTAATTATCAAACAGGCTCTTCAGCTGAAGTTGAATATAACCTTTTATCATTTCGAACCATGGTTCTCTTCCTCCTCCTCCATCCCCCCCCCCCTTCTCTCTCTCTCTCTTCAAAAAAGCTAATGCATTAAATTTTCTTTGCTTGCTTGTTTGTTTAGTTTAGCAGCAAAGAGGAAATTAGACATCCACATAGCAAGAAGGAAGCAAGGAGTACTTGACCGAGGTGAAGGGGACGCTGGTATGGATAATAATTATAAACAAAGTAGCAAATTGCTTTGTTAGGGTAAAGCCAAAGGTCCATCTATTCTTACACTAAAGGCCATTCAGCACATTCCCTGGGGTGAAAAGGCTGGGTTGGCCTCAGAGCGGGCAAATCGAGGGGACCCAGTCAGGCACTTTTCATATACACATCTGAGTGGCAAGGAGGAATGAGGGAGAAATTGGGATTCGATTTGCATTCGATAACTTCATGTGGGAATGTTCAGGGTGGCAGGAGAGGATATAGTGTTTATTAATATGCTTCCTAACTTGTGTTAGCAAGTTCCTTTACTCAGCAGAGTGCATTCCCCTTTACATGGCAGAAAACTAGTTGTAAACTCGTGTGAGTTTCTTAAGACAATATGCAATTCAGTCTGGCTTGTCCAGATTGAAATGTGTTCTAATATTTTCCTGGTAAGACCCCTTGAATCCCTCCTAAAAGAATAGTCTTATTCATAAGCAATAAAAAGAAAATGGCAGGTAGCCATGTTGGTCTGACACAGTCTATATATATATATATATATATATATATATATATATATATATCCAGTAGCACCTTAGAGACCAACTAAGTTTGTTCTTGGTATAAACTTTCGTGTGCATGTACACTTCTTCAGATACCAAACTTAGTTGGTTTCTAAGGTGCTACTGGACAATTTTATTTCATTTTTTATATATTTCAATAAAAAGAAAGTTTACTCATGATCCAGCAGAGCACAGTGTGATCCCTGAAAGCAGGTTCTAGGCTTAAATTTTCAAACTTATACTAACAGGTTTATCCCATAAGGAAGATGACCTGGGGGACTGCTTGGCTGGCAGCCTGCAGTTCATTCCAGGAAGTTCGCAGGACGAAAAGAAGATGGAAAAGAGAGAGAATGGCAGTGTGCCTTGGGCTTTTACCAGGTCTGGAAAGGTCGCGCCCACCCACTTGTCACATGCAAGGAAGGATGCTCCAGGTCAGGAGGAACAGGAAGTTTTGACTGGCTGGACCAAACATTCCCTTGCATGTACACTCTAGGAAAACAAGGAATGTTGTACTTGATTGCTCTCAGTGGATTACATCCCACATTATTATCAGTAGTAGTAGTACCTCCTGCTTCTTGGGAAGCAATGACAAACCTAGACAGCATCTTAAAAAGCAGAGAAGTCATCTTGCCGACAAAGGTCCGTATTGTTAAAAGCTATGGTTTTCCCAGTAGCGATGTATGGAAGTGAGAGCTGGACCATAAAGAACCAGAAAGTCCAGATTGCTGGACCATCGCTGAAGAATTGATGCTTTTAAATTATGGTGCTGGGGTAGACTCTTGAGAGTCCCATGGACTGCAAGAAGATCAAACCTCTCCATTCTGAAGGAAATCAGCCCTGTGCGCTCACTGGAAGTACAGATCCTGAAGCTGAGGCTCCAATACTTTGTCCACCTCATAAGAAGAGAAGACTCCCTGGAAAAGACCCTGATGTTGGGAAAGATTGAGGGCACAAGAAGAAGGGGACGACAGAGGATGAGATGGTTGGACAGTGTTGTTGAAGCTACCAGCATGAGTTTGACCAAACTGTGGTAGGCAGTGGAAGACAGGAGTGCCTGGCATGCTCTGGTCCATGGGGTCACGAAGAGTCAGACACGAGTAAACGACTCAACAGCAACAGTACTTCCCCATCTGACTAGGTTCCCTCAGCCACTCTGGGCAGTTTCCAACAAATATAAAAGCATAATAAAACATCAAGCATTAATAACTTCCCTATATGGGCTACCAGCCATTGATAGCTTTGTCCTACATCTATCACTGATGCTGTCTGTGCAGATCCTGCGCTGAGGAAGGTATCCCATTCCACAAACCTGTATTTATGATGATCAGAGCCAGCTCTGGCATTAGACAACCTGAGGCAGCCAAACCCCCAAGGCAGCAGCTTCCACGGGTGCCACACCTCTGGGACTGGCTGAAATGGCACAGAATTTTGTGAGTGCCCAAGATCTTGTGCAGTTTTTTGTGAGATCTCACCTGAAATTGAGGCAGGGGCAGGTGGGCTGGGGAGCGGTGCCAGCAGCAACAGGGATGGTGGTTACGGCAGAAGCGGCAGGGAAGGGGAAGGTGGCATGTCCTGTTTTGCCTCAAGTGGTAAAAAAGGGATGCGATGATAGGGATGTTTCTGCACATAACTGCTTCCTCCTTTCAACTGAAGCCCCCCTCTTAATTATTATCAAAACTCTTTGACTGCCTGTAAAAACCCTTTGAGATTTAGCACATTCACGAGCAACTCAGACCCTCACTTTTGTTTGTGAACCTGGTCTCCAGGCCGCCGCCTAGAATAAATCTCCCTCGCAGCTCACTCTGGGTCAGGAGGGAAGTTGGTTAGAGGAGACGCCAAAGCCAAACGAATTGTGTTATTAAGACATCTGTGGTGTCTAATAAAAAGCTACTGGGCAGGCGAGAGGTACAAATCATTATGAATCAATTTAGCCCCAGCCAACAAATACAGGGCATAATTCATGCTGGAGGATGAGTTAAACACCAGCCTTTTAAAAAATATAGTGTCACGTCAAGGCTGTCTCCTAAGCCAGCTTGCCTTTCTGGAATCGCAGTATTTCATTGCCCAGGACACTGGGATGTGCTTATGGCACAGAAGTGGCAGCCAGAGTTGGGTCTGCAGATTTTGGGTGTCCAGATTATGAATGGGAAAAGAAGGGGGTCTCGGAGGTGGCCCTGCCTGCAGGCAAAATTAAGGCATCTTCGGACAGCACAGCAGGAGCAGAGGTAGATGCTTTGTAGATACTGACTCAAGCCATCTAGTTCAGAACTCTGTACATGGATAAGGTTTCAGACAGAGATTTTTCCTAGTCCTAACTGCAGATGTCGGGGATTGAACATGCCACCTCCTGCATGCAACAGATGCTGGACCACTGAGCTATGGCCAATCTCCCAAAACGCCTAGCAACACAGGGCACCTGTCAGTCCATTGGCCCATCTAGCTCAATAGATAATTAAAATTGGCAATAAGCTAAAACCAGATTTAAACATATGGCAGGTATTCTAGATACCTGGGTAGGCTTGTCTAAACAAGAGGAACCCACAGAGTACAGTGAATGTGCCTGCTGGAGGTCAATAGGCAGGGAGTTCCCAAGTGTGGATGCTGTCACAGTACTGTCTATGTATTGATTTCATATAACTGTGGAACGTGTACTTCGTGGCAGTACCAGTTCCATAGATCAATATGGTTAAGTGAGCATATATGGAATAAGGCAAATCCAAATTGTTATATACTGTTATAGATTTGGTAAAAGATAAAGGGACACCTGACCCTTAGGTCCAGTTGCAGACGACTCTGGGGTTGCGGCGCTCATCTCGCTTTATTGGCCGAGGGAGTCGGCATACAGCTTCCGGGTCATGTGCCCAGCATGGCTAAGCTGCTTCTGGCAAACCAGAGCAGTGCACAGAAACACCGTTTATCTTCCTGCTGGAGTGGTACCTATTTATCTACTTGCACTTTGACATGCTTTCGAACTGCTAGGTTGGCAGGAGCAGGGACCGAGCAACGGGAACTCATCCCGTCGCAGGGATTCAAACTGCTGACCCGCGGATTGGCAAGCCCTAGGTTCTGTGGTTTAACCCACATCGCCACCTGCGTCCCTGGACCAACTGAGTAGATGGAGTCATTATAAGAGAGCTTTTTAAGGTTTATTTCAGCTTCTGCATTGTGTAACAGACCAGGATGTGCACAACATGACGATTTAGTGTTCATGCGCACACGCATGTGTAGGCGCATACATTGGAGTCATGTTTTATCTACATGCTGCCGCCACCATGCAAAAATGTGAGATACCGTATACAGAACCCAGAGGCCCTACAGAGGGAACTGAGCTCTGACAAGGCACCTCTAACCCAGGCAGAAATAGAGACAGGGTTAAGCTAGGGGTGGCGATTACTAGGGGCAGGTAGCGGCAGCGGCAGCAACAAAACCAGGTGTGTGCTTTTTGTAACAACACTGATAGGAACACCTCAAACTTGGCCCAGTAGCAAATTGGCAACCAGGGCACGTTTCTGAGCACAGGTGCTACACACCGACAGGGCCTTACTCCTGTCAGCGACAGAGCCGCAGCCTTCATCCTCACCATCTTCATCCTCCTGTCCGAAGGTCACGATGCAGCCGAGGAGACGTGGGTCTCATCCGCGGCTATGAGAAAGTCTTTGAGCCCCTTAAGTTGGCCGCGTGCTCTACTTTGAGGGCTTAATTAAGGTTGAAGTGGTGCTAAGACCCTGGAAGAGGTCCAAAGCTAATCTGTTTACTCTCCAGAGATGGAAGTGTGTGTGTGTGTTTTGCCTCCGTTCTCAGCGCAAGGCAACAGCTCTCTCTCTCTCTTCGCTGTTCAGAGGAAAGACCCAGGATGGAGCAGGCAAGGCTCCGAACCCAGAACCGCAGGTTGATATGACTGTGGCGGAAGGAGGAAGCCGCAGCCTCCCTTAATCACCAGAGTGGATTCTTGACATTTGAGGTCTGCACACCGGGGCCTCTTACAACCAGCGGATGTAAAATTAGAGATCAGACTAAGCTGTGGCCGGCGTTAGCATAGAGCCATGAGAGATTTGGACAGTTCTATTGAACTGCAAATGAGAAGGAGTGGGTTTCTTTCTTATTATTTCTCCCCTGGATTTATTTATTTAAACCTTGTTTCAGTCCCAGTGACCTATTGTTTGGAATTCTGGGCTCCCCGTGTTGTTCTTTTAAGGCCAAAATTAGCTCAGGCATGGGGAAAACTTGTTTCTCTCCAGGGATGAGGGATAAGTTTAACCCATGTCCAACACATGCATTTAAAGCACTCGTATACCAGTTTAACAGCCATGGCTTCCTTCAAAGAATCGTGGGAATTGTAGTTAGTTAAGGATGCTGAGACCCCTTAACAGACCCCTATTGTCCTCACAGAACTACAATTCACAGTCTCCTAGGAAGAGGGGTTGATTTTTTAAAACTAAATCTGCAGTTTAACTTCATTGGGGTTGTATGCAGCTCAGAGAAGACTCACTGAAATCAATGGATCGAAATTAGTCATGGTCATTAATTCCAATAGGTCTACTCTGAGTAGGAGTGACGATACAACCCACAGTATCTGTGGGGTGAAAAAACCCTTCTGTAATTCTATTCTGGAAGCAACCATTTATCATAATGGGCAACGGCTTCCTGGTGAGTCGTACAGAGGACATATGGAATCATAAAATTGTAGTGTTGGAAGGGGTCCCAAGGATCATCTAGTCCAACCCCTGATAATGCAGGATTCCTTCCCTCAGTGGGCTCAAGCCACCAACCTTCTGGTTAACAGCCAGACACAATAACCCATTGCACCACAGGAATCTTATGGTACCTATTGGGGCAGCCATTTCCCTCCCTGTATAATGCCCTTGTAAGGCTAACAGTGACTTTGTGGGTGGAAAAAAAAGTACATGGGAGCAAGCATCTTTTTCTCTGTACAATTCCCCACAAAGAGAGTGTGTATGGCAATATGCAGTCATTCCTTAGGAACATTTTAATTTGTTTCTCTCTCCACCCCCTTTGTGGACACAATGAAGTTACTAGCTGCTCCAAGCAACTGTAAAATGGTCAGTAATAATAATTTAAAAGGGGTAGTCCTCAGACCAGCTCTTAAATGCATCCGTTGTGTTGTCAGACATATTGAGCTTGCAGATTACAATGGACGAATTCCAATCTGTGCACACCCCTGGGGAAATGTGTTTGAAAGCAAACATACCTCTTTTGCAGTTTCCGAAACAAGGTGCAATCCGAAACACAAGCGCCCTTTGAAATTACCTCTCCTCCCAATTTTGCAATGGGCCTCTCTGGTCAAAGAATGCACATACTAAAGTCTGCATTGTTGTTTAGTCATTTAGTCATGTCCGACTCTTCGTGACCCCCTGGACCAGAGCACGCCAGGCACTCCTGTCTTCCACTGCCTCCCGCAGTTTGGTCAAACTCATGTTAGTAGCCTCAAGAACACTATCCCACCATCTCGTCCTCTGTCGTCCCCATCTCCTTGTGCCCTCCATCTTTCCCAACATCAGGGTCTTTTCCAGGGAGTCTTCTCTTCTCATGGAGCCTCTTGGAGCCTCAGCTTCAGGATCTGTCCTTCCAGTGAGCACTCAGGTCTGATTTCCTTCAGGTCTGATTTCCTTCAGAATGGATAGGTTTGATCTTCCTGCAGTCCATGGGACTCTCCAGAGTCTCCTCCAGCACCATTATTCAAAAGCATCAATTCTTTGGCGATCAGCCTTCTTTATGGTCCAGCTCTCACTTCCATACATCACTACTGGGAAAACCATAGCTTTAAGTCTGCATTAGGAATGCATATATTAGTGAAAATGACAGACTCACCTGTCTCTAGTCTTTGCTTCCAAATTAGAGGTTGTTGATTTTACCCCAAAGTTGTTGAGCTTTTTTAAGGGTTGAATTTGAGCTTTTTTCAGGATTTAGGTTTTTCAAGGATTTTACCCTGGGAAATAAACTGCCACAGGGGCCGTATTAAACCAACCTGCAGGCCGAATTAGGCCCCTGAAACGGACTTTGGACATGTCTGATAAGTGGTTGAACAGGGGAAATGGGGTCTTTCAGATAATCTGGTTCCAAATTGTTTACCTTCTCTTTCTTTCTTTAAAAATACTTTTTGTACACAATACATGGCAGAGAACCAAGTTGCAAAATTGGGAGTGAATTTTGAAGCATGGCCGAGTGTGGGTTTGCATACTGCCAAACACAAACACGCATGCATACACCCTCACACACGGCAAACCTTAAGGCTACATCAGTGCCGGATTTACATATAAGCTAAACAAGCTATAGTTTAGGGCCCCACTCTCTTGGGGCCCCCAAAACAAATTTAAAGGGGGGGGGGGGAAACCTGGATGCACATTTCCAAAATCTAAGATAAAAAACAAATAAAATAAAACCTACATACAGCAACAATGTTTTGTGTTGTGTAGGCTCCTATGATTTAAGTCATGGGCCCCGCCTGCTAGCCTGCTCCCTAAAATATCACTATTAATATACTTCTTCTTAATTGTATTTCAGTTCAACAATAACTTTGACAAAATACATATTTTGTTATGTGCAAATGGCTTTAGATACCTATTACCATAACTTACCATATGGCATATATTCAACACAATTTACCATAAATTACCATATAGCATATATTCAACACAAAAAAGTGACAATTTGTTGTTGACAAAGGACAGCTGGACATATAAAGGGCCCCATTACCTTCAGTAGATTAGGGCCTCATCAAACCTAAATCCAGCCCTGGGCTACATACATTGTTTCCTGATGCGCTGAAGTATTGAAAGGAGGAGGGATGTAACGAAGTGGTCTCTTCTCCTTACATTTTGCTGCTCCCCCCCCCAGCCACTTTCAGGGTAGGGGTGGAAAGAGCAGGAGGGTGGGAGGGCTACTATAAATGGCTTTGAGGGACCACAAGGTTGGGGGAGAAACGAACCAGAAATTCTTCTTTGGCTCAGATCTCAATGCATGCCAGAGAAGAAATCAGGGCTTTAAAGAGGCCTCTTCTGATTTTGAGGTCAGTACAAGTGATGTATGGAAGTGAGAGCTGGACTATAAAGAAAGCTGATCACTGAAGAATTGAAGCTTTTGAATTATGGTGCTGTAGGAGACTCTTGAGAGTCCCATGGATTGCAAGAAGATCAAACCTATCCATTCTGAAGGAAATCAGCCCTGAGTGCTCACTGGAAGGACAGATCCTGAAGCTGAGGCTCCAAGACTTTGTCCACCTCATGAGAAGAGAAGACTCCCTGGAAAAGACCCTGATGTGGGGAAAGCTGGAGGACACAAGGAGAAGGGGACGACAGAGGATGAGATGGTTGGACAGTGTTCTTGAAGCAACCAGCATGAGTTTGACCAAACTGCGGGAGGCAGCGGAAGACAGGAGTGCTTGGCGTGCTCTGGTCCAGGGGGTCACAAATAGTTGGACACGACTAAACAACAACACAAATCCTGACGATATAAGCTGTCAAGGCTCATTCACCTTAGCAAAGTTATATTGACCCGAACAAGGGGAGCATGTGTGTGGCATGGCAGCGATTCTGCTGCTGTGCCGACAGACTTGGGCCTCAGTTCTCCAAGTCTATCAGCCTGGTCCTTCCATAGGGACTGAATTCACTTAACAACAACAACAAAGGGCCGACTAATTCCTCTCCAATGCACATTTTGCAACAAGAGCAAAAGGCTTCCCCCCATCTCTCCACGCCCATTGATTAGCGGGGATTATCAAGCCATTCTGATTATCAGCATTGAGTTGCTTCAAGAACCATCAGAGGCGACGTTAAATTGATTAATCCAGTAAAGCTTCCCTTGTAATTACACACATCCCCTTTCAAATTACCCAACCACAAGTGTGCTGGATTTGACGGGAAGGGAAGGGGTTAGAGCGCCACGTGTGTCTGCAGGAGCCTTCCCGTCCCTCGGAAATCAGAGTTCAGCAGGCAGAATCTCATTTGCACGGCCCTTTTGTAAGAGTCCCTCTCCCCAATGTTTCCTTGGAAATGTAAAGTCTGAATGTGACAATTGCATGGTTGCAAATATGTGCATTTATGCACCCATCTCAGAGTGGCTTATTTTGAAAAGTTTATAAAACTATGCATGGCAGAAAGTGGTCAGAGACAATATTTTCTCGTAGACATCCAATGAAACTGAATGTTCTCAGATTGCAGAAAGATTTTAAAACGGACTCCTTCACGCAGCACATAGTTAAACGATGGAACTTGCTCCCACAGAAGGCAATGATGGCTGCCAGCCTCAATGGCTTTAAAAGAAGATTGTACAGATTTATTAAGGAGGAAGCTATCATATGGTTACCAGATGTCCCCATTTCCCAGGGACAGTCCCCGGATTTACAAATCTGTCCCCGGACAAAATCCGTCCCCGGAATGTCCCCGGATTTATATTTTAAGTGTTGTAGATTTATTAGTAGGGAATCAATCTTGCGTGATTGGTTCAACGGCACAAGACACATCATATAGGGAGATCCGGTGAGGCAATAAAACTTCCCTGAACAGGGCTGCCTTCAGATATCTTCTAAATGTCAGGTAGTTGTTTATCTCTTTGACATCTGGTGGGAGGGCGTTCCACAGGGCAGGTGCCACTACCAAGAAGTGCCTGGCTCCCTGTAGCTTTGCTTCTCACAGTGAGGGAACAGCCAGAAGGCCCTCGGTGCTGGACCTCAGCATCCGGGCAGAACGAAGGGGGTGGAGATGCTCCTTCAGGTATACTGGGCTGAGGCCATTTAGGTCTTTAAAGGTCAACACCATCACTTTGAATTGTGCTCGGAAACGTACTGGGAGCCAATGCAGTTCTTTCAAGCATGTGATGGCTGAGAGATAACTGTTGCTGTCTACCCTGATATCACTGACTGAATGTTTCATCTGTGTTTAGAAGGCTGCTCCTTTGAAATATTTTATATTATTGGTGGATTTGTCGCCTTGGGATCCGCTGGGAGGAAGGATGGGGTGTAAACAGAAATCATCATCCTTGGTCATAGGCAACAGATCCACTGGTGAGAGGCAATGGGAGCTGCAACAGTCGGTGTGGGTGCTAGTCTGGCTATTCCAAGCCCCTTGCCCTGGTTGAGGAATGGAGACTTTGGTTTTCAGTTTTCTCTGTTCTAATCTGAAGGGTAGCAGAATTCTGGGCCAGATTTGGATAGAGTCTGGGTTGTTGCGGCAGATGGGGAGGCCTTGCCTACTTCAATCCTTTCCGAGGAGCCGGTGCTCAGAAGGTCCGGGCAATCTCTCTGCAGGCCTCCTGGTGAGCTTGGCTCACACATAAAGGCTGACAACAGAGTGTGGTGCTTATGATAGGAAATGAAAGGAAAGGAGAGCAAAGGAGCCAGCAGGAGGGACACTTCAGAACCGCTTTGAAAGGGGGGGGGGGGATAAAATAACCAACATCTGATGTTTGAAATATAGAAACAAGCCTTTCTGGCATCTGGAAAAAGAGGGCTTTATTGTCTTGATAACAGAGGATTTTATTTTTATTTTTATGTTTTGCTCCCTGAGTTTCTCAGGCTCGGCTCCACCCGCCGTATCAAACACGAAGTTAAGATTTCTTGAGGGCTTCTCTTTTGAAAAGAAGTGGACTCCCCCCAGTTAAACCTGTCTGTGCAAGAATGAAAGAAGAGTGTTGTTGAAAGCAATGAGGAAGGAAGAAAGAATTTGTTCATGTGGGACACATATCTCTGAAACTTAAGCAATTCTCAAGTTGTCGGACTCAATATGATCTTAGAACTTGCATGCGTATGGAACTCTGAACTCTCTCTCTCTCTGAGTTACCTGAGTGCATCCCGCATCCCATAATTCCCTTGTCTGTTAACAGAGGAAGGCTCATTCCACTTTCTCTGCTGGTCAGGGTTGATGGGCGTTGTTGTCCAAAAATATCTGGAGAGCATCAGTTGGCCAAGGCTCAGCTAAACATGATGGTCCTTGGGGGAGGGAATGGCACTCTCACTTTTCGGTGGGGGTGAATTTGCTACATACACTCTGCCTTTAGTAAGGTGGAATGGATTATCCCAGAGATGAGTGGGAGCGTGTGGTGCTGTGGTCTAAACCACTGAGCCTCTTGGGCTTGCTGATTGAAAGGTCGGTGGTTCGAAACCATGCGACAGGGTGAGCTCCCGTTGCTCTGTCCCAGCTTCTGCCAACCCAGCAGTTCGAAAGCACACCAGTGCAAGTAGATAAATAGGTACCGCTGTGGAAGGAAGGTAAACAGCATTTCCATGTGCTCTGGCTTCTGTCACGGTCCTCCACGTGCCAGTAGCAATTTAGTCCTGCTGGCCACATGACCTGGAAAGCTGTCTGTGGACAAACGCTGGCTCCCTTGGCCTGAAAAGTGAGATGAGTGCTGCACCCCATATTCGCATTTGACTGGACTTAATGGTCCAGGGGTCCTTAGCTTTTACCTTACCTGCATGCTTCCCAGTGGGGCAATGTGAGAACTGGATCCTGGAACAGAAGGACCTTTAGCCTGATCCATTAGAGCTCACCTTACCTTTCTATGTCCCTGTCAAGGCAGCCTGAAGGTAACCACATCTGACCTATTGGTTGAGGCTTTTCTCTCCTAGTTATTTGAGTTTCACATCAGAGTTTTTGCCCATCTTGGTGTCTCTTACACTGACGGCACAAGAAGGAGATCGGGAGCAAGACCTCACCTTGCAGCTTCATGGTGGTGTGATGAAGACCACCACAAAGGCAGGGTTAATCGCCATGACGACAGCAGCTCCCAATCATCTCCCTGCTTGCCCATTTTTATTTTATTTCATTTTATCTTTCTTTTTTTGCCACCTCCACTGAATGCTGTTGTGCTAATCTAATTTGTTCAGCTCGGCAACTAAACAAATAACCACAGAGTAGGCTGGTTGCTTTCATTCAGACATGTGGCGAAGGAGAAAGCATCACAGAAATGATATTTCCTTTAGATATCTGATGAGGCAGAAAGGAGGATCAGGGGAGGGGGGAGGAGCAGGGAAGAAAGGAGAGCTAAATGGAAAGGGACTTTATAAGTACTGGCAGGTTATTATTGCAACAGTGACTCGAATCATCTTGGATTCATCTGGTACTTGTGAAATCCTAATATGAACATCTTAACAGGATGCTAGCCTGGAAAGACCTTGGCTTTGAGGCAGTAGCGAGAAGACAAAATCAGAGGCCTGCAAATTTTCCTTTCGCCCCGATCCCGGGAGTAATGGTCTCCTTGCAAGTCTTGCCAATGCTCTCTTGCAAAATAATCCCCTTGAAAATCCACAATGCCCTGGAACTCATGGATATGCAATGATGCTAAATATTGGAAGATTTGGGACATATAAATGAAAGTGTTACTTCATTGTTAAACTGTGGAACTCACTCCCACAATAGGAAGTAATGACCACCGACCTAGATGGTTTCACAAAAGGATCTGACAGATTTTTTTTTATCATGGTTTTTATTGAGTTTTCCATATTTCATTTCATTACATTACACATATCTACAGCTTACATTATTACTCAACAAGAGCATCCACCTCCTTCCCTCCCTCTTTTCTGACTTCCCTATAACTTTAATGTATCTATCGCATTTCAATAGTCACTTCTTTACCTTATATCAATTTTTAGAATCACCCTCTCATTTGTAAATTAGCTCTTTAATTCCACATTACCAAACATTTCATGTCAAAGCTACAAATGTTTTCAAATGTTTACAATTTTCTTTCAAATAATAAATAAATTTGCTCCAGTCCTTTTGAAACCTTTCATCGGTTGGTTCCTAATTTTCCCCGTCAACTTCCACGAATTCTACCATCTTTATCTTCCATTTATCTATCACATTTCAATAGTCACTTCTTTACCTTATATCAATTTTTAGAATCACCCTCTCATTTGTAAATTAGCTCTTTAATTCCACATTACCAAACATTTCATGTTAAAGCTACAAATGTTTTCAAATGTTTACAATTTTCTTTCAAATAATAAATAAATTTGCTCCGGTCCTTTTGAAACCTTTCATCGGGTCGATTCCTAATTTTCCCCGTCAACTTCCACGAATTCTACCATCTTTATCTTCCAGTCATCCAGGATGGGGAGTTCTTGCTGCTTCCATCTTTGAGCCAGAAGGATTCTTGCAGCCGTTGTGGCGTTCATAAACAAATTTACATCTTTTTTGTGAATTTCCTTGCCAATTAACCCCAGTAAAAATGCCTCTGGTTTTTTGCTAAAATTATATTTTAATACCTTTTTTAATAGGTGTCAGGGAACTGCCATCAGCTCAGAGGCGAGAGGTGGAAGGGCAGATGGATTACAGAGAGCCTCCAAAAATCATGGGAAGCAGCACTTCCTCAGCGGAGGAAGGAAGCCCCGCCTCTAGTGGGGAAGACCTGCAGAGCTCGGAGGAGGCAAGAAAGAGCCAGGACACCGTGCCTGAGCAAAGTGTGGGTAAAGGTCCTCCTTTACCCAAGCCTTCCCTGCATATTAGGCTTTCACGCAGAGAGGGGAGGCGTCGGCTGGGGGTCAAGATACTACTCTGCTGGGGAAAGTTTAAAGACCGCCCACTCTCAGAGTCTGCTAGTGAGTGAGCAAGACATAGAATAGAGGCGTTCTGCATTGTAAATGTTTTGCACCAATAATAAAGCCTTTGAGAAGACCAGTGAGGGACCTTGCCTGATCGCTCTCGAGCAACCACACTGATAGGCATAACAATAGGATTTGACAGATTCATGGAAGAGACTGCTGTATGCTTGCCCTCCACAGTCGGAGGCAGTGATGATGGAAGCCATAGGAGGAGTGAGGGCTCTCATAAATCTTGCTTGCATTCCCACGGGCATCTAGTTTGCCCCTGTGGGAATAGGATGCTGGACCAGAAAGGCCATTGGCTTAATCCAGCAAGCTCTTCTTGTTTACTTACATTCTTATTGCTGCTTCCTTTTCTTGCTCAGTTCTTCTCCTCTGGCTCCACCTCTCCTCTCTTGGACATGCCCCATTAAAAATGTCCACCTTTCATTGGATGCCAGGATTGGAGACCCACCATACTTTTCATTCAGAATAGAGGCAGAAATAGCTTCTCTCTGAGAACGTGAGGCAGCATCTGACGTAGGCATCTTTTACATTGTTGGGGTTGGTGAGTTCATTCACCTCAATATTTTGGTGAACATTACATACAATTCTAGTCCTAGAAGATTTTCTCCAATGAGGAGCAATAAAATTCAAGTTCTCTCTTCTTCTTCTTCACTGACCCCCCCCCCCCTTTAATCTTAACTAATTATAGTTCTACAAAATTGAATTTTAAAGGTTCGGTCCCTAAAGGGGCTGAGATGTAATTTGTTGTGGATATTAAATTGTATAAAACTGGCGCATACGTGTATAACTCCCCGTGAAGAACAGCTGGCACTCATTTGAATCAGCAATAATTCAGATGTTTTAGGTGGAACCTGATAGCACCAGAGAAAATGGTGGCTGGTTAATTCATCTCCTGATGGTAAAAAAAAAAAAAAAGTGGTTATTTTTCTCCCTCGCCAACATCACACAATTCTTTATGCTTTAGGCAGGCTTACTAGAACTGAGAAAAGTTTCCCAGACAACGGTCTTGTTTTAAATTTGGGAGGTAAGGCAAAAATGGCCTCTTAAAAAAGGCCTGGTTTTTTTCCAGGAGAGGACATTTTTCGAAAGGTTTGTCAGTGTGGTAAGGAAGAGGGCTTTTTAATCTCTTTTGGAAATAAAATAAGCAGCTAGTCCTCTCAGAGGTCACTGGCTGATGGACTCCGAATTCCATGCACTAGGTGTTATTCTGGAGCAAATATATTGGTCTCCAAAAAATTGTTAAAGGTATGCTTAATGCGCATTATGCGGAGGTTTGCGTTTGCAGAATGTCTTGTTTTTCAGCGAACTGCAGAATGTGCTTGTGTAGCTAAAGTGGCAAGAAGAGGGTGGGGTCTTTGTTTCAATGTTATGCTAATCGATGACTCATCCCTGAGAATCTGCATCTCTCTCAGAGAATCTGCCAGCATATTGGAGAAGTGAGTTGCTTATCTGCATCTCAGAGAATAGTTCTTGGACTATATTAACAAACAAGAACTTAAATGAAACTAGGCTGCGTCGCTCGCTGCTTAAGAGCAATATGTTGATTTGTATTTATAACATTTTTTTCTGTAACAAGTTTAAAGACAAGTTGAGGTCAAACTTAGGATCTCCTTTCTTGGTGTGGAGAGCTTACTGATTCATACTCTGCACATGGTCCAGATCAGGGAATCCTGCTGATGGGTCTCCATCCGTGGTCAATATTTTTTGTGTGGAATCCATCACAGAAATTTTCTTAATATAATGCAATTTTGTATACTATTTTCACTAATATATGCATTTGATGGGCGTGGTTTATCAGGGGAGCTGCACTTCAAAACTGAGAGAAGTGCAAATTCCCAAGGATGGCTGTGTTTCAGATCACATATACTTTCAGAAAGTTTTGATTTGTTATGTTCAGCTTTCGATGCAATCGGAGTCGAATTTATCTCCCATAGCTACCTGCAATCAGACAAATTAATAGAGGGAAGCGATCTGATGCACAGGGTGTGTTTGTTGGTGTGAGATATATAAATATATCACCCTACTTTGCATTAAGTAAGTTCAACAGCAAATAAGACTATCTCCTCACATCACTCTCTCAGATCTTGATGTGATACTGAGCACAAATGACCTAAAAAATAATCCATTGTACTCTGGTCCCTACTTGATAAGGGAAGGGGGTGTGTGGAATAAAACATCTAATTATTTTATTTTATTTTGAGAAATCTTGTGTGTTTATCTTGGAGTTCTTAGTGGGTCTCATGGGCTCCCTCTGGTGGTTGACAAGGCACATTGTGAAAGAAAGATGCTAAAAAGAACCAGCAAAGTCTAGGTGACGATAGGTGTAATTTTAACCATTTTGCATTTGCTTTCTGACCTTGGGCACTTCCATTAATGGGCTTAGGGCTATTAAAAGGAGAACAGGGATAATCATGTGTCACCCTTGGGAATCAATATTGGTTTCTATCAGTTTCTCATTTCCATAGGTAAAGGTAAAGGGACCCCTGACCATTAGGTCCAGTCGCAGATGTCTCTGGGGTTGTGGCGCTCATCTCGCTTTATTGGCTGAGGGAGCCAACATACAGCTTCCGGGTCATGTGGCCAGCATGACTAAGCCACTTCTGGCGAACCAGAGCAGTGCACGGAAATGTCGTTTACCTTCTCGCCGGAGCGGTACCTATTTATCTACTTGCACTTTGACGTGCTTTCAAACTACTAGGTTGGCGGGAGCAGAGACCGAGCAACAGGAGCTCACCCCGTCGTGGGGATTTGAACTGCTGACCTTCCAATCGGCAATCCCTAGGCTCTGTGGTTTAACCCACAGCGCCGCACTTCACAAAATAATAATAATAATAATAAATCCTCATGAAGATTCATCAGAACTTAAGTGCAAATTTCACCTGGGCAGGATTCAACTGAGTTCTCTCAGCAGAAGCCCTGTGCAAGGACTTCCACTTGTACAATGAGATTTTGCCCCTGTTCTCCTCTTCCCACACCACATGCCCTCCAAAATAGCTGGGGAGTTGAGGCGCAGGGTGAGGTCAGGAGAACCCCCCAGAACAGCACACAACCATAGGAGAGTTGGGATTTTTCTGTCTGGCAATCCAAAATGCTTGCCCCATGAGATTGATCACCTTAGTGCAACCCTGAATTTCTAAGTACATAAGAAAGGCCAGCTGGATCAGGCCAGTGTCCCTGTTCTCCCGGTGACCAACAAGATGCCTGTGGGAAACCAAGAAGCAGGATCCAAGCACAAGAGCAACTCTGATTGTGGACGGCAGAGTCAGGGGGAAGGGGAGCACTAGGGAAGGAAGGAGCAAACAGGAATCGGAGAGGCTCACAAACTAATGAAAATTAAAAATAGAGACAAGGCAGAGACAAAGCAAAGGAGACAGAACCATAAGTGAGCAGATTTGAGATGCAGACAGGGAGACGAAGATCAGCCTGCCAGAAGCCTCTTCCTGCTTCCTTTTACAAAGGGCTGCCATAAGACGGGAGCCAGAATAAGGAAGGAGACCTCAACCGCCACCTTCCTTCTCTGAAAGAACGTTGTCTATGATCGCTCTCTTGCCAGCACCTATTATCAAGCAAAGTGGATTCTCTGTGAACATCCCGTGATGCCAGAAAAGGACCTCAGACTCATACTTAATCAGGTTGACGGTCCAAAGGTACCATCAGCCCAATATGCAACCATTTGTGACGGGGCCGGGGGATGAATGATTGCGGCATCTAGGGAATAAGGCACTATTAATGTTGTTTATTTGTGGATATGATAATGGCAATCGCCTTCTTCTATGCTAAACCCCAAATGAAGAACATTATGTTAGCTCGTCTGTCATATCATTATATCTGCAGGGTCTTTCTTTGGTCTGCAGTTTTATTCGTTTAATGGTGTTGCTGTTTGCAATAAAAAATTAGAAATAAGGAATTAGAAATTAGAGATGCATGGTAATAGGTCTCAAGTAGGGGTGATTGCAGTCAGGTGATAACCCGCTGCATAAGGATGTGAATGTGGTTGTCATTCCATCCACACATACAGCAAAAAATGGAACTCATATTCCTGAGGTGCATTTTGGAGTTCTAATGACCCTTTTATGCTTCAGCAGTGACACCAAGGCTCAGGTGTTGTCTGAAATAGATTGTTGGCCTAAGAGCATGAAAAGAGCATCCATTTAGTCCAGCATCCTGTTTTTGCAGTGACCAGCCAGACATCATCAACAACAACATCATTTTATTATTTGTACTCCGCCCATCTGGCTGGGTTTGCCCAGCTTCTCTGGGGGGGGGGGGGGCTTCCAGCAGATATTAGAATAAAGCATCAGACATGAAAAACTTCCCTATACAGTCGTACCTTGGCTCCTGAACAAATCGGCTCCTGAACAATCAAAACCCGGTTTTCAAACGTTCTTTTGGAAGCTGAACATCCAACAGGGCTTCTGCGGCTTCTGATTGGCTGCAGGAGCTTCCTGCAGCCAATCAGAAGCCGCGCTTTGGTTTCCGAATGTTTAGGAAGTTGAACGGACTTCCAGAATGGATTACATTCAACTTCCAAGGTACAACTGTACAGGGTTGCCTTCAGATGTCTTCAGAAAGAAGTATAATTATCTGTCTCCTTGACTCCCTTGCTGGGAGGGCATTCCATAGGGTGGGTGCCACTACCGAGAAGGCCCTCTGCCTGGTTCCCTGTAACCTCACTGTGGGAATGTTCAGGGAGGCAGGAGAGGATATATTGTTTAATTATATCCTTCCCAACTTGTGTCAACAAGTTCTATAATTTAGCAGAGTTACATTCCCCTTTTTAAACTTGTACAGCAGATAATGTCTTTGCCAGGCTTGTTTAAGCCTCTAAAATAAGTTTCTTGGTAATTCCCCTTTATTCCCTCATAAAAAGATTAGACACGACATAGCCTTGTGTAAAAGTATAAAAATAGTTTACTCACATTCTGTTCACAAATGGATCCCAGAAGGCAGACTTAGGTTACAAAATATATACACCTGGAATCTATCCTATAAGGAGATAGTTCCTTTGTCCTCTCTTGGCTGGAAGCCAAGACAGCATCTCAGGCTAAGATGTTGCTTCTTCGAGGAATGGAGTCAGAGAGAGAGGTGTCTGCCTCCCCTGAGCTATTTTGTTACCTGCCCAGGTGAGGTCAAGCCCACCTCAGGTCACATGCAGAGGACGTCTATCCCAGCCCAAGAGGAAACAGGAAGTTCCGACTGGCTGGTCCAGACATCCCATTTTTATGTCCACTCTAGGAATGTGGTATTTGACTGCTCTGTGTTTCACATCCCACACTCACTTCTTGCAGTGAGGGAATAGCCAGAAGGCTCTCAGAGCTGGACCTCAGTGTCTGGCTGGACAGTGGGGGCAGAGATGCTCCTTCAGGGAAACCCAAAATCAGGATGCGAGCCCAAGAGAGCTCTTGTTGTTTCCAGCAACTGGTATTCAGAAATATGCTGCCTCTGGCCATGAAGGCATAGCCTCCATCACGGCTAGCAACCACTGATGGTCCTACCTTCTGCGAACTCATTGGAGGTCCGTGTGTTCTAGCATTACAGCACAGGGAGAAAATTCAGAGACTGTGCGTGATTTTTAAAGATTTGTTGTGTCACCCATGCCTCTCCTTTCCTCCAAACTAACAAGTCCCAAAGGCTGTCACCTTTTTCCATAGTGGAGTCGTGTTATCTTTTGTGGCCTTTGTGGGATGGGGATGAGGAGGAGAGTATCTGCTCTCGCAATCCCCTGGCGCTTCTCTTCTGCATGTGAGCCTTATCCTCTGCCTTCCGCCCCCCTCCCTTTTCAACCCCCAGGCAGCCAAAGGGAAAAGCTTCAAAACTGGCAATGTCAGCGTGGGTTGAAAGGATGGATCACAGCCCGCGCCTCTCCCAGTGGGGGAAAGGAGACTGCATTTTTAGTCCATTTACATAGGAGAGAGGAGAAAGAGAGAGGGAGAGAGATGACAGGATTCCTTTTGGGAACTCGCCTGCCGAGGTGTTTCATGGCTTTGACTCATGCAGGGATGACGGGGACTCACCTGGCTCTCGGCTCTCCTCTCTGCAGCTGTGGAATCTGACTTCACAATTTCCACTCCCCAGTGACTCACTTTGCTTCCAGTTTGAAAACTGCAAGGCTGACAGCAAGGAAGACCGGGCTGCGACTTGCTGATGCTCAAAGGACCCACAAGAAGATAACTCCCCATGTTATTTCTGTTATATCACACACACACCTTTTTAATATAAATCAATTCCAATGGAAAAAAAAAATCAATTAAAACCTAGGAGAAATGGTTGCAGGGTTTGGGAAGGGAGAGTGCATTTGAAGATGTTCCAAACTTGGCTTCAAAGATGCTTGCAGGAGCAGGATGCGGCTCAGAAAGAGGGAATGCATGATCTCTCTTATCTAGGCATGCCTTGTTGACTAGTTGGGGCAGGAGGCCAACAGAGGTGCAGACATCCTCTTGAACCCTATGCAGTGCAGGTGTCCTTCCATTCACCTGCATCTTGCTCAAGGCAGGAATAGGTTGGGGATGTAACGTGCAAAAGAGAAAGGAAGACACTTAAGATAAACCCTTAGAGTGGTGTTCTGAAGGTAGCCCTGTACCGGGAAGTTTTTAATGTCTGGTGTTTTATTGTGTTTTTTATATTATGTTGGAAGCTGCCCAGGGTGACTGGGGAAACCAAGCCAGATGTGCATGGTATAAATAATAAAAAGTATTATTATTATTATAATTATTATTATTATTATTACAGTGGTACCTCGGGTTACATACGCTTCAGGTTACATACGCTTCAGGTTATAGACTCCGCTAAGCCAGAAATAGTACCTTGGATTAAGAACTTTGCTTCAGGATGAGAACAGAAATCGTGCTCTGGCGTTGCGGTGGCAGCAAGAGGCCCCATTAGCTAAAGTGGTGCTTCAGGTTAAGAACAGACCTCTGGAACGAATTAAATACTTAACCCGAGGTACCACTGTATTACTATTAAGCTACCGCACCAGTGCATAAAAACTCTGTTTGTGCAACAGGACCTGCCCCCTTCTTCTTTCTGCTACCAGGACACCCTGAACCCACTGGCGGAGGAATGGGGGGGGACGCACCACCCCTGGCACCATGGGGGGGGGGTACCATTGCAGCTGCCTCCCCGGACACGCACCGCACACACCCCCACCACGCTGGGCGCCATGCCCCTGCAGGCAGCACACCATGCCCCCGGGACATACGCCATGCCCATCCCCGAAATGTAAATCAGTACACTATAAAGCTGAAACTTCAATCTTCATTTTTAAGAGCTCACTCTTGAGCATGTGTGTGTGTGTGTGTGTGTGTGTGTGTGTGTGTTAGAAGTGCATTCGGACCACCACCGCCACATCTGAAATGTCACACCTGTCTTCACCTTTATGCAGCTTTTGTGCAAGCAGTACATTATGCATGTTTGCACTTTTGTCAAAATGTCAATGCCGGATGTCAACTTCAGAACTCCAAATTCAGATTTGAGACAAAACTCTTAAAGAGGCTTTTTTTTTTAAGAGGAAAAAAAAGCATTTTAAAATGAGTGGTTCAGAAGATCATGTTCCAGCACAATACGCGACTGATAGGTTTTGTGCTGAATTGTTGGGTTTCTCGGTGCCAAAATTTCAAGAGGAGTTCTTTTTGAGCTGGAAGAGACCCAAGGAGTCATCTAGACATAATGAGATGCCTTAGTCAGATCATTGGGTCCATCTAGCTGCATAACCTGTGATCCCTTAAGTAGAGATATCAAAGCTTGATCATTGGACATCCTGCATGCAGTGGATATCCCATGCCCCATACATACAGGTATTCTAACATGGACTTATCCTAAGTTGCAGAGGAAGGTAGACGGCTGTCTTATACTGAGGCAGGTCATTGACCCATCTAGATCAGCATTGTCTGACTGGCATTGGCTCTCTGAGGTTTCAAACAGAGGTCCCTCCCATTCTTACGTGGAAACATTGAGGATCAAACCTGGGACCTTCTGCACGAAAATGATGCTTTGCCCTTGAGCTACAGCTCTTCCTAGCGAAAGTTCAAGAGAAATAATAGTACCACTCTATTCTACCTTGGTCAGACCACACCTGGAGTCCTGTGTCCAATTCTGGGCACAACAATTTAGGATGGATGTTGACAACCTGGAACATGTGCAGAGAAGGGCAACTGCGATGATCAACAGTCTAGAAGCCAAGCCCTATGAGGAACAGTTGAAGGAGCTGGGTATGTTCAGCTTGGAGAAGAGTAGACTGAGAGGAGATTTGATAGCCATCTTTAAATCTCTCAAGGGCTGTCACATGGAAGATGGAGCAATATTGCTTTCTCTGGAGGGTAGGACTCGAACCACTGGCTTCAAGTTGCAAGAAAGGAGATTCCAACTAAACATGAGGAAAAACCTTTTGGCAATAAGAGCTGTTGGACAGTGGAACAGTCTTCCTCGGGAGGTGGTGGACTCTCTTAACTTGGAGGTTTTTAAGCAGAGGTTGGATAGTCATTTCTCATGGATTCTTTCGCTGGGATTCTTACATTGCAGGGGGTTGGACTGGATAGCCCTTGGGTCCCTTCCAACTCTATGATTCTATGAAAATACCTTCAAAAAGTTCCAGGGAATGAAAACCCTTCTCAGTCAGGTGGCAAGAAAGAGGGAGGGAAGGATCTCTAGAGGGAACAAGTTATCCACTGTAACTCAGTGGTAGAACATCTGGTTTGCATGCAGAAGGTCTCTGGTTCAATGCCCAGTATCTCCAGGTATGATTGGAAATTTTTGCTACCTGAAACCCTGGAGAGCCATTGTCAGTCATTTCTGAGATAGGTAGATCAATGGGTCTCCCTCAGAATCAGGCAGCTCTCCATGTTCCTCCATCCTAAAGACTGCTTTGTCCATGGAGTGCAGTATCATAAGAGAAGAAGAAGAAGAAGAAGAACCCAACAGTGTATGTGTCTTGAGAGTGGAGATGCACCAGGGTGTACTTCTAGGAATGAGTACTTAATTTATCCAAGGGTCCATGGCATTCAGAGCCTTGGAACGCTGAAGCAGGAGGCCTGCAAACCAGCTTATTTTAACAATTCCTGACAGAGGAACATTAATTTAATGCAGAGAAGGGAGCTGGCGAGCCGGAGCGTTAAGAAAGAAACATTGTAATCTATTACGGGGACTAGGTTGCCGTTGATCAATATGGCAAAGTCAATAATAGCTTTTGATTCTGGAATATTAGGCTGACTGTCAGATTTGTGTTTATTAGAGGTTTTTACAAATGAGCCGAGCCGTTGACCTGAACGGAGAGGGAATGCGGATGGCTCAGGCGAGTGTGCACGGCTTGGCATTTTAAGAGATAAGCAGCTGCTTCATATATTTACCTAAGGACGGTTATTTATTTATTTATTTATTTATTTATGTATTTAAAAAACCACCTCAGATGTATTTATTTATTTATTTGGTGGCTTCAACCTTGAAAAACACAGAGAATATTCCCTCCCCCCCCCACACACACACTTTAAAGCAATTCTCGTGGTTTTGTAAGGAGTAAAGTCATACCTCGGGTTAAAGTAGCTTCAAGTTAAGTATTTTCGGGTTGCGGAAGTAATGGAGTGCATTACTTTCGGGTTTTGCCGCTCGCGCATGTGCAGATGCTCAAAATGACATCACGCACATGCGCGGAAGCGGCAAAACACGACTCGCGGACGCTCAGATGCGCAGTCGCACGTTACGTTTACTTCAGGATGCGAACGGGGCTCCGGAACGGATCCCGTTCATATCCAGAGGTACCACTGTAACAACATTATTGATGATGATGATTAATGTAAGAAGTGTGAGGATACCCAGAGCTTACAGGGTTAACAGCTCAGAGGGAAATGATGTCCTGTCACTGGGTGTGTGTTCGCATCTTTGTTATGTGAACATTTTTTACTTTCTGTTTTGACTGTGGCAGGAGAAGCACTATTCCTTTGCTATCTCCTGGTTGTTGTTTTGCTGCTGTACAACAAAGCTTCATAGAATAGAAGGAGCTGTTGTATGAGAGTTTTACTGCATGGCTGAGATTCCTTCCACACAGGCACACCGCTGTGCTAGATACTCTGCTGTAGCCGGGAGAAGCAGGTTGGCACAGTGGAAGCGGACTGGACGCCACAACAGTCCCGCTGTTTGCAGCCTTGACGGACTCTCAACGGAACCAGAAGAGCCTTTCAGCCTGATCAGGCTAGCATCTAGTCCAGCACTCTCTTCTCAAAGTGGCCAACCAGCTGCCCATGGGAAGACCGCAAGCAGGACTAGAGTGGAACACTACTCTCCCCTCCTAAGGTTTCCAGAAAGTGGCAATGAGAAGTATGCCCCGCGGAGGACCTTAAAGTCCATAAATAACACCCTGGAGGCCCCATGCCCTAAGGAAATCAGATTAGCCTCAACCAGAGGCAGGGCCTTTTTAACACTGGCCCCGGCCTGGTGGAACGCTCTGTCTCATGAGACCAGGGCCCTGTAGGATCTGATTTCTTTCCTCAGGGCCTGCAAGACAGTTTTCCCACCCAGTCTTTGGCTTGGAATCAGCTTGATCCCCTCCCTCTCTTTCCTTTTTCCTTTCTCCTTCTGTGATGGAACTCCTATTTGGGGACTTCCCTGGCTTTTTTCTGGCCCACGTAGGACCAGTCTGGAAAGTTGGCCTGGGTGAAGATTTGACGTTTCCATCCCCCAAAAGTTTTTGATTTGAGTTTCTACTGAAATGAGGCTGCATTTTAATGTTGTACTTAATCTTGTTTTCAAGTTGTATTTTAATCAATTGTTTTTACCTGGTGTTAGCCGCCCTGAGCACGGTCTTGGCTGGGGAGGGTGGGGTATAAATAAAAATTATTATTATTATTATTATTATTATTATTATTATTACTGCCTCCAATAGTGGAAGAAGAACATACCCATCTGGGTTAGTACCGTTGAAAGCCTCATCTTCCACCACCGGTAGTTACAGGGGGCACAGATTGAAGAGGGAGAAGGAAGAAAGGTGTCCATCACCCACCTAGATTTAGGGGGATTGGGAGACATCTTCCCCTCTCACCCCCCCACCCCACCCCCCAGGAAAACTATGTCCTCAGAGGGGTCTCCAGTCGGACCGTGGAGTCAAGAGTAATTGTCTCTGGAGCCGGAAATGTGCATGCAGGCACTGTACCAATAACGATCTGCTCACAATCCTAAGGATGGCGCCAACAAATATGGCTGCCACTTTTCACTGGTGACATGTGTCGCCTGCGGTTGTTGCTCTCGTTTCGTCATTTCTAATGCCCAAACAAAGTGGCTTAAAAGGTCAAGAACATAAACAGCAATGACAGAGGAGACCCACTGAAAGTAATGAACCTGAGTTACCCGTGCCCATTCACTTCTACCCTAAGTAGGGCTAGCCTTGGGTACGGCTATTTCATTTATTTATTAGAATAGTCTTATGCCACAAATTCATTAAAAAACACAAAAACACAAAGCAGTTAACAACAATCACAAGTACTCAATAAAACCGTGTAAGAAGAAAAACTCAGATCACCAGCTAACTACTTCAGAAAGGTTGATCTAAACAGTCTGAATAAGTCTGTCAGTAAATAAAAGTTTTCAGCAGATGTTTAGAAGTTAATATACAGTTGATGCCTGCTAAATCTCTGGGCTGGGCCAATGAGGTGAAAGGTTTGGTTTTATGTTGATGACAGATGAGCCTCACCGGCTCAGGGGACATTTTAAAAAGTCAGGGATGGGGAAGCAGCAGCCCTCCCAATGTTGTTGCACGTGGAGTTATATATGGTGGGCCATAGGCTCCCTATCCCTGGGTGGCATACTGGGTGAGGAACTGATTTTCATCTTCAAAGGAGGACCCAATTCCCCTCCATTAAA
The DNA here is from genome assembly GCF_964106645.2 of Podarcis pityusensis. Lineage (NCBI taxonomy): Eukaryota > Metazoa > Chordata > Lepidosauria > Squamata > Lacertidae > Podarcis > Podarcis pityusensis. Next base: position 4,519,518 of record NC_138036.1, on the reverse strand, counting down.
CATGGAAGTAGAGCACTGATGATGAGTGACTCCATCTCTGAATTGACATGCCTTTGAAAGGTACATTTTCCCAGGACATGTTAGGTGTGTTTGTGTGTGTGAGAGAGAGAGAAAGAGACATGGAAGGGTTATGATGTGAATCTAGCATGCTATTCTATTCCTTCTAGGGAAGAAGGAGCATAGTTCTTTGAAGGATCTGTCTCTCTCTTAGCAAGACCACAAAATGCTACGATTTGGGCAGGAACAACATACAGAGAGAGGCTTAAGCAAGGGGTCATTGCGAACTTTTTTTTGTTTGTGTTTCATTCATGAGCCCCAACCTGACTCTTTGTGCTCAATTCCTGACACCCTGCAGATAGTTAAATGGGACCATTATTGGTCACCAGAGCCCCACAGGTCAAGAAGAGAATGGAGCTGTTAAAAATAGGAATGCGAGTTCAAAGCATGGGGTCAAGAGAGATTAATTGAAAAATCTTCTGCCGGCCCCGACATCATCTGTGGAGTCTGCAGCATCTAGACATCTCCAGCTGTTGATAGGTTTGTGGTGAATGCAAATGAGGCCCTCCCCATTGTGGTGGATTAATATGGGATCCAGGTGGAATTTTCTTCTGTCCTCCCCTCTGGATGTCAATTAGTGCTAAACCCCAGCTCTAGACCCAAACAAACAAGCAAACAAACAAAATCCCCTGGCGCTGACCCTGTCGTCCCCCACGCTGAGATGTTGTTTGTTTGTCTGCTTGTTTTCTGTTTCATAAGACAATGATGATCTTGAGGTCTTACGTTGCTTTAAGACCTCTTACTTGCAGCCCATCTGTGTTGTACAGACATCACTTTTCAGAAAGCTGTGATTACAGAGAGAAGAAATAACTTATTCCCACAGTGCACAGTTAAACTACGGAACTCAATACCATCTGAGGCAGGTTCACCAACCTAGATGTCTTCAAAACAGGATTCATAGAGGAGAGGGCTATCGATACTGCTAGCCTCTCTCTTCTCTCTCTTTATTATTTATACCCCACCCATCTGGCTGGGTTTCTCCAGCCACTCTAGGTGGCTCCCAGCAGAATATTATAAACTCAATAAAACCTCAAACATAAAAAACTTTCCTACACAGGGTTGCCTTCAGATGTCTTCTAAAAGTCAGATAGTTGCTTATTTCCTTGGCATCTGCTGGGAGGACGTTCCACAGGGTGGGTGCCACCACAGAGAAGGCCCTCTGTCTGGTTCCCTGTAACCTCACTTCCCGCAGGGAGGGAACCGCCAGAAGGCCCTTGGCGCTGGACCTCAGTGTCCGGGCAGAACGATGGGGGTGGAGACGCTCCTTCAGGTATACTGGACCGAGGCCATTTAGGGCTTTAAAGGTCAGCACCAACACTTTGAATTGTGCTCGGAAAGGTACTGGGAGCCAATGAAGATCTTTCAGGACCGGTGTTATGTGGTCTCGGCGGCCACTCCCAGTCACCAGTCTAGCTGCCGCATTCTGGATTAATTGCACTTTCCAAGTCACCTTCAAAGGTAGCCCCGCGTAGAGCACATTGCAGTAGTCCATGAAAGCATGATGGCTGTGCTCTGCCACTACAGTTGGGGGAAATGACGCTTCTGAATGCCAGAAACCGCAGGAGCAGAGAGTGCTTGTGGGCTTGAACCCTGCTTGTGGGTTTCTCAGAGACATCTGGTTGGCCACTGTTAGAGCAGGGAGCTGGAGTAGATGGGTCACTGGTGTGATCTAGCAGGCCTCTTCTGATGTACTGATGTACCTGAAGCTCCCTGCTCTATAGAACCTTTTTGGTGGACCCGATTTTGCCTTTGTATAATGGGTGGAATGAACCTCAAATGCCTGTCCATGCACTCAGTTGCAAACTTTCACCATAGCTGTAGATAATAGCAATGCAAGCCTTTCAGCACTGGACCCCATCTGATTTGTGTGGCCCCTGCCCCCCAAATAGGTGAAATATTCTCCCCTCACTAGACATGCAAAAAAATAAAAAATATGGAGGGGGGAATTGGGGGAAGGGATTTTGAAACAGCCTTGTGCTCCAGCAACTAGTACTCAGAGACTCTGAACTTTGGGATCTAGATGTCCATCATCATCATCATCATCATCATCATCATCATTTATTAGATTTATATAAAATCCTTCATCACAAGCTGATGACCTTTGACAGATGCTTGTTAAATCCCTATTCTCAGAGCATTGTAAGAAATAATATTTCCTGAATCTATTGCCAATGAAATTCATCAAGTGATCGTAAGTTCTCTTGTTATGCCGTACATAATTTTGTAAACTTCCCCTCCCCTCCCCTTAGCAGTCTTGCATCCCCAAGAAACTCAGACATCTCAAAGTTGTTCACTCACATAGGAAAGATGAAACAACCTTTGATCAGTTTGGTGGCCCTTTTCGGGGGGAGGGTGCAGAAGCTGCTGCTGCTACTGGAATCCAGCTTCCCAGCTCAGATGCACCAGCAGTATCCCTCCCCCCCCCCAAGACACACAGAAAAAGGAGAAAAATATGGGTTTTCTCAATACAGCAAACAAGACAAAGCTCCCCTTGTCCAGGCTACAGCTGTAATACTGGAGGTTATTAAGGATCATCCTTGTGAGAAAAGAAAGAAAATGAGTCACAAAGGTATCAGAAGAAATAGCCCCCCAACCCCACCCCAAAAAAGGCTGAGGGAATCTACAGACAATATCCTGCTGAAAGAAATCTATGCACCACAAAGGCCTCTCCTTTCTCTCTCTTTCTGCAGCTAATCTCCCTTGCACCGCCAAAACTCAAAGTAGTCCCTGGATACGGATTGATCATATTTTTAGAGATGTAGAAGTAGTACCACTTCCAATGTGTGTGCATTTTTGTGTACACACACACGCAGAGAGAGAGAGAGAGAGAGAGAGAGAGAGAGAGAGAGAGAGACTGTGGGAAGGGGGAGCTAGTTGTCCAACAACTGGGCTTTGTGTCGTCAGTTTTATAAATGATAAGAATATAGGAATCTGCTGTGTACAGAATCAGACCATTGGTCCATCTAGCTACAATGACTGTCAGAGGCCGCCCTATCTAGATATGCTGAGGATTGAACTTTTGACTTTCTGCATGGAAAGCAAATGTTGTCTGATTTCCGTCGTCTCTACACAAGGACTACAAGATTAAAACATTTTATTTTATGAGGACTAGAATATGAGGACTATGCATAATTCCTAGTCAGGTTGTTAGTCTACTTGATCCAAAGGAGTGACTCAAAAACTATTGTCAGTGTCTAACAATTGTGTCTGAGGCTCACAGGGCAGCTGTGCCTCTTGAGTTCAGCAGCCATGTCTCCATTTAGGATTCCTCAGAGGAGCTTGTGTTTGACTGTCACTTTTGTACAAAAAAAACAAAGCACCCCTTGCAGTAGAATTACCGTATTTTTCGCCCTATAGGATGCACTTTCCCCCCTCCAAAAATGAAGGGGAAATGTGTGCGCATCCTATGGGGCGAATGCAGGCTTTTGCGGAAGCCTGGAGAGCGAGAGGGGTTGGTGCACACCGACCCCTCTCGCTCTCCAGGCTTCAGGAAGTTCTCCGCAACCCTAGGGAGCCCGCAGGAGTTCCCGTCAGGCTCCCTAGGCTTGCGGATAGCAGCCTGCATCTCGAAGCCTGGGGTGCGCTGCACAGCGCGCCCCAGGCTTCAGTTCCCCGACCTGGTTTGGAGGCTGGCGGCAGGGAGAAGTGCGCTTCTCCCTGCCGCCAGCCCCACAAGCTCGGGGAACAGCGGGGAGGCAGAACGCCACCATCCCACTGTCCCCCGACCTGGTTTGGAGGCGCTTCTCCCCGCAGCCAGCCCCACAAGCTGGGGGACAGCGGGGAGGCGCAGCGCCGCCATCCCGCTGTTCCCCGACCTGGTTTGGGCTTCAGGCAGATATCCGCAAGGCATGGGAGCCCGGCTGGAAGTCGCGCCGGTCTCCCAAGGCTTGCAGAGAGCTGCCTGTATTGGGGGCTGGGGTCGGGGGAAGCTCGGGCTTCCCCCGCCCCAGCCCCGCGCCTGGGGGGGGGGAATAATATTTTTTCTTTATTTCCCCCCTCCAAAACTAGGTGCGTCCTATGGCCTGGTGCGCCCTTTGGGGCGAAAAATACGGTAAGTTGATCATTAGTTCCGATCCCTGACAGTCGAAGGAATCAAGATGCACTTCAATTCACTTTACTGCTGTTCAATTAATTATAATTCTTTTCTGATGGAACAGAAACTATTGCTGGGTGCTGTGTTTGTGAGGAGTTGATAGTAATAAAAGTTGTAAATAACTGCTTTAGCTGACTAATTTATAGTTTTCCTAGTACAGGTGGCTATGCCAGACACAACTCTTTTTAGCAGTACAGTGGTGCCTCAGGTTAAGAACTTAATTTGTTCTGGAGGTCCGTTCTTAACCTGTGGTACCAATTTAACTAATGGGGCCTCCCGCTGCCACAGCACCGCTGCCACACGATTTCTGTTCTTATCCTGAAGCAAAGTTCTTAACCCGAGGTACTATTTCTGGGTTAGCAGAGTCTGTAACCTGAAGAGTCTGTAACCTGAAGTGTCTGTAACCCAAGGTACCACTGTAGTGAAATCCCTGAGCTTAAAATCGCTAGCTAAAGATGCGGGGGACCAAACTGGGAGTTTATGCAGATGCTGTAGCCCTGAGCCCTTCTCCTAAAATGACCTTCCTACTAGAATTCCCATAAAACAACCTTCCTGGCAGAAGACTTCCCTTTGTTTCCAAAGCCAAATCTCAACACTTGCAAACCTACAGCAATGTATCTACCGTGGTCTCCTTCCTTACAAAGAATCCTGGGGGCTTTGGCTTGGTCAGGCTCCTCAGAACCTTCTCTGAGAGCATCTCACCATGCAAAACTACACTTCCCAAGATCCTCTGGGGGGAAAGAAAGGAACTGCTTCAAAGCCAACTTCTCTGCAATGGGGAGAAAAGCTTGTGCAAGTGCTATAGGATTTCGTCCCTTTTAAATTTCCCATTGCCGTCGTCTGACTCTTTATAGATTTTGAGAGAGTAACTTTTGTTGCAGACTATTAACTCCGTGCCTGTTGGACTTTCCCCATAAGGGTATAAAAACACTGAGATTTAGTGAGTTTGGAAAAAACAAACCAAAAAAGAAAAAAGAAAACCACCTAAGTATTGGGTGGGAACTTTGCCAAGGGCAGCTATTTTTGGTTGACTGCAAAAAAAGAGAAAGAGGTGGGGGGTTGAACAGAAATGTCCTAAAATAAGACAGAGGCTCTGCGGTTTCATTTTCACTGCTGCAATAGTGATGTCAGCCCTGGAAGGGGAATGTGGTGGAGTAAACAGGGACCTAATGAAAATTTAAACCGGCTTTTGATCTCCCCTGATCTCCCCTGCTGCTTTCCTTTTTGGGAGACGCTTTTGGGAGTTGGCACTCTCCTCCAAACTGAATTTGGATCTAGCTGTTAGCATGGCGCCACGCGCTTTCTTGGAGTGACCTCTGCAGTTTTCTGGTCCTACCAGAGAAAGAGAAGGTACATAGCTCAGTAGCTGTCGTGCTTTAAGAAATAGCATTTTTTCGCCTATTTACACCCTCGGTCTATATGGAGGGGTTCCATGGCTGCCCAAAGCATTGCAGGCAGTCCTTCCTTCCTTCTTCGCCAAGATGGATCTCAGCCTTTCTTCCTCCTCCTTCTTCCCAGAAGCCCCTTGCCCCTCTTCCAGAGCAGTTACCCTGGCAACCTTCCAAATCTCCAGTCTCTGGTCACACCTGGGGCAAGGAGCCGTTGTAATGCTAACAGCTCTACTCTTCTGTCACCCAGCCAGACTGGTTTGTGTAAGGCAGCCTCACAAATTATGTGTTGTTGTTTTTAATCCATACCCCACTCAAAATCCTAGTACAGTCATACCTCAGGTTACAGGCGCTCCAGGTTGCGTTTTTTCGGGTTACGGACGCGCCAAAACCTGGAAATCCCAGAACGGGTTACTTCCGGGTTTCAGATGCACATGCGCAGAAGCACTAAATGGTGTTTTGTGCATGCACAGAAGCGCTGAATCACAACCTGTGCATGCACAGACATGGCGCTGCTGGTTGCGAACGTGCCTCCCGCATGAATCACATTCGCAACCCGAGCGTCCACTGTATTTATTTGTTCCTAGTGTTTAATGGATCCCCCCTGTTTCTATGGACACGGGTGGTGTTGTGGGTTAAACCACAGAGCCTAGGACTTGCCGATCAGAAGGTCAGCGGTTCGAATCCCCACGACGGGGTGAGCTCCCATTGCTCTATCCCAGCTCCTGCCAACCTAGCAGTTCAAAACCACGTCATAGTGCAAGTAGATAAATAGGTACCGCTCCAGCAGGAAGGTAAATGGCGTTTCCGTGCACTGCTCTGGTTTGCCAGAAGCGGCTTAGTCATGCTGGCCACATGACCCGGAAGCTGTACGCCGGCTCCCTCAGCCAATAAAGCGAGATGAGCGCCACAGCCCCAGAGTCGGCCACGACTGGACCTAACGGTCAGGGGTCCCTTTACCTTTTACCTGTTTCTATAACACAGTTTTCTCATGCTTCATGTGTGGACTAATTGCCACTAGTTGTATGGAAAGTCTTCCTTGTTCCTCTTTGTTTCCTGGAAATGCAGTCCGAGCCAGAGCAAATTACCTTCCAGTTTTGCTCCAGGTGAGACTGAAGGGCCCTTCTGGGTCTGCAGGACAGATGCAACCATTGGCTGATGAGCAGCCAGGGCCCATCGGCCTTGCCTGTTCACTTAGCATTGCCTTCCCATCGCTGTGCTCCCCCTGCCCTCCCCCCGGAAACAAACACGCTGAGCCCCCTGGGAAACAGCTCCAGCTCTGCTTCTGTGGAAGCATGTGGGGTCACATCCCCTTCTCTCCCCCATCTCGACTGAACAAGGCTTTTCCTCGAGGGAGCCAAGAAGAAAGACACTTTTCTTGTTGTCATCGCTGCAATTATCAGCTTTGAACATAATGGCAATTTGTTGTTGTTGTTGATTGGCTTTGTTATGCAAATGCGCCAGCCCATTTTCTGCCTGCCATCTCCCTTCCCCTCCCTCTCTCTTTTTTTCTTTTTTTGCACAGCATAAACAGGAATATTGCACATTTAATTTCAAGTTGTCATTGGTTTCCCTCCGAGATTTCCTCCAGCCATTTCTCTGTTCAGCTGCGCTCGGGCCGGTGGGAGCCTCGGAAACAACATTTGAAATTCCAACTTTGTTGCTGCTATTTACTTTTTATCATAAAAGGGCATTGTCAATAGGTCTTATGCAGCGCTTGTAAAACCCATTTAGGAATTTAAATCTCCACTAAAACACAGAATTTATGTCTGCTTTTATGATTTACGAGCCTAGATTTCTAAAACCCCGGTTTTTTAATAGTCTGCGCATTTATATGCCAAGCAATCAACTCTGCACTCCATGGAAGACTTAAAGTCGCTAGAGCAAAAAAAGAAATGGCGGCTGAACTTGAGAACAAAATGTGGGGATTGCATCAGAATTGAATCTTGGGATGTAAGGGGGAGCTGCCTCATAGGAACTTAGGGAGCTGCTTTATACTGAATTAGCTGAAAAGCTCAGTTGGTTAGAGCATGGTGATGATAATGCCAAGGTTTCAGGTTCGATCAGCTGCATATTCCTGCCTTGCAGGGGGTTGGACTAGATGATCCTTAGGGTCCCTTCCGACTCTCTGACTCTTTGATTCTACTTTTTCCTTTCCAGAACACTGGACCATGTAGCTCAGTGTTGTCTGCACTGATTGACAGCAGCTCTCTAGAGATTCTGGACCAGAACACTGGTCTGTCTGCCTCAGTATTGTCTAACCCCGTTGAAATATACTCGGAGTCGAGAGTGGATTTCATGCTCTTTATTCAGCTCATAGTGGTGAGGAGGAATGGAAGTTCCCCCAGAATGTCTGCTTTATATACATTATTTACACAATGGGCCCCATGTGATTGGCTAATTCCAGGATTCACCTGTAGGCCAATCAGGTTGCGGATTCACTTCCACCTGGAGCTGGATTGGGTGGCTCCTGTGGACCAATCAGACTGCTGCATTCTGAATCCTATTGTTCTAGGACCAATCAGACTGCTGCCCTTTGGATCCTATTCAACTCAGTACATAACACCGTTGATTCCCAAACTTTTCTGGACCACTTTGGTGCCATAAACACATCCCCAGTGCCCCCTGCTCTATAAAAAAAAAAGCATCGTTCAGAATTATGGTTTGCAACACCCACTAAGGGAGAAGATAGCACAATACAACTCAAAGCAGCAAGAACGAATTGCATGTTTATTCGATGTCGAGTTAAAACTATTTAGTTCAATTCAACAAAACTGATGAACTTGATGCAGCGATACCAGCTTTTCAAAGTCGGATATTCATGTACTCCTTTGAAATCCTGCTGCTGCCCCCTGCCTCTTAGCACCCCCCTGGATCACACACACACACACACACACACACACACACACACACACACATAGACACACACACTCTTACTTTGAGAACCTCTGGTCTACACTTAGCAGCAGTTCTGCAGGGATTCAGACAGAGAGTCCTTTCCTAGAGATGTTGGGGGTTGAATGTGGGACCTATTGCATGCCAGAAAAGAATAATAATAAATAATATATATATATATATATATATATTTTATACCCCACCCTTCCCAGTTCAGAAAACTGGAGTCAGGGCGGCTAACAACAATTTTAAAACACTTAATTGATGCAACAACAACAAAAAAGCATAAAATGCAGTATAAAACGTGAATAACAATAAATTCAGAATTCAAAAATCAATTTAGGGGGGAAATCCATCCAATAAACATTAGATGATCACCAGGGCTAGCTGGCTAAATTAGTCCTATTTGGGCCAGCGAGGAGACCAGGGGAGAATTAGCTGTGGGATCCCAGAGCAGGTAATCTTCATAAAAAGGGGAGGGGGAGGGAAGGAAGGGGAATAAAAGATCAGGCTAAGTTCAAATTGAAAGCCAGGTGGAATAGCTCTGTCTTACAGGCCCTGCAGAAGGAAGTTAATCCTGTAGGGTCCTGGTCTCATGGGACAGAGCATTCCACCAGGTCAGAGCCATCACTGAGAAGGCCCTGGCCCTGGCGGAGGATAGTCTGAAGAAGATGTTCTGCCATTGGGCTGTGTCCCTTTGCTTCTGCACAAGCAGAGATGCTACTTGTATCCCAGGCCATGTCCTCTGGGGCTGGCAGTGGGGCACCCAGGATAAAGGCGGTGCATCCCAGTGTAACAAAGAATGGAAAGTCCAGCCATTTGCCAAACCAGTTTTGCAGACACAGGGCTAACTATAATAATTACAGTATTTCATACTTCCAGGCGTTGTGCTGCGTTTCCTGGCTCCCTTAAAAAGAGCTTTCGAACTTGAAATGGGAACATGATGACCAACATCCAATCAACGAGAGAAAGAGAGATTGTAGTGTCAAACTAGGAACTGGGTTCAAATCACCTCTCAGTGTTGAAACTTGGTGGATAACCTTAAGCTAGCTCTCTCTCTCTCTCTCTCTCTCTCTCTCTCTCTCTCACTCTCTCTCTGCTGAGTGAACCTAGCAGTGTTTTTTAGAATAAGAAAAGCACTTCTTTTTCCTTTCTCCTTCTATGATGAGGCGGCATTTTAATGTTTCAATATTTTAATGTTGTATTTTAATCTTGTTTTTAAGTTGTATTCATTCAACTTGTTTTTATTATTGCTTGTTAGCCACCCTGAGCCCGGCCTTGGCTGGGGAGGGTGGGGTATAAATAAAAAATTATTACTGTTATTATTATTATTAGACAGAATGGCATATATTCCATTGAGAAATAGTGGGATATCAGTGTTATATATAATTGCCATTTCCATGCAAAGCAGGAAAAGCAAAGGTGTGCAGGCATTTCAGAGAGAGAAGGAGAGAGAGAGATTTGATGGTTGCGTTACATCAGTGGAGGTTTGGACAACTCACAGTCTGAGCATCTTCTAGAAGAAGCACTTTAGGATTCTCCAGCCCCACTTTTATTAGTCGCTTTCAGAAATTATGGGGCATTGTAATTTACTGCCGGAGTGGCTCCCAAACTTTTTCCCCCCACTTGAAAATTGCTGATGGTCTTAGCAAACCATTAAGTGGTTTTCTTTTTCTGCTTGTTTTAGCAATTGCAATGCGCTGTGCTAGATGCTGTATGATTTTTAATTGTATTTTTATTGCTTCTTTTATTTCCTGTATTTTATTTATTGGAATTTGCATCCCATACTGTAATGCAATAAAATATCAGAAATAAAAGAAGCACTAAAAGTTAAAGTAAAATCGGGATGGGTATTTAATGCGGACGTGTCGTGGAACCCCTAAATGAAGCTCATGCACCATTGGGGGCTCACAGAGTAAAATTTGGGGTCCCCTGTATGGCTGCATAGAAATATCTGTGGCTGTTTAAAAGCCGCTGTTACCATATCAAGGATTTTGGAAAATTGGAATGAAGAAACCTACAATAATACTGTGTGCACACTTTACTGGGATTGTTTTATTTCTCAATATATGGGGTTTGCTTCAGATTCCGTATGCATTGGTGTGACTGCAATATTGCACCCATCTCAGGTCTTAAGGCTGCACATTCATTGCAGGTTAACTGTGCCCCTGAAGGACCAGGTGCGCAGCCTAGGAGTCATTTTGGACTCACAGCTGTCCATGGAAGCGCAGGTTAATCCTGTGTCCAGGGCTGCTGTCTACCAGCTCCACCTGGTACGTAGGATGAGACCCTACCTGCCCACGGACTGTCTCACCAGAGTGGTGCATGCTCTAGTTATCTCCCGCTTGGACTACTGCAATGCGCTCCACGTGGGGCTACCTTTGAAGGTGACCCGGAAACTGCAATTAATCCAGAATGCGGCAGCTAGACTGGTGACTGGGAGTGGCCGCCGGGACCACATGACACCGGTTCTGAGAGATCTGCATTGGCTCCCAGTACGTTTCCAAACACAATTAAAAGTGTTGGTGCTGACCTTTAAAGCCCTAAACGGCCTCGGTCCTGTGTACCTGAAGGAGTGTCTCCACCCCCATCGTTTAGCCCGGACACTGAGATCCAGCGCCGAGGGCCTTCTGGCGGTTCCCTCATTGCGAGAAGTGAGGTTACAGGGAACCAGACAGAGGGCCTTCTCGGTAGTGGCACCCACCCTGTGGAACACCCTCCTTTCAGATGTGAAGGAAATAAGCAGCTATCCTATCTTTAAAAGACATCTGAAGGCAGCCCTGTTCAGGGAAGTTTTTAATATTTAACACTGTACTGTTTTTAACACTTGATTGGGAGCCGCCCAGAGTGGCTGGGGAAACTCAGCCAGATGGGAGGGGTATAAATAAATTATTATTATTATTATTATTATTATTATTATTATTATTATTATTATTATTCTCTTGGTTGCTGTTTTAGCAACCAAGGAGGAAAGCTTACTTGGTCATCAGGCCAAATGAGTGTCACTTGTAGTCATTTACGCCGAAGGATTTCTTAGCACTGGTATGCCTTTTGCAGCAAGTGATTTTATGCTCAGAGATTTGGGGGGGGGGGGCACCTGACGGGACATTTACTGGTCAGCTTCAGCACAGATGGAGCAGCGTATAAAGTAAATAAATAAATATTTACTTCAGTCCTCTGAGAATCTCTGATCCCGCAGGTTTCGAATCCTTCCTGTCATCCTTCCTGAAGTAAATATATGAACTATTTGAGAAGCAATTGTAATCAACAGATTAGGCTAGTAGGATTGCAAGAAGTTTTGTAGGGAGGATTACACAAAATATTGCAGAGAAAACTATGCTGAGCATGATTAGTGAAGGAGTATTAAATGTAATACTGAAAATAATGAAATGCAGATTAAGTGATAAAGACTGAAAAATCTTCAGGTGCAGTTGATGGAAGTCCAAAACATTGTCTAAGATAACGGAAGTGTGTTATATGATTTTTGGAAATTATTCGTAAAAATCAAAAAAAATACTTTAAAAGAAAGAAAAGTAAATGAATAAATAAATAAATATGGGCGCTTCTCACAGTGGCCAACCAGATAAACCAATGGGAAGCCGTCGAGCATCGGTGCAACAGTGCGCTCCCCACTCATGTTACCCAGCATTCAGAGCCATGCCAACTCCAATTCCTGCTTGATTGCATTATTTGTTGTTGTTGTTTAGTTGTTTAGTTGTGTCTGACTCTTCGTGACCCCCTGGACCAGAGCACGCCCGGGCACTCCTGTCTTCCACTGCCTCCCGCAATTTGGTCAAACTCATGCTGGTAGCTTCGAGAACACTGTCCCACCATCTCGTCCTCTGTCGTCCCCTTCTCCTTGTGCCCTCCATCTTTCCCAACATCAGGGTCTTCTCCAGGGAGTCTTCTCTTCTCATGAGGTGGCCAAAGTCTTGGAGCCTCAGCTTCAGGATCTGTCCTTCCAGTGAGCACTCAGGGCTGATTTCCTTCAGAATGGATAGGTTTGATCTTCTTGCAGTCCATGGGACTCTCCAGAGTCTCCTCCAGCACCATAATTCAAAAGCATCAGTTCTTCGGCGATCAGCCTTCTTTATAGGGACGGTTATTTTCTCGACTTTTTTTTTTTTTTTGTCTTGGAAAAAATATGAGCTGTTTTGGCATGATAACACTGAGGTCTATGTTTACTGGCCAAGATTCAAAAAACATATATTTTAAAAAACACCCAAAATTATTATTTATTTATTCTTTGCTTTGAAACACAGACCCCAGTGCCACAATGAAATTGCTTTCAAAACTCTCAAGAGGTAATGGGCGCTGGTCTTCCATAAATGCAACCCCCCAATTGCTGGAAAGAACGAGTTTCACACAAGCCCGTTATTCCCAGTTAGTCTCACTCTTAGTACGTATCCTGAATTCCTCTCTGTTTCGCTGTTGGGGATAGATTTTTGGAGATGTCTTTTTTAAAAAAAAAAAAACAATACCAAACCGACATCAGATTTCATTCTCATTCCCTGATCTGCCTCAGTTGCAACTGGAAACCATGATTTCCCATTAAAGGAACAAAATATGGCCTGTGCATTACTCCTTCCCTCTCTTTTTCTTTCTGCTGCCTCCCATTTTTAAACAAACCACAGTTCCCTGTGACATTAAAACTCAGGGGACTGTGGTTTGCTTAAAGTGGGCTTGGTGACAGCAAGCCAGGATCAAACCCTGGTTCCAGATTTTGGATTTGTTTAATATTTCATTAATTATTATAATTAAAACCCACTGTGTCTCCAAGGAGATCAAGGTGGTGTGCATCATAATCTAACCCCCCCCCCTTCATTTTAAGCCAGAATACAAGAACAGAATTTGCACCTGTCTGAACAATTTGAGAATAGGATGACTGGGCTGTCCTTTGGCCTGATCCTGCAATGTTCACCTTATGCTCTTATGTGCTATCATCCAGATCCTAAGCATGTGAACAAAGACTGAATGTGTTCACTGGGCCTTGTTTCCAAGTAAGGATGGGGGGGAGGATTTAATTAAGTTTTCATTTAAGGACACTCTCTGAAACAATGTGCAAACAAGAAACAAAAAAACCCAGTCTATTTGCATTTCCCCAAATTTTGCAGTTCTCCGGCTAAGCAATGTATATATATATATATATATCTAAAATGCATACACTAAAGCGTGCAAATAAATGCATATTTTAGTGAAAATAAGATACAAACATGCAGTATGTTATGGGAAATTCATTTGTGAAAATGCTTCTATAAGAGAAATGTGCATATTAAGAAGAATTTGCACTAAAATGCTGGCGAATTTTCACAAGGACTTTTTGTGTGTGTGTGTTTTTGGAGGGGGAAGCAAACCGTCATGTAGATGTGGAATAGTGAATTTAAGACTGGAAAAATAAGAAGGTTGGGGAAGTAAAATGGGCATACCCAGTGCTTTTTTTCTTAAAAAAAAAGGTTTAGGGGTACTCTTGTTTTCCTAGACATATTGAAATACTGCCCCTCAATGAGGCCAAACTTAGATTCACAAAATGTTTAGGGGTATGCATACCCCTGTGTCCCCCCCCCCCAGAAAAAGCACTGGGCATACCATATTTGCCTGTTCTGCTACAAATCTAGCCAAACTTGGAATCTAGCAGCTGTACAGCCGCACTGCCAACATTGGGTACATTTGCTTATTCATTCATTTGTTTTTAGCAAATTTCTTTCACACCTTTCTACTCCCCCCCCCCCCAAAAAAGCGCCTAAGGTAACTAATAACCCATTACAAAAAGACATTTAAAACTATAACAAAGCAAATTAGATACACACTCTATGATGTTCTTTTAAAAAAGTGAAACAGAACTTAACCCAATAAATTAAATGCCTACCGGATTTTTAAAAAATAAATGTCTTGAGGAGGCAATGGAAGGACAGTGCTAATTATTTGTAATTATTGCCTGAATAAAATTAAGGCATTTGCACCTTTATTTTTTATATACAAAGATACCAAACATTTAATAAAAGAATCTGCAAATTAAACTGTGCATAATGCATTTTGTTGTTGTTGTTCATAAAGTAGTTTTGCTTTGATGAGAAAGTAGGTATAGAATACATTTCAAGTTTTATTCAAAATTCCCTTTTTGGTGGGGTTGGTGTGGAAAAAGACCCCCAACGACAACAAAACAAAACTGTCTCCCATCACTTCAAGCAGATAGATAGATGATAGATAGAGATAGATAGATGATAGATAGATTGATAGATGATAGATAGATAGATGATAGATAAATAGATGATAGATTGATGATAGATTAGATAGATAGATGATAGATAGATAGATGATAGATAGATAGATGATAGATAAATAGATGATAGATTGATGATAGATAGATAGATAGATGATAGATAGATAGATGATGGATAAATAGATGATCGATTGATGATAGATAGATGATAGATGACAGATAGATACAGTGGTACCTCTAGATACGAACGGGATCCGCTCCGGAGCCCCGTTCGCATCTAGAAGTAAACATAAGTAGCGACGGCACGTCTGCGCATGCACGCGTCACTTTTCGCTTCTTCTGCGCGTGCGCGTGATGCCATTTTGAGTGTCTGCGCATGCGCAAGCAGCGAAACCCGGAAGTAACGCGCTCCGTTACTTCCGGGTTGCTGAGGAGCACAACTCGAACACGCTCAACTCAAAGCGTATTCAACCCGAGGTATGACTGTAGATAGATAGATAGATAGATAGATAGATAGATAGATAGATGATAGATAGATATGATGGAGAGAGAGAATATCTCCCATTCTCAATCTGGCATCTTCTTAATGTTACAGAGAACACAGTAAGTTGTCTTATACCAGTTCAGAACATTAGTCCATCTAGTATTGTCTACACTGATTGGCAATGACTCTCCAAGATTTCAGGCAGGAGTCTTTAAGACCAGTTCTACCTAGAGGGAATCTGGAACGTTTAGCATGCAAAACTCGTGCTCAACCACTGAGACACAGAACCTGTTTTTGGACTCTGACTCTAATATTTCCTGACTTTGCTGGCTGGGGCTGATGGGAGTTGTAATCCAAAACTTCTGGAGGGCACAAGTTTGCAGAGATTTCCTCTAACAGAAAGACCTTGCTTTTGTTTAACCAAAAGATAACTCTAGCTTTAATAATCACCACAGGATGAAACAGCCACATCAGAAAAGACACCAAAGCTCAGGACTCCAATTTGCTTCATGGAAAGCAACATTTGGGGCTTCTGCTCAGTTGTGGATGCAATTCTGTGTTTACAGACATTTGGGTGCCCTTGAGCTGTTTACTGCACATTGCGTATTTTTTTCTTAAAAGGGAGAACCAAGATCCATAGGGAAATGCAGCCTTTTTGTTTCCTGCTTAGATCCTTTAATCCCTTTGTTTTACTCCGGTGTGTCCTTTTTCACCGTTCTTTGAACCAGTTGCCCTCGAGATTAGTCAACATAATTTGAAAGTTTACCAAAGTCAGCGTCTCCTAAGCTCCAGATTGAATCCAGCATGAGTGACGGCAGCCATTACCCACAATGCACTTTGATGCCACTGGGCAGAAGGGTGAGATTCAGGGCTGGAGAGGAAGAACATGGCGGCCAATGGTGCTTTTCAGGCTTCCATGAGTGCTCTCAAAGGAACCAGATGTTATGCCTTTCCTGCTCTGTTAATCTCATTGTCTCATCATCACATGTACACATTTTCAACATGGAGGGAGAAGACCTGTGCTATTGATTCCAAATTTTGCTGCTTCTGCTGCTGAAGTGAATCCTGTGTTGTGGAGTAACGCTAATAACATCTCTGTGTGTATTATATTTTCTTCTGATACAGTCATACCACAAGTTAAATATGCTTCAGGTTGAGTGTTTTCAAGTTACGCTCCACAGCGACCCAGAAGTAATGGAATGTGTTACTTCCGGGTTTCGCAGCTCGCACATGTGCAGGTGTTCAAAATGACGCCACACGCATGCACAGACGTGGTGAATCACGACCTGTGCATACGCAGACGTGGGTTGCATTTGCTTCAGGATGCGAACGGGGCTTCGGAACAGATCCCATTCACATCCAGAGGTACCACTGTAATTCAGAAGACCCCAGTAGGGAAATGTGAGACAATGTTGCTGGAAATTTGCACATGTTTGTGACTGTAGACAAGTTTCCCACAGACATCTGGTTGGCCACTGTGAGAACAGAATGCTGGCTGAGATGGCCCTTGGCCTGATCCAGCAGGGTCTCCTCATGCACATGAGAGAGAGGTGTAGGTGCAAGATCTCAGAGGCTCCCTGGGTACATTGTTCATGTGGGTCCTGTTATGGAATCTGTGGCTTTCTTTCTAGGAATCGGGCCGGAATTTGGATTGATTCACATTTCAGTGTGAACCTACCTAATCCACAGTACAGTGGATGCTTGGGTTGTGAACGTGATCCGTGCTGGATGCACGTTCACAACCCGTAGCATCCGCAACCCACAGCGGCGTATCTGCACACGCGCGGGTTGCAATTTGGCATGTCTGCACCATAGCTGTCAACCTTTCCCTTTTCTTGCGAGGAATCCTATTCGGAATAAGGGAATTTGCCTTTAAAAAAAGGGGAAAGTTGACAGATATGGTCTGCGCATGCGCAAAGCGTGATTTAGCGCTTCTGCACATGTGCAACCACCAAAACCCAGAAGTAACCCCGGTCTGGTACTTCCAGGTTTCAGCAGTCTGCAACCCGAAAAAACGCAACCTGAAGCGTCTGTAAGCTGAGGTATGACTGTACCTGAAACAATAATCAAGCCCAAATGCAGATGTCCTTCACAGTTCACACTTCTCCAAATCCAGGCCAAAAATATTAGGGGAAAGTGTGCATAAAAATTCATACATTAGGAAAGGTGACACACACACACACAGGAAATAATTGTTTGCAACAACTGTGTGTATTAGGGGGAATGTGTACTAAAATACAAATGACTCTTCATGAAGAGCAGAAATGATGTAGAAATGTTGTGACTTCAACTCAGAATTGGGGGGGAACACCCACCCCCCTCACACATGAAAACTTAGGTCACCACAGCCAATCCCAACCAACCACATCCTAGGCCAACCCCAACCTCTCACCACCAAAGGAACACAAGTGAACAGCAGAGAACCTGCAGAAGCAACACTGACACCAAACCCTACATATAGTAAGTAAAATAGAAACATAGCCACCCGACCCCAACCTCACCCATCTTTTCCCCCGCCTCCACCTTTCCTCCCCTTTTCTTCCTAATGTCTCAACAAATGAAACTGATTTGCAAAAATGTTACATGGTAAAAATACGAGAGAGAGAGACATTACACATACTTTTCTAAATAAAGAAAATCTTTAATAAAAATACATTTTTAAAAAAAGAAGAATCGGGGGGGGGGGAGATAGAGAAACTGAATTTGGCAGTTTCTCCATCCCTACTTCCTTCCTTCCTTGATCATACCACTCACAAAAACTCTTTCTTTGCTCCCTTTCAAAATCCTTGAAGGTGTTGCCCAAGGAGGAACCTCAAAATTCACCTTGAGGTTTTGCTTTCGACAACATTCTCAGCTGACTCTGTCTCCCCCCTACATTTATCACATGGTGTGATTTTAAATCTGAAGAGCTGTTGTCCTCCCATTCAATACCAAGCAAGCGCCAACCTCCCCTTTACGCCACCTCCTCCTGCTATCCCCCTCAGTTGCAGAGCTGTAAATAAGAGGGATTGATGCCGGACACCGTGCTCAATGTCACAAAGCGCCATATATCACAACAAAGAGCCACTCAGCGGTAGGGGGGATCTGGGAGCAGATACACGGAGCCGAAAGCATTCAAAAAAATGCCAGTGACCCGTCATAATTTGTCAAGCAGTTGCAGTAACTCCACCATGAGCTCACACAGTCCTCGCCGTAGCCAACTTTCTGAGTCAGACGTTGGCTTCAGATGATCCATGAATCACCAGTTGCAAGAGGGGAGGGCACTGGTTTTCCCCCGTTTTTAGCACCGCCGGTGAATTGCAGCTGGAATAAAATAAGAAGATGCTTTGGATTTGCACTTTGGTCAAAAGATCTGAGGTTTCTTGAGGGAAACTCAGAAGAGGTGGCAGGCAAATCATGGTAGGACTTAGCAGGGAGCATAGGAATCTTAGACAAAGATCTTAAGGTAGTTGGAAGGGGTGCTCAGCACCCAGTTTTCCTTCGCCTTTCTCCCCCTACCAGCTCAGCTTCCAAGTACACAGCTGAGCTCTGAATAAATCTTCCTTTCCCAGGTAGCTCTTAAACATTGCTTCTCAGGCAACACTTGCTTCCCACGTGATGCCCACTTCCTGTTTCCCTGTGTCATTTCCTGCGTGATAAGTGAATGTGTCAAAATTGTCTGTAGTGGAACTGTCATTATCCGCCCCCAACGATGCATGCACAGATTACACCAGTACAATTCATTAAGGGTGAATGGATATCACACATCATTCTTAGGTGGCAACAGAATTCCAGCTCAATATTTCAGAATTCCAGTCACTCTGAATGGCTTCAAACATATATAAAAACATAATAAAACATTAAACATTTTTTTAAAAAAACTTCCATATACAGAGCAGCCTTCAGATGTCTTCTAAACGTTGTATAATAATAACAACAATAACAATTTATTATTTATACCCCGCCCATCTGGCTGGGTTTCCCCAGCCACTCTGGGCAGCTTCCAACAGAATATTAAAATACAATAACTTACTAAACTTTAAAAGCTTCCCTAAACAGGGCTGCCTTCAGATGTCTTCTAAAAGTCAGGTAGTTGTTTTTCTCTTTGACATCTGGTGGGAGGATGTTCCACAGGGCAGGTGCCACTACCGAGAAGGCCCTCTGCCTGGTTCCCTGTAACTTGGCTTCTCGCAGTGAGGGAACCACCAGAAGGCCCTCGGCGCTGGACCTCAGTGTCTGGGCAGAACGATGGGGGTGGAGACGCTCCTTCAGGTATACTGGACCGAGGCCGTTTAGGGCTTTAAAGGTCAGCACCAACACTTTGAAGTATAGTTACTTATCTCCTTGGCTCAGTGGTTGCATAACTCCATACCCTCCAACATTTCTCCAATGAAAACACGGATGTCCTAAGGAAAAGCTGGACATTACAAGATCAAACGAGAAACCAGGACAGCTTCTGTAAATCCTGGACTGCCCCTGGAAAATAGGGACACTCAGAGGGTCTGAAAACAAGCCTGAAGTCTGGCTGGCCTCCTGAGCACCACCCATACAACTTTTTTTTCCCTACAATGTGCAGGGAAAAGTATTGGTGGCAGTTACAAACTGCAGCTCCCTGCCTTTCGAGCCTGATAAGGCTTCCTCCAGGCTTTCTGACAGCTGACAAAGTACAGAGGACAGGCCTGTCGTGAACGAAGAATGGGTGCCCTCCTTTCTGGCTGGTGGCCCTTGCTGTATTCAATTAAAATTGATCAAGCGGGGTCAAAGTTGCCCCTCTGTTTCACTGGTCACCAGAAGCTTTCGTGATGACTAATGAGGTGGGAGCACTCAACAAAACACGGTGCCATTCAGGAAGGTTTTAGTGTTTATTTCCCCTCTCTGCCCTTCCATATCCCCAGTAGGTGCAATAACTTTCTAACTAACCTGACCTCATGCAAGGCATCCATCAGCATAATTCAATAACCTCTCAATAACCCTCCTGTCTTCACCGCTGCCTGCCCTTTAACACGGCCACAGACGTCCGGAGGAAAAATTTACACAGGTACAAATAGATGCCGTTTCATCTCTGCCCTGCCTGTTTTGCAGCTGGTTTCGGCAAAGCAGGATGGAATTATTAAGGGTTGGAGGGTGGGGCGGTGTTGCCACTTTAGAATGTGATCGAGAGGGTATTGCTTGTGTAAAATGTGCCACTATTCTGAGCATGAGAAACTATTGTGTTAGGGAGTGCCAGTGTAGACCAGGGGTTGGCAAGGCTTACTGGGCATGGGTCGGATCAGTCCTACGGATATCCTCCGTGGGCCAGACCAGTGCAGCGCAATGCTGGAATTTGCATCTGTGCATGTCACGGCGCCAGAAATCACTTCTGCGCATGCCGGATGCCGAAAATTGTGCCTGCGCAGAAACAATTTCCAGTGCTGCGGACGTGCGCAGATGTGATTTCTGGCATCTGGGTATGCACAGAAGTGATTTCCGGAGCCGTGAAAGAGAGTCCCTGCATCGCACTACGCTGGTTTAGTGCAGCGTACGGGGACTCGCCAAGCGGGTGGCTTGGTTAGGTTGCTGACCTCTGATGTACTGAGCTAGACAGACCAATGGTCTGACTCTGTACAAGACAGCTTCTTATGTGGCAGGAGTGGCAGGATGCTGGCATGTGTGCACCGGGGGAAGGGGGCTGGAATATGACTCAGGAGAGGGGGTCAGTGATTTGTGGGGAACTGCTCTGACCAGGTGGCGAGACTCAGGGTCAGGGGAAGCTTCAGAGCTGGAGGATGTGTTGGAAGAAGAGAAGGAAGAGGCAGGTCAGGCAAGTGAAGGGCTGGGTACTTCCCCCATCTCCTGGACCACTGTCTTCCAGAACCAGGAGGGGGCTGAAAAGGGATGAGTAAAGGAAGCTTCAATGCAGGCATAGTCTTTGACTGCATGCACACAACCCAGTGGGGAAAGGTACATAAACTGGAGGAGGGGAAGTGGTCCTCTGTTGCTGCAACTGCAGACCTGAGAAGAGCTGCCTAGGCACTAGGGCTGAGCGATATATCAGTACAGTGGAACTTTGGTTCTTGAACACCTTGGTACTCAAACATTTCGGGTCCCAAACACCAAAACCCCAGAAGTAAGTGTTCTGGTTTTCAAACATTTTTCAGAAGCCGAATGTTCAATGTGGTTGTCGGCTATTGTTTTTGGGGCACCTGTGCCACTCGGAAGTCATGCCTTGGTTTCCGAACATTTTTGGAAGTCAAACAAACTTCTGGAATGGATTACTTTTGAGAACTAAGGTACCACAGTATATTGTCCAAACCACTTTGAAATCGGTTGTGATATCAGTTTCGTATTTTCTGACCTGGCAATATATCACAAATCATGATGTGTGCTATGCACAAATCACAACATGGAGCAAAATGTAAAGCCAGCCAATGTCTCTACATATCATGATATTTAGCTGGTAAGATATCACAATGTGGAAAACCAGATATCACCCAGCCCTACCAGCCACTAGATTGGTGTGCATAGGTATCTAGAGCTGTAGAAGCAGCTGTAAGTGTTATGTTTTACAATAAAGGATGAACTATCTATCCTTTGGCTGGAAATCAACCTTGTCACTATCCTTAAGCCCCCTTAAGATTTTGGAGAAAAATATTTCCCAATAAATCCTGCTTCTGTTGCACCCTGTTTCCATGTAGGCTTGATATTTTCCAGAAGCCTTTGTGAGGATTTTAACCTAACAGTGCTGGTGAAATTGAATCTCCTGCTACCAGTCTGTGCAGACAATAGTGAGCTAGATGGATTGATGGTGTGATTTGGTACAATTTGGCTTTCTATATTCCTGTGCAGAATTCTTTCATGTGTGTTGACAGTCAAGTTCAACTTCTTTTAAGAAAGAAAGAAAGAAAGAAAGAAAGAAAGAAAGAAAGAAAGAGTGCAATAATATCTAACCATTTTTTGTGGGTGAGGGCAACCAGTACAGAGCTTGGAAAACCGTTCCCTCATTCCTGTTTCCTGAATACTTTGTGGCCATCAACTTTCAGTAAAATATGCACTGATAAACAGTGCCGATTGCATGAGACTTCTTTGTCAAGCAGGAATCAGCTTTCCATTGCAACACAGAGGGAAACCAATTCACACCTCCGTCCTCCTTCATTCCTCAAATTAGAACCTATGGTGTAAATGCTCTAACCTTTTTTGATATTACAGATTGGCTCAGGGTGAGAGCAGAAGCCATTAATCGAGAGACCACTAAGTCCTGCAAAAAAGGAAGAAGTGGAGGGATTTGTAGGTTTATGGAGGGTCAATGTTTGCTTTGAAATTGAAATTGCCAGATCTGTAGTCC
The DNA here is from genome assembly GCF_964106645.2 of Podarcis pityusensis. Taxonomy (NCBI): domain Eukaryota; kingdom Metazoa; phylum Chordata; class Lepidosauria; order Squamata; family Lacertidae; genus Podarcis; species Podarcis pityusensis. The sequence goes on along the minus strand of NC_138036.1, from coordinate 4,497,081 downwards.
ATCCAGCCCATCACAAGGATATTCCTAAAGTTTTTAAAGACTCAGGTGCATTGGCATTATTTATTTATTTTGCAGATACTGGACAGGGTAACCATCTGGCCATTTGGACTGGCCATCTATCACAGACTCTGTAACTTTGATTCCTGCACTGAAGGGGGTTGGACTAGATAACCCTTGGGATCAGTTCCAACTCTACAATTCTGTGATTCTATGATCTGGTCTAGCACACCTCTTCTGGCATTCCAAATAGCCATGATGGCTTGAAGTGCAGCCTCTATATTCACCAAAACAAAAGTATACATAAAGGTTTTAGATGTTGGGCAACAATAGTGGGGAAGAGCTGTTGCCTTCCTGTCCTGGTAGTTGTGGGTTTCTCAGAGGCTTCTGGCTGGCCAGTGTGAGAATTATGGTGCAGGAATGGGTAGACCATTGGTTTGATCCACCAGGGCTAACATTTAATGGATTAGACTAGCCTTTACCCAACCTGGCACCCTACAGCTGGACTACAGCTCATCCAAAAATCTGTAGAAAACAAGGTTGAGAAAAGGCTAGCTTAGACTGTCAATGTAATCTACAATCTGAATGAAAACAGGCTAGCCAACTGCTTTTAGAGAAACCAGAGCCAAGATATGGACTCATAGAGTCATAGAATTGTAAAGTTGGAAGGGACCTTGAGGGTCAAACCTCCTATAATGCAGAAATCTCAAGTAGATCATACATGACAGATGGCCATGTGACCTCTGCTTAAAAATCTTCAAGGAAGGACCATCCACCACTTTTTGTAGGAGTCCGCTCCATGTCAGACAGCTCTTATTGTCAGAAAGTTCTTCCTGATATTTAATCAGATCCTCCTTTCTTGTAAGTTGACATTGGTTCAGGTCCTACCTTCCAAAGTAGGAGAAAACAAGCTAGGTCCATCCTCCATGGGACAGCCCTTAAGATATTTGAAGATGGCTATCATATCTCCTCTCAGTCTCCTCTTTTCCAGGTTAAACATACCCAGCTCCTTCAACCATTCCTCATCAGGCTTCGTTTCCAGACCCTTGATCATCTTGGTTGCCCTCCTCTGCACACATTCCAGCTTGTCAATAACCTTCTTAAATTGTGGACACAGGACGGGGGTCACATACAGAACTGGACACAGGACGGGGGTCTGACCAAGGCAGAATAGAGTGGGAATAGATCAGTTGGCTGCAATGGATTTGGCAGTATTTTCTCCTTTCTTTCCTTGATCAATATTTCACCTTTCAGTAACTCCCATCCAACTTGGATTCTCTTCTCTTTGAGTATTTGTCACACTGGAATATCATCATAAGCTTTGTGAAATCAGCCTTCTCAAAGTCCAGAGTGCATGTCCGACTACTCAGCTTTCCCTTGCCTGTGTATAATGAAACCCAAAAGACATCATCACTCCTTTCTGAAATCAACATTCATGACAAAATAATAATAATGCTAAAATGAAAGCAGTCTTTTGATACCCACCCTCCACTATATGTATATATATATATATATATGCGCTAAACTTTTGTTTTGACATTTCTTGCTGGGGAGAAAATATTCATTCATGTTGGCGTTAATGACATTTCCTTGTGAAATGCTTCAGTTTTGATCTATTTAAGTTAAATATACTTTCACAGGGTTTAGCTATTCTCATTAGCAAGGCGACCTTCCTATACTAAGTTGAGTAGAAATACGTGATGACGTAATTAGGGAATTTAGTATGCAGCAGATCCAATAATACTATGCACTGTGAACCAACTCTTAGTTGGCTTTGGTGCCAAGCAAAAAACTATGTCTATCTTACAGTTGCTGTCTGCTTATTTGCTTGCAAATAAATTTACAAAAATCCTGAGACGTCCCCCATTATTCTCTGTGATTTATTCTTCATCCAACCTCCTCCCAATATGCTATCTATGTTCATTCACAAATAAACTCCACTTTTTGCAATGGAAAGTCACAGGATTGAAGCCTAAGGCAGCCTTTATCAGGGTCAATGAGCACCAGCTGAACTGCTTTGGCCAGATCTGACTCCATGTCTGAAAAGGTCCTAGGCAAATGTTTTCTGGCAGACCCCCTCCTCTGTCAGTGGGCACTAGTTCAACTGCAGCTTAATGTCCAAGTCATTTTCTAGGGCTGACTTCTCATAAACTCAGGCTCAAAGTAGCAGTGTCTTGGACACCAAGAAAATGTACTTTAAGGAAGTTCACAGAAGAGACATTTCCCATGCATGCATCCATCGTATCTGCTGTGATTCCTGCTTTGCAGGGCATTGGACTAGGAGACCCTTGGGGTCCATTCCAACTCTACCATTTGAAGAAGAAGAAGAAGGAGAAGAAGAAGAGTATGGATTTGATATCCCGCTTTATCACTACACGAAGGAGTCTCAAAGCGGCTCACATTCTCCTTTCCCTTCCTCCCCTACAACAAACACTCTGTGAGGTGAGTGGGGCTGAGAGACTTCAGAGAAGTGTGACTAGCCCAAGGTCACCCAGCAGCTGCATGTGGAGGAGCGGGGAAGCGAACCCGGTTCACCAGATTACGAGTCCACCGCTCTTAACCACTACACCACACTGGCTCTATGACAGCAGCATGGGGGGGCGGGATAGCTAATATCTCAGAACAATCAGGATTCAAGATGACCTTAACAGATTGGAGAACTGGACCGAAATAATTTCCAATAGGGACAGATGTAAGGTTCTGCACTTAGATGCAAAAATATAGGATGAGGAACAATTGACCCAACAGCAGTACATGTGAAAAGGATCTAGGGGTCTTACTAGACCACAAGCTTAACACGAGTCAACAGTGTGATGCAGCAGCCAAAACAAACCAAGCAACAAGCCATCTTCAAATATCTTAAGGGCTGTCATGTGGAAGATGGGGCAAATTGTTTTCTCTCAGCTAAAGCATCCATGACAGATGGCCATACAACCTCTGCTTAAAACCTCCTGTGAAGGAGAGTCCACAACCTCCCAAGGATGACCGTTCCACTATCAAACAGCTCTTACTGTCAGAATGTTTTTCCTGATGTTTAGTTGGAATCTCCTTTCTCGCAACATGAAGCCATTGGTTCAAGTTGAACCCTCCAGAGCAGGAGAAAACAAAATTGCTCCATCTTCCGTGTGAGTGCCCTTGAGATATTTAAAGATGCTGATCAAATCTCCTGTCAATCACCTCTTTTCCAGGCTGAACACACCCAGCTCCTTCAACTGTTCCTCATAACGCTTGGCTTCTAGACCCTTGATCATCTTAGTTGCCCTACTCTGGACAACTCTTCCCATCAGAAAGGACTTCCTGATGTTTATTCGAAATCTCCTCCCATCATGTCGCCTCTTCCTTGACTTTTCTCTAGAGTCCAAAGTTCCAAACGCTCCAACCTTTCTTCCAAGAGGAGTTGCTCCACCCCCTGGAACACTTTGATGGTGTGAAAGGAAATGTACACTCCCAGCTGTGAGCCTCAGTTCCACGCTGGGCCTGGTCTTTACCTCGACCCCTGCTTCCCCTCTCCTTCCACATTGCCCGAGGAAGCAGTGCCAGAAATAAGTGCTCCTTGTTCCTCTTATTAGGGTTTATTATCATAACTGCTTATTATATTGCCCATTATGTTAATGAATTAGAACAACAGATCTGAAATGTTTGTTGTGGTATAAAGCTCATTAGTCGGAGAGAGGAGCTCAATGCGCACCAAAGGTTGAGGAGCTTGGTTGCAGGAATATTGCCAATTAAGGCGTATATGAACACACAATTAGGTAGCAGGCCATGCTTGATTTACATTGCTTTATGGCCAAGAATGGCACAGAACGTCTTTAGAAGCTGAGCGCAGGGGAGGGAGGAAGCAAGCTGCCTTATAAGGAACCACACCATTGGTCCTTCCAGTTCAGCACTGCCTGAGCTGATTGGAAGTGAACGTTGGAAGATTCGGGAAAGGTGAAAGAAAGGACTTCTTCATGCAGTGAAGATCTAAAGTATGGAACTCACTTCCACAGAAGGCAGTGGTGGCCATTAAACTAGACAGCTTCAAAAGACAAATTCAAGGATGAGAGGGCTATCAATGGTCATAAAATTCTAGAATCCTAGAAGAGACCCCAAGTGTCATCTAGTCCAACCCCTGCAATGCAGGAATCTCAGCTAAAGCATCCATGGCAGATGGCTATCCAACCTCTGCTTAAAAACTTTCAAGGAAGGAGAGTCCCCAACCTCCCAAGGGAGACCATTCCACTGTATTATTATTCCCACCTATATAATATATAATATATATAATATATATAATATATAATATTATATATATATATATATATATATATATATATATATATATAATATCCCACCTATCTGGGCGGCTCCCAACAGAATATTAAAAACACGGTAAAACATCAAACATTAAAAACTTCCCTAAACCGGGCTGCCTTCAGATGTCTTCTAAAAGTCAGATAGTTGTGGTGCCACCACCGAGAAGGCCCTCTGCCTGGTTCCCTGTAACCTCACTTCTCGCAGTGAGGGAACTGCCAGAAGGCCCTCGGCGCTGGACCTCAGTGTCTGGGTAGAATGATGGGGGCAGCAATGATTCTGAATAGCAGGTGCTGGGTACCGCAAGAGGGGAGAGGGCTCTTGTGTCCGTATACTGCTTGCAGGTTTCCCATGGGCATCTGGTTGGCCACTATGAGAAAAGGATGCTGGACTAGATAGGCCATTGGCCTGATCCAGCAGGAGCTTCTTATATTCTTATGGTTATATGTTGTTTGCTTGGTGATAAATCAGTCAAATGGTTTAGTGCATATTGAGGTCAGGAATTTAGCAATGTAGCAGGCTCTTCCTATGTTCTTGAGTGACTTTATAGGGTTTCAGATCAGGAGTCTCTCCCAGCCCTACCTAGAGATTCTGTTGAATGCTTATCTGGTTCTCAGCATGCTTAGTTATCATTGACCTGTTTTGTAATTTCTGACACCCTTAGGTACATTTTCTAAACATTTTTTAAACGAAAACCTTTGGATTATTCCAAGTCTGCTGCTAAATGTGCCCCTCTCCCTTGTATCACTTTCAGAATTTACATAGAAATGCTGACATTTGCTAACATGTATAATGTTTAGTGAAAGGGTAGGTCATTTCACAGAGCCCAAAGGGAACTCCGGGACAAATCACAAGAGATACACCCACCTGAAAAAGCGAGAAAATGGAGGCAGGCCCATTACTGTCTCCCGATAACCCACTCTAATGGATGCCTGTGAACTAGTAGGAGTTGTTCCCATTAAATTCCTGCATTATCAGGCCATTACTTGACAGGGCAAAGATTAATTGCAAACTTTCCAGAGCCCATTCATTCCCTTTGCCAATCCATCTCGACCCATTACGCCTCTTCAGCTGCTTTGTCAATTTTTACATTGCCAAGGAGCCAGGCTGCATCCAATGTTCTCTGTCCATCGTCGGACATGTCAAAGAGTCGTCAATCTGGTGTGACCTGGCAGATGGGGTGAGGGGTTGCCTGGGAATTGTGAAGGGGAGAAGTGGGGAAGCTGGCAAGTGAAGCGGAGTGACCAAGAGACTGAGTGACAAATTAGGAGGACACCTGGCCTCAGAACTCACCTCGGCCATAAACTTGTGAAAAATAGGTCATTTGTGCTTCAGGACGAGAGCCCTTGCAAAAATCACACATATTGCAATTAATTAATTAATCAGAAATACTTATTTACCATCCTGCATTAAAAGATTGCAGGGCAGTGTGGAAAAGGTGTGAATGAAACTTAATCCACAAAATTAACAAATACATTTTAAAAAAAAAATAAATAAATAAACAAATAAACTTGTGAAAAATAGGTCATAGGTGCTTCAGGACAAGAGCCCTTGCAAACACACACATATTGCAATTAATTAATTAGAAATATTTGTTAACGATATTTCATCAAAAGATTGCAGGGCAGTGTAGAAAAGGTGTGTAGAAAAGTAATTCATACAAAATATAGATACATTTTTTAAAAAACTTGACAAAACCACGTAGGAAAACATAACAAGGCAATTTTAAAAACCAAACACCAAAAACAGAAGAACAGAAAAAGCTAGATTCAAAAAATCCATGGGGGAGGCCTGCAGCTCGCTGGAAGGACATCAACTTTGCATGCAGAAGGTCCCAGATTCAATCCCCAACAGCATCTATAGGTAGGACTCTGAATGTTTCTCTCTGAAGCCATGAAGAGCCACTTCCATTTATTATAGACCAGTGGTTCCCAACATGGGAGGCAGGATTACTTGTTGTTATTATTTAGTCATTTAGTCGTGTCCGACTCTTTGTGACCCAATGGATCAGAGCATGCCAGGCACTCCTGTCTTCCACTGCCTCCCGCAGTTTGGTCAAACTCATGCTGGTAGCTTCAAGAACACTGTCCCACCATCTCATCCTCTGTTGTCCCCTTCTCCTCATGCCCTCAATCTTTCCCAACATCAGGGTCTTTCCCAGGGAGTCTTCTCTTCTCATGAGATGGCCAAAGTATTGGAGCCTCAGCTTCAGGATCTGTCCTTCCAGTGAGCACTCGGGGCTGATTTCCTTCAGAATGGATAGGTTTGATCTTCTTGCAGTCCATGGGACTCTCAAGAGTCTCCTCTAGCTCCAGAATTCAAAAGCATCAATTCTTAGGCGATCAGCCTTCTTTATGGTCCAGCTCTCACTTCCATACATCACTACAGTGGTGCCCCGCAAGACGAATGCCTCGCAAGACGGAAAACCCGCTAGACGAAAGGGTTTTCCGTTTTCAATGCGCTTCGCAGGACGAATTTCCCTATGGGCTTGCTTCACAAGACGAAAATGTCTTGCGAGTCTTGAGATTTTTTTTTTGCTCCCCCCCCTTTTTCTAAGCCGCTAAGCCTTTAATAGCCTTTTAGCAGCTAATCCGCTAAGCCGCTAAGCCTTTAATAGCCGCTAAACCGCTAATAGCGCTAATCCGCTAAGCCGCTAATAGGGTTGCTTTGCAAGACGAAAAAACCGCTAGACGAAGATACTCGCGGAACGGATTAATTTCGTCTTGCGAGGCACCACTGTACTGGGAAAACCATAGTTTTACCTATACGGACCTTTGTTGGCAAGGATTACTTAGGCGGAGTCTAAGAGGCAAGCGGGTAGCAATGATGCGCTGGAGGTATAAAGGACTATCAGATTTTGCAAAGATGGTATCACTGGCTCAAGTTCAGCTATTTTGTTGAATTAATGAAATAGTTTCAACTGGATTATGGATAAATGTGCAATTAATTGTTACTGTTTTGAATTTCATTGTGTTATTACCTTCCTTAGTGGGTCGTGCAAACCACTGTTCTGAATGTTGCTTTTTATAGGGTAGGGTTGGATAGCGGGCATTGGGGACAAGTTTACGGAACCAAGGAGGCAGTGACCTGGTGTAGTGTGGTGTAGTGGTTAAGAGCGATAGTCTCATAATCTGGGGAACCGGGTTCGCGTCTCCGCTCCTCCACATGCAGCTGCTGGGTGACCTTGGGCCAGTCACACTTCTCTGAAGTCTCTCAGCCCCACTCACCTCACAGAGTGTTGGTTGTGGGGGAGGAAGGGAAAGGAGAATGTTAGCCACTTTGAGACTCCTTCGGTAAGTGATAAAGCGGGATATCAAATCCAAACTCTTCTTCTCCTCTTCTTCTGAAAGAGTCTGAGGATCACTGGTATCAGCAGTGCTAAGCTAGACTGGCTAAGGGCCTGACTCAGTTTAAGACAGTGTCCTATGACGCTATCCAGCATTTCAAATCTCTGGGCAGCTAGAAAAGTCTTCCGACATTGACGTATGCTAAATATTTGGGGTTTTTTTTGGGGGGGGACGGGACATGCAAACACATGACACAAGACCGCACCTGTAAATCAATCCCCTCCCATCCTTACATTAGTCCCATCCCATCCCTCCTAAACCAGAAAATTAAAGATTCTGTTTTAATAATGAAAGCATATTTTCTCCTTTTTCGGCATCCTGGCGTATGCTGGGTTTTTAAGCCCCTTTCCATGGTTTCCTTGTCTTTCATGGTTGCGTGAGATGAATCAAAAAGAGGGAATTTCCCAAACTGCCTCTTTTTTTATTATGATTTCTTGCCACGCCAACAGTGTGTGTAAAGATGGTTGAGCTGCAAAATTAAAGTCCTTCCACAACAGATAGAAAGCTGAAAATTTGGCCAAGCATAAATCAACACAGTCAAGCCTGGGGTAAAGGAAATCCATCGCGCTTACCTGTTTTCCTCTAAACCTTGAAAGGTGTCTCGAAAGAGCTGCCAACCACTGCAATATCAAAAGTTAAGCAGGGGAACTTTTTAGAATTGGTGTCTCTGGACCATTCGTATGGGCACCAGTCCCAGACTAGACTTCATCAAATGGTAAAATCATGTCCATTCTACCATGGAAAACTGCAGGTGAAGGGATTTCATGATTTAGTGCCCCTTTGACCAAAACCCACCCCACCTTTCTTGAAAAAAGAATGCCTGCCAGGAAGAACATAAGAAGAACCTCCTAGATAAGGCTCATGGCCTATCAAATCCAGCATGGAATGGAATGGAATTTATTATTTATACCCCGCCCATCTGACTGGGTTTCCCCAGCCACTCTGGGCGGCTCACAACAAAGTATTAAAATACAGTAGTCTGTTAAACATTAAAAGCTTCCCTAAAAAAGGCTGCCTTCAGATGTCTTCTAAAAATCTGGTAGTTGTTTTTCTCTTTGACATCAGGTGGGAGGGAATTCCACAGAGCGGGCGCCACTACCGAGAAGGCCCTCTGCCTGCTTCCTGTAACTTGGCTTCTCACAGCGAGGGAACCACCAGAAGGCCCTTGGCACTGGACCTCAGTGTCCGGGCAGAACGATGGGGGTAGAGACGCTTCTTCAGGTATACTGGACCGAGACCATTTAGGGCTCTAAAGGTCAGCACCAACACTTTGAATGGTGCTCGGAAACGTACTGGGAGTCAATGTAGGTCTTTCAAGACTGGTGTTATGTGGTCTCGGCGGCTGCTCCCAGTCACCAGCCTAGCTGCCGCATTCTATTCCCACAGCGGCCAAAGAGATGCCTGTGGAAAACCTGCAAGCAGGATTCAAGCGCAAGAGCTCTTTCTACTGTGGTTTCCAGCAACTGGTATTTAGAAGCATTGTTGTCTCCAGTGGTGGAGGCAGAGCTAGTAGCCATCGATGCCCTCTCCGCCATGAATTCATCTCATTTTCTTTTAAAGCCATCCATATTGGTGACCATCAATAGTTTATTTTATTTTTACTGCCTCCCCCCCCCCACAAAAAATATTTTTAAAAATTTATTTAATCATTTTTTTCAATGCAAACAACAACCACAAATGACACATACAACAAAAACCATAATAACAATAATAACACAATTTGACAATTCAGATTCGAATACACTGATATACCTATGACCACACCTTTTAAACAATATTTTCCCACCTCTCTCTCCTCCCCCCACTTCCCACCACTATCCACCTTATCACTTAAATATTTCTTCCAGATTTCGTCATATTTATCCATTCTTAATTTGTGTTGGCATGCAATTCGTTCATATGTAGCTAATCTGTCCATATTATCAATCCATGTGCTCAATGGAATCTTTCTGTGTCTCTTCTAGTTCATCAAAACAAGTTTTTTTGCTTCTAATATAGCACGGTACAAACAATATTTCTTGGAAAAAATGCATGCCAAGGAGAGGCGATGTTTGAACAGTTCACCCTGACACCCTAGCTTTCCGCTTGCATCCAGTGCCTTTGTTGTTGGCGCTGGTTTCTTTCTGGGGAAAGGAATTGCTCTGTCCTCTCCCCTTCCCCCCAGCTGCACTTTGCAGTGATGGACTCCAGAAACAGTATTACTCACCTGTTTCGTCTCCATTGAGCCTGTCACAATGAGTTCTGCTTAGCTTGCAGCGGAACTTAACTTCTGCGATGGTTGTCCTTAAGATCACAGCCTTAGTCACCTTCAGAGGCCGGCAGGGAGGGGACTGTGTCCTAGAGGATTGGAAGGGTCAACCCGTCATCGCTCCATCACTTTGGTACAGCTGCAGCACTGGGGGAGGGAGGGAGGAAGCTAATTATGACTGATAAATCGAGGGCTCCTGTTGTTAGCAATGTCATTGCGCTCACCTTTTTCACAGTCCCCTCTTTCCAGCTGTGTAATTAATTAGTGCATTGGAAGTGCTTCGTTTTCTGTGATCTACAGGTTGACCTTGCACCTTCCTTGGCTTGTCCCGGATTGTTGTCATAGGAGCCTTTGTCCCTTTTGGTGCACCGAGGAAGGACCTTAGCGGGATCTCCCTCCCTCTGTCTTTGGAAGAGGCGTCGGCTGGGGTACCTGAGCGCCCTCCTTGACATATGAAAAAGTTTTGTGCGTGCCAAATTTCTTCTAAAGCCCTATATAAGTGTCTCAATCTGAGATTGGCATCCTCTGACTCAGCCAGGGCTGAACTACTATCCTTCCCCCCAACCCAACTTTTTGGGAGAGAGGTCATTCTGCCAGCTTTCAGGGAACAAGAAAAGGGTGAATTGGCAGGCAAATTCTGTGCCCCCCTGAAAGTGGGGAAGGAACTGACCCAGGACACACATGTTTATTGACTATCTGAGGCAGGCATGGTTAACATGGAAGCAGGTCTGATTTTCATACCCTCCAACATTTGTCCGATGAAAATACAGATATCCTAAACAACAACAGCTACAACTGTTGTTGTTGTTGTTGTTGTTCCTCGCCCCTCTGACTGGTTTGCCCCAGCCACTCCTGGAGGCTTCCAACAGATATAAAAGCATAATAAAACATTAAACATTATTTAAAAACTTCCCTATGGAGGGCTACCTTCATATGTCTTCTAAAAGTTGTATACAGTCATACCTCGGGTTACAGATGCTTCAGTTTGCTTTTTTGGGGGGTTATGGACCCGCCAAATCCCAGAAGTACTGGAACGGGTTACTTCCATGTTTTGGCAGTCGCTCATGCGCAGAAGCGCTAAATCGCGCTTTGCACATGTGCAGAGGTACCGAATCACAACCCGCATGTGTGCAGACGCGTCGCTGCGGGTTGTGAACACTGCAGGTTGCGAACGTGCATCCCGCAAGGATCATGTTCACAACCCAAGCGTCCACTGTAGTTACTCATCTCCTTTTCTTGGGGGTCACATAACTCCATACCCGATGAAAATAGGGACATCCTACCATACTCCCCAACATTTCTCCAATGAAAATAGGGACGTCCTAAGGAAAATTGGGACATTCTGGGATCAAATCAGGAACCGGGATGCCTTCTGTAAATCCAAGATTGTCCCTGGGAAATAGGGACTTTTGGAGGGTCTGGATTCCACATTCCACATATCCTGTGCTGTTGGAATAGCACCCCAAGGTGACTGGAGTGAGAGATAACAGCCAGGCAGAGGTCCAAACCAGAGCTCAGGGCATGCCATGGCCAACCTTCCTCCCAGGCGCCTTCTAGCTGGGATCCTGCCTAATGCCATTTCTGGCCAGAGTCAACAAGGCTAACATAAATAAGCCTTATTTGACTGAGGAAAAGGCAAGAAACTCAACCCAAACCAAAAAAAACAACCATCATGCCAGTTGAAGTTGATAGGAAAATTCCTTGTCAGCCAAGCATAATTCAAGGACTAGAGTCTCCTGTATTGTCCAGAATCTGGTCTTCAGAAGCACTGTTCCATCCAGCTCCAAGACACCCATCATGGTTAATAGCCATCGGGACCACCTCCTCCATGAATTTGTCTGATCTTCTTTTAAAGGCCATCCAAGTGGGTGGTCATGACTTTCTCTTTTCGTGCTTTCCCAGGAGTCGGAATTTCAGACAGAACCTCCATGCTTCTGCAACCTTTGCCATTCCAAGGGAGGCTTCTTCTCACATGAGATTTCCTTCTCTCACCTCCCACAAACCCCACACCTCCCTCCTTCCAGAGAGAAAACACCCAAGCCCTGGAAGGATATTAATGTGCAAATTAGTGCAACCTGACTTGCTCCAGATTGCTACTTAGAATTTGCATATTAATAAATGGGTATTTTTTTTCCCCTGACAGCATTTAGCGGATCAAGAAGGGCAGAGATTTTCTAAAAAGGGGGGATCAGCATTTTTTAAAAAAAATGTGTTACCTTCCTAGCTCCCTTTTGCCTTCTCCTCTGCCCTCCATGATAGATCTTCATCTGTTTGTGTACTATACTATTCATATGTGCAGAAGTTGCACATATAGATAAGCATCCCAAAATTGCTATTTAAGAACTTCATAAGAGCCTTGTTTGAGCACACCAAAGGCTCATCTCATCAACATCCTGTTTTCAAAGTGACCCACCAGAACCCGCAAACAAGATATAAGTGCAATACCTTCTTTCCACTTCTGATTTCTGACAGCAGGTATTCAGAGACATGCTCTCTACAATTGCTATCTACAATGGAATTTGTAAATATCAGGAATTTACAGAACATTCACTAGCTGAAAATCAAGTGGCCCAGAACTTTTGCAGGTGCTTCCTTATTCTTTTTCTTCTTCTTTGGTGATCACATGTAGCAAAATAAGATTGTCTTCCATGAACACGGTCTTAACAGTGACTCCGTAAGTGACTGTGAAGGCCAATTGTGGATCCACATGTCCTTCCACAGTGGGGAAATCGGTTTCCGGGTGGGAGTTGGTCATGGTGAGTGAACGTGCCTTCCTCTTAGCTCATTTTCCTTTTCATCTTAAGTTCATGCTTCTTCAGAGTCCATGGCACCTTTGGTAAATTGGAGCGTTCGCAGGCCAGTGTTTCCCAGTTATCAGTGCTTATACTACTTATTTTTTACGTTTGCCTTGAGAGCATCTTTAAACCTTTTTTGCTGTCCACTGGTATTTCACTTTCCATACTTAAGGTGGGAATAGAGTAGTTGCTTTGGAAGATGGTAATCAGGCATCCAAACAACATGACCAGCCCAACGAAGTTGATGTTGGAGAATCATTGCTTTGACACTGGTGATCTTTGCTTCCTCCAGTACACTGGCATTTGTTTGCCTGTCTTCCCAAGTGATGTGTAAAATTTTTCGGAGACACTGTTGATGGAATATTTTGAGGAGTTGGAGATGGCGTTTATAAGTGGTCCAAGTTGCACAAACATACATTAAAGTTGTACAATAGCTTTGTAAACTAGCATTTTGGTTTCCCTGTGAAAGTCCTGGTCCTCAAACACTTTGCATTTCAATCAGGAGAAAGCTATGCTTGCAGAGGTCAGCTGATGCTGAATTTCGGCATTGATGTTGGCCCTTGTGGAAAGATATGCCCTGGTAGGAAAAGTGATCAACACTTTCCAACATTACACCATTAAGTTGGATTTGTGGCACTGCAGAGGGGTTGTTTTGTGCCTGTTGGTGCAGCACTTTGGTATTTGATATTGAGCTATAGGCCAAGCTTTCCGTAAGCTTCTGAAAAGATATTTAGGATGGTTTGGAGGTCATCCTCTGAGCGTGCACACACTATGTTGTTATCAGCATACTGAAGCTCTATGACAGAGGTTCTGGTAACCTTACTCTTTGCTTTCAGCCTACTCAAATTAAAGAGCTTTCCATCTGTTCGGTATATTATTTCTACCCCAGTGGGGAGTTTCCCTTTGACGATGTGTAGGATCATAGCGATGAAGGTAATGAATAGAGTTGGGGCAATAACACATCCCTGTTTAATGCCTGATCCCACTGTGAATGGTTACAGGTGCAAAACAGTCCTGAAAATGGGGTTGCATGTAACCACCCCAATCCCATCATGAGCACAGATCATCATGAATCCAGAGTAAAAAAAGAAAATAAAAGGAACACCTGGAAGGGTCGTAAGCCAATATATAGGGTGAGGAACCATGCTATCTGAGATATGGGGTGAGGCCGAGTAGTTTTCTGACAAATGGGTTCTGTGCTAATGTGGGGGAAAGTTCTTGGGATCTTTCAAGATCAGAAGTGTATGTATTAGGCTACTTCAGGATGTCCCCATCCCAAGGCAGGTGTCTGGAGGAGATGATGCACTGATCTACCCCCTCCTCAAACGGTTTGGCGATTCTGCCCAGGCAAAAGGTCTTAGTGGAGATTGTGAAATGAAAAGCCCTGCTACATAAGCCAAAGCCAGTCATACATAACGGCGGCATTAAAGATATATTCCCTGTCTGAGTTAATTACTTGTCACATCCGTCTCAGAGAGAAGGGACTGGCAGATAGCCAGGGTGTTTTGTGTTGGGAATCTATCTGTGTGTTCATCCAGACATGCCTGCATGCATACAGAGGGTCTCTTGGCCCTGCTAGATTTGTCTTCCTGATTTGCCGTTGTTTTGATTTGCTTTAGAAATGGGACAGAATCGCATTGACATTCTCGTCGTGGTGCATTTCTTGGATGTTTCTGCCCCGATGGTACAGTTTGTTCCTGCAGAGATGATCACACATGTTACAGACAGCTTCCATTCACGGCACATTTGAAGCTACAGTGATGTTGCCCCATCATGGGTTTGCCCCAATGAATTGGAGAGCAGAGCAGGACATCTCTAGTGGATCTGAGCATCCATTGGATGGTCATGTAGATTCTCAGGGCTGGTGTTGTGCAGCTTAGTAACAGTCCATCTCAGCCATTAAAAGTCACTTAGATTATGATGATTTATTTAATTTATTTATTTATTGCATTTTTCTCCAAGGAGTTCAATTTGGCATACATGGTTCTTCCCCTCCTCCATGTTTAATCCCCACAACAATCCTGTGAGGTAGGTTGTGCTGAGAGGGAGTGACTGGCCAAGTGGTGATTTGGTCAGGCTCTTGTCCGACGTTCTAACCACTGTACTTGAATTTATATTCCACTCTTGCTCCAAAATGAACCAAGGGGGGCAAAAGGCAAGCAACAAAACAATTAAAATCTTCTTTAAAGCATATTTAGAATGATTCCAGTACAGAAGCAGACTGTGAAAGATCTCATACCCAATTTCTATACTAATCTCCTGAGAATATGGTAAGTTCAGGAGAAACATGGACAGAGTGTGTTGATTGACTGGGTCTATAAGGAGTAATGCAATATTTCAGATTCCCTTGTCCCGAGCTGGATAAGGTTTATACACCCAAACTAGCACCTTGAACGTAACCCAAAAGTTAACTGACATCTACCAGCCACCTGAGTTTCTTCTCTACTCGGTCCAAATCCATCACTTGACCCAAACAAAGTCCAGCCACTGAGCCTTCCCAATTTGTTCCCCCCCAGAAACACAGCAACCACAGGCATCGTAGAGACTTGCTGGCGAAACTCCAGCAACCTCTTTGAGTTTGTATGTATGTGGTTATGTACAACCATGCTGTATTTGTGAAGGATTATTTACCTCCCCCAGGTATGCCGCAAAACAAATGTGAAGCCTTAAGTCAATAGCTAAGTTTGTGCAAGGAATCCCATCTGAACATCTGAAATCTCCACCAGTCAAAAAATCTTGGGCTGAATGCCAAATCCAAGGGCACCTAATGTACCTCATTGACATTTGCCTTCCTGGTATGGTGATGATTGGAAAGAAAGGAAAAAGCTATATTGAATTAGTTTTGAATGCAGGGTTTGGGGGTTCAGCTATGTAGTCAGTGTGGTGTCTGGCAATGTTATTGCACTACAATGTCCATCAACCCCACTCAGCACAGCTTTGGATCAATGAGAAACACCTCCCCTCTTGACTTTCTAGTGCACAAGGGTGAGAAAATGAAGTTAGAGGGTGAGAAAATGAAGCAATGGGAGCTGCCTCCTGGCCATTAAAGGAAACAAAAACCCAAAAATTAAGCTGTGCTACAGCAGTGGGTCAAGAACCTGTGTCCCTCCAAATATTGTTGAACTTCAACTCCCAACAGGACCCAGAATGGCCAACAGATTGGGCAAATGGCAATAAGGGAACTCTGATGTGTAATAACTCAAGGGTGAGATTCCTTAAGTGAGGTGAGATGGTTTCTCCTGAGGAAGAAAACACTCTTTGTCCTCCTGTTTCTTTCCTTCTGCCATGATTTAATTAGGACAGGGTGAGTAATGGGACAAACTCAATGGGGATGATGTGCCATTGACTCCATTCTCTCCAAGGACACAATCCAGCTGGATGTACCCAAATAAGTTCCATTGAAAATCATCAAAGCTGAGCAAAGGAACACCAGCAATCTCTCTCTTCTCTCTCTCTCTCCCGCTCTCTCTTCCCCTCTCTCTCTCTGCAAAAGGGTTTGTGCATAAGTCTTTCCTAGTGGATCATTCCCCCTTTCCCCCCACCCCACCCCTTTCCTTGGCTAACCTGCACTCATGTGTTTCTCTCTCTCCTCTCTCTCTAGTATTCATCAATAAATATTCAATTAATGTTTTCATAGGATAAAGATCTATGGACGCCCGATAAGAACATCTTAGCAGGATGAATGGGACTGCAGGCTCTTGCAGCTAATTCTTCTGTAGATATTATACAAAGAAGCCTGGAATATATATATATATTTAAGAGGTGGGGAAAGTGAACCCAAGGATCCTAACTCGCCTCGCCTCCCCATTGTTTCTTGTTTTGTTTTAAAGAAAAATGCAGATGAGAATTTAAAAGGCCATGTTTTCTGCAATTAATTTTATGTACTATTCTTTTCCATTATTTATGTCCCCTAAGTGATAAATGGTCTGGCTGCAAAGGCAGGGGAGGAGTGGCGGAAGCATGGGGGAAAGTATGTTATTTATTCTAAAAGTTGGGTAGGTGATGCTCAGGGTAACCTTAGGATTTTGTAAGGGGATGAGAAATCTGCAGAACTCCTAGGGATACTGGTGGACTACGCAACTCCTATCATCTCTGACTGCCGGCCATACTGTGTTGGGATACTGCCAGGGAGATAAAGTCCATCTAGGCCCCCAAGCCGGCTGCCGGACGATCCATCGATCTCCCGTAGACACGCAGTATCAGCAATTAGCGACATGAGCTCCAGAACATTCTAGAGCCAATGCACACTCTCTATCAGCAGATAATGCACAGCAGAAGTTGCACTCAGGAGAGCATTATTTACAAGTTTTATTCAGCGTTGATCAGAACAAAGAAAAACATGACTGCCTGGTTCAGTGTCTACGACACAGAGAGAGAGAAAACGAAAGCAACAGAAAACATAAACATCCTGTGAACAGGAAATACGCAGACTCTGTGACTCACAGCCTGCTCCCTTTTAAGGTGGAATGGAAATATCCTAACATACTGACCCTGGGGCTGATAAGAATCAGAAATCCAACAATGCCTAAAGGGCCTGGACATACATGACCCTGGGCTCCACAGCTTCAGGGAAGGGAACATTCTTCCATATCATCACCATGGGTTTTTAATAGAGCAGCAGTGGAACAAGACCACCCCAGCAGTTCTCAGCAGCAATGAGAGCCAGTGTGGTGTAGTGGTTAAGAGCGGTAGACTCGTTTTGTTTCAGTCTCACTGGGAGGGGACACCTCAAGAGAAAGACATCATGTTCATTCCCCAGTGAGACCACAGAAATATCTATCTGGCCACTGTGGGCACCACAAGGCTGAATCATAGGAACATAGAATTGTAGAGCTGGAAGGAACTCTGAGGGTCATCTAGTCCAACCCCCGGCAATGCAGGAATCTCAACTAAAGCATCCATGACTGATGGCCACCCAACTCTGCTTAAAAAATAACCTCCCAAGGTTAGACAACCTTCCAAGGTTGTCCATTCCACTATCCTACAGCTCTTACCGTTGGAACGTTCTTACTGATGTTTACTCATAATCTCCTTTTTTATAACTTGAATCCATTGGTTCAGGTCCTGCTCTCTGGAGCAGCAGAAAACAAGCTAGCTCCATCTTCCATCCTTCAGATATGAATGAATTTTATTATTTCGGTCACAGACCGGTTCCAGCCCACATACAATATCAATGAAGTCAAAAAACACTATAGGGATACATTTGAATTTGCAATTAGGTATAACGGGGACAAAACAGTTTAAAAAATATATAAATTCAAACTTAGTCACTAACATATAACCTAAAATTATCATTTAAAACCTTAATCATTATGATAGCGCAGCTTGTTCCCTAAGTTTTATGGCAATCAGACAGAATTTGGCTACCCTTAATGTGATCTCAGAATCCTTGTCTTCTACCAGGGATTTTAGACATTGAAGTTCAGATTCATTTGGAGATTTTTGCACAGCAGAGGTAATAAATACGGAGCGAATATCCCCGTAGAAATGGCAGCATAACAAGGCATGAGAGATGGTTTCTACCTCCATCAAGCCACAGGGGCAGACTCGTTCCGTGTATAGTTTACCCTCAAATCTGCCCTGCAATAAGGCAGATGGCAGCATGTTGAATCTAGCGAGGGCAAATGACCGTCTGTATTTTGGTATTTGTAATTTTGACAAATAATTTGCTGGGGTAAATCCTCTCCCATTATCTTTTATTGCTGGGTGTTTATTCAGATATTTGAAGAAAGCTCTATAGAAACAACGTCACATCCTATCCCCAGAGCCCCATTTACACCACACAGCCAACTTCATATTTTTAATAACTTCTTTATTACATAACCATATTGCTTCCTTTCTCCCTCCCCCCAGGAACAATCTCCCCAGGAACAATCTCTTTTTAAGGGTCCATTTCTCACCCCAGACCCCAATCCCCCTGCTCAGATCTAGTCAATGTGACTGTGTAGCCTTCTTTCACTCCTTGAAATTTCTTTTCCTTCCTAGCCACCATGCCTATTCCTCCCAGCTAGCTTGGGAGTCCAGCCCATGCTCAGTAGCAATTTCTGAAGTATTTGCCCTTATCCCATCTTAGCGTGACGACAATCTCATGTATAAATAGTATAGAGACATACTCTTCGTTGCCAACGATAATTTATTCCATCTGCCTTGAGAGAAATTCGGAAGGTAAGGAATTAGCTAGCTGGGTGAGGGCAGCTCTCCAAAGCAAAAAGACGTGAGGGCAACCCACGCAGCAGGAGATTTCGAACCCGTGGCTCAGAGGTTTCTTAGAAAAGCTGTGGGAGAATGACATCAGCGGCCTAACAGAAATTGATTCTAAAGATGCGAGGGGGTTATTTTAGGACTGGAGAAGGCAGGGAGCCCTTAATGGAACACAAAAATGGAAAGGGAGATGAGTTAATGGAGCCGTTGGTGTGGTTGGAGAATTTGAAGCGTAGGGTTTTCATTGGGAAATCGATTGGGGTTGGGCTGGGGCTATTTGCAGCTATACTTAACCTAAATCCTGAGAGGGAAGAAATGTTCTTGAGGACAGAGGGTGTATACAAGACCGTGACTTCCAAAACTGACTATTTATCTTTCTTTGAGGCTGAGCATGTGGCAAGGGGGAGAGGTTGAGGGATCCACTTCTCTGGACTGCAGATAGCTTCAGGCACATGATTGATGCTTTTCCATGCAATACAATAAAATAAAAAAGGGGGTGTCTTATTGGCTCACAGGCTTTCTGAATACAAGAGCCAGTGTGGTGTAGTGGTTAAGAGCGGTAGTCTCGTAATCTGGGGAACCGGGTTCGCGTCTCCGCTCCTCCACATGCAGCTGCTGGGTGACCTTGGGCCAGTCACACTTCTTTGAAGTCTCTCAGCCCCACTCACCTCACAGAGTGTTTGTTGTGGGGGAGGAAGGGAAAGGAGAATGTTAGCCGCTTTGAGACTCCTGAAGGGGAGTGAAAGGCGGGATATCAAATCCAAACTCTTCTTCTTCTTCTACAAGGGAGGAGTGAAAAAAATCAGTCTAGGGGCCACATTTGCTTCTGAGCAACCTTCCTGGGGCCACATGACAGTGGTGTAGGTGGGACCAGAGGCAACAGTGAGCAGAGTCACACCTGAGGATTTTATCTTCCACAGTAGCAGACTCTCCAAGTGTCCCTATTTTCTTGGTTATTTGTAGGGACTGCCTGGTGTTTTTACATGAGTAGAATGTGTGCTTTTATTTAAAATGCATCTCTGGGTTATTTGTGGGGCACAGGAATTCGTTCATTCCCTCCCCCCCAAAAAATAATATAGTCCAGCCCACAGCTAAAAAAGGTTGCTGACCCCTGGAGAAGCCAATCCCTCTGTCTGAACCCACCAGGGTGGCAAGATTTAATTTCATAGGCTCTGTCATTTAACAGCTTATTTTAAAACAATGAAGAGTCCCTGAACAGTCTTCACACGTTTCTGGTTTCAGAAGCAGTCTGGTTTCGAGTTTCTGCAGTCAAACGTCATAGCCAACTTGAAACCCTGCATTGAAAGTTTATTTGATAAACTTGGATTATCATTTTGGGGGATTGGTGGGATAAAAAGATTGCAAATATATATGAAATAAATACCGTATTTTTCGCTCTATAACACGCACCCAACCATAACACGCACGTAGTTTTTAGAGGAGGAAAATCCGTAGGCATGCCACCCGTAGGCATTCCCTCCATAACACGCACAGACATTTCCCCTTACTTTCTAGGAGGAAAAAAGTGAGTGTTATGGTGCAAAAAATACGGTATATTTCAGTTAGAGTCCACAGTGGCCACTGGAGTGGGAAGAGGATAGCTTCTGGCCACAATGATCTGCTTAGATACTCTTTCCACTACACATGGGGTGCAACTTTCTATAGAATTGGCCAGCATAACTCTTCTGACACTTGCCACAGCACCCTGAAAGACACGGTTTTTGCACAGTGATGTGTGTTGCAAACAGCTATTCCTCCTCATGCAATCATTTCTCTGCCGCTACCCAGCAACTGGGTCAAAAAACAAAACAATAAAATTAAAAATCCCACAGTTAACTTGCATCAGGGACCACATTGACTTAGGTCAAGACTAATGTCCTGGAAGCTTGACTAATATATATCTGAGAGAAGAGTCATTTTCTAGTGAAATAATTATTGGGCTGAGTGAAATATTACCAGGAGGCAGCTAAGGGAAAATGTAGCAAACTTCAGCGCTGGGAACCGGGCTCATAAAAGCATAGTAAAGTACTTTCATTTAGAATGACTTTTTCAATAAACTTTTAAAACAGGAAGCTCTGAAGGTTTGTGAGTGTGTTGCTGCCTGCATCCAATGCAGAAGTGTTTGCAAATGTTATTCATAGCCAGACCCCAACCGGATATAATCTTTGATAGTCAAACAATTCCCTAGCAGTTACCTCGTTCCTCATCTCCCTTCCTTTTGCCAATCTCTGGATGAATGTTCGGGATTTTGTTATGCATATGAATTAAGGTCAGAAGTTAATAATAATAATAATAATAATAATAATAATAATAATAATGGCAATGGATTATGGCATGCGCAATGGCGCGCTTGCTGCATGGAAGCCAGGTTATGTGTGATGTGCTGGTTTCGACATATGTTCGTTGTTTAATGGCATGCAGTGATATTGTATACATGCCTACTCTATAGCAGGTCCTGCTAAGTTTAGTGGTCCTTAAAGGTAAAGGGACCCCTGACCATTAGGTCCAGTTGTGACTGACTCTGGGGTTGCGGCGCTCATCTCACTTTATTGGCCAAGGGAGCCGGCATACAGCTTCCGGGTCATGTGGCCAGCATGACTAAGCCGCTTCTGGTGAACCAGAGCGGCACACGGAAATGCTGTTTACCTTCCCGCCGGAGCGGTACCTATTTATCTACTTGCACTTTGACGTACTTTCGAACTGCTAGGTTGGCAGGAGCTGGGACCAAGCAACAGGAGCTTACCCTGTCGCGGGGATTCAAACCGCCAACCTTCAGCAAGTCCTAGGCTCTGTGGTTTAACCCACAGCCTTACTCCCAGGTAAATGAGCATAGGTATGCAGCCTGAAACATCGTGGGGTGATTTGTAGGGCCAAGCAAACCAAAACATGCCCCAGGGAACTTGCTCCATGTGGTTCCGTGTTGACTTAATGGTAGTGCTTTTCAGTGGAGCCCTTCACTGGAGCCAGCTGGTGTTTCCTGGAACATTTCACACCAAGGATGCTGGAGGAAGATGGTCTTTGCAAATTCCCAGCACAAACAAAACTTTATCCCACCTCCTGGGATAAAGTGTGGATTGGGCATAGTTACCCAGCAGCTTTCACACTTCTCAAATGTTCCAACACAGTTCTTGGCTCAAAAAACGTACTGATACATTTAGAAATGTGTATTTTGAGATAGAATACTTATAAAATACCATTTAAGTGTGAATTTCCATTCTTTGGGGGCAGGGGTCACAGATTAATGTGGAAATGAGATGTAATGAAATGGATTTACAGATGCTTTTTTTTTTTTCAATTTTACATTTTAAAACTGTTTGTAATGTTGTATTTTAAATTGCTTTAGTCCACCCTGGGACCTTAGGGTGAAGGGAAGGTAAGAAATTAAAACCATAACAGTCCATGTGTGAGTGATGCAGACTGAGTTTCCTGTTCCTGGATCACATACTTGCACATGAAGGGGACAGTGAGAGATTTTACTTTCTTGGGCTCCATGACCACTGCAGATGGTGACAGCAGTCACGAAATTAAAAGACGCCTGCTTCTTGGGATAAAAGCAATGACAAACCTAGACAGCATCTTAAAAAGCAGAGACATCACCTTGCTGACAAAGGTCCGTATAGTTAAAGCTATGGTTTTTCCAGTAGTGATGTGTGAGAGCTGGACCATAAAGAAGGATGATGGCCGAAGAATTGATGCTTTTGAATTATGGTGCTGGAGGACACTCTTAAGAGTCCCATGGACTGCAAGAAGATCAAACCTATCCATTCTGAAGGAAATCAGCCCTGAGTGGTGACTGGACTCAAGCCCTTGGATGATGGACTCAAGGGCATCCTGATCAAATTTGCAGATGACATCAAACTGGGAGGGATGGCTAACACCCCAGAGGACAGGATCACACTTCAAAACGACCTTGACAGATTAGAGAACTGGGCCAAAACAAACAAGATGAACTTTAACAGGGAGAAATGTAAAGTATTGCACTTGGGCAAAAAAAATGAGAGGCACAAATACAAGATGGGTGACACCTGGCTTGAGAGCAGTACATGTGAAAAGGATCTAGGAGTCTTGGTCAACCACAAACTTGACATGAGCCAACAGTGTGACGCGGCAGCTAAAAAAGCTAATGCAATTCTGGGCTGCATCAATAGGAGTATAGCATCTAGATCAAGGGAAGTAATAGTGCCACTGTATTCTGCTCTGGTCAGACCTCACCTGGAGTACTGTGTCCAGTTCCGGGCACCACAGTTCAAGAAGGACACTGACAAACTGGAACGTGTCCAGAGGAGGGCAACCAAAATGGTC
The DNA here is from genome assembly GCF_964106645.2 of Podarcis pityusensis. NCBI lineage: Eukaryota > Metazoa > Chordata > Lepidosauria > Squamata > Lacertidae > Podarcis > Podarcis pityusensis. The sequence goes on along the minus strand of NC_138036.1, from coordinate 4,473,901 downwards.
AAAGGCCTGGAAACGATGACTTATGAGGAACGGTTAAGGGAGCTGGGCATGTTTAGCCTGGAGAAGAGGAGGTTAAGGGGTGATATGATAGCCATGTTCAAATATATAAAAGGATGTCACATCGAGGAGGGAGAAAGGTTGTTTGCTGCTGCTCCAGAGAAGCGGACACGGAGCAATGGATCCAAACTACAAGAAAGAAGATTCCACCTAAACATTAGGAAGAACTTCCTGACAGTGAGAGCTGTTCGACAGTGGAATTTGCTGCCAAGGAGTGTGGTGGAGTCTCCTTCTTTGGAGGTCTTGAAGCAGAGGCTTGACAACCATATGTCAGGAGTGCTCTGATGGTGTTTCCTGCTTGGCAGGGGGTTGGACTCGATGGCCCTTGTGGTCTCTTCCAACTCTATGATTCTATGATTCTATGATTCTATGATTCTATGCTCACTGGAAGGACAGATTGTGAAGCTGAGGCTCCAATACTTTGGCCACCTCATGAGAAGAGAAGACTCCCTGGAAAAGACCCTGGTGTTGGGAAAGATGAAGGGCACAAGGAGAAGGGGACGACAGAAGACGAGATGGTTGGATAGTGTTCTCGAAGCTACCAGCATGAGTTTGACCAAACTGCGGAAGGCAGTGGAGGACAGGAGTGCCTGGCGGCTCTGGTCCATGGGGTCATGAAGAGTCGGACACGACTAAACGACTAAACAACAACAAGAAGTTGTTGGGCACCACTGCCTCCTGTGGGAGTGCCATACTTTGTGTTGCAGGAAAAAATATGTAACTCTAATACAGTGGTACCTCGGGTTAAGTACTTAATTCGTTCCGGAGGTCTGCTCTTAACCTGAAACTGTTCTTAACCTGAAGCACCCCTTTAGCTAATGGGGCCTCCCGCTGCCGACGCGCCGCCGGAGCACAATTTCTGTTCTCATCCTGAAGCAAAGTACTTAACCCGAGGTACTATTTCTGGGTTAGCAGAGTCTGTAACCTGAAGCGTCTGTAACCTGAAGCGTATATAACCCGAGGTACCACTGTAAATAAAAGTGTGTGAACTGGATTGGAGCTGGTAGCCATCACCAAAGCTGGTAGCAAATCCCAGGCTTTATGTGGAATTAGCATTGGGCCTGCCTTAGTGTATGGTCATTTCAGTGGCCCCCAAGTCATCCTGCATCAAGCAAAAGGGGGATAAACACTTCCTCAGTCCACCAGCCCAAACATTGTGATTGGAAGATGGAAGTTTGCTGCTCTCTGCCAAGAGTCTACAGGCCAGTGCTGGACTCATAGCTGTTTTTGCAGGGAGTGGCAAAAAGGTTGCCTCCATCCAGGACCTAATTTGTGGTGTCAGAGTAACCCATTATCAAGGCGATTAAATTTAAAGAGCCTGCAGTAAATGCTAGCATACAGAAGACATCAAGCACCATTAAAATATAAATGGAAGCCAGGCTTAATGAGGTAAGGGGGAGGGGAAGTTGCCCAGAATCTCTTCAGTGTTGCTTCTCCCACCCTTCCCATGCCTTGCTGTGTCAAGAGATAGTGGACATTAGGATTAACATTACCATGATGGTGGCAAAGATAGCATTGCAAAAGAGGATAGTGCTAGATTTTCTTTCCAAGGGTTGGAGTTCAGTTCATGCAAAGACATATCTGAGGATTCCTCTCCCTTTGCAACCACAGAAGAGAGCTGTGTGAATCCCTTCTGAAGAGATATACTCGTTTTCTCTCCGCATGAGGAGCATATGCAAAAATGAGTAGGCAAGTAGCTGCCCTAAGAACAAGCCATTTAGAAGCCTTCAGGATTTGAAGCAATGTACCTCTGGAAAGCAAGAGCAAATCTGCCTTTAATGTACTGAACCTGGAAGGAAGGAAGAAATTGATTCCATAGGTGGCCACCAACCTGTTGTTGTTTAGTCGTTTAGTCGTGTCTGACTCTTCGTGACCCCATGGACCAGAGCACACCAGGCACTCCTGTCTTCCACTGCCTCCTGCAGTTTGGTCAAACTCATGCTGGTAGCTTCGAGAACACTGTCCAACCATCTCGTCCTCTGTCGTCCCCTTCTCCTTGTGCCCTCAATCTTTCCCAGCATCAGGGTCTTTTCCAGGGAGTTTTCTCTTCTCATGAGGTGGCCAAAGTCTTGGAGCCTCAGCTTCAGGACCTGACCTTCCAGTGAGCACTCAGGGCTGATTTCCTTCAGAATGGATAGGTTTGATCTTCTTGCAATCCATGGGACTCTCACGAGTCTCCTCCAGCACCATAATTCAAAAGCATCAATTCTTTGGCGATCAGCCTTTTTTATGGCCACCAACCTAGATGGCTTTAAAAGAACATCAGACAAATTCATGGAGGAGACAGCCCTATGCTCTGCTTTCACAGTTGAAGACAGCAGTGCTTCCAAATCCCAGTTGGTGAGAATCGCTGGAGAAGAGCTTGAATCCTGGTTGTGGGTTTCTTGCCGCATGAGGAGCATCCTGGTTGTGCACAGGATTCTTGTGCTTGAATCCTGGTTGTGGGTTTCCCACAAGCACCTTGTTGACCACTAGGAGAATGAGGTGCTGGACTGGATGGATCACTGGCCTCATCCAGCAGGCTCTTTTTATGTTCTTAGTGAGACCCCCAAGTTAGGGATATAGGATGTTCCTACACTCATAGGACAGGGAAGCAATGGCTTGGGTGGGGGTCAAGTGGAGGAGAAGTAGGAGAATGTTGAGAACCTCTGGGTTCTACCTCCTCATTGACAAAACTTTGGTTGCTACAAAAATCAGATTGCACCATGTATTTCTGGTTCTCATGATTTTGACAGTGTGCTGGTGACAAATCCTGAAAGGTTGTAACTAAGGTTGTGTGTGTGTCAAAACTTAGCGTTGCTTTTCAATTCCTGCATTTTCCAGGAGCTGCTGCAAAGATTTACTTTATCTGATATTGATCTTAAGGCCCTTGTCAAAGTCACTGGGAGTTGGTTTAGTCAGTTTCATGACACTTACCTGTCTGTGAAACTGATGTGATGCTGACATACATATAGCTATCCAAATGTGGTACTGACATGGATGTCAAGATGACATGGGCTTAAGATCAGGACAGATATTTTAAAAAGAATATTGGAAACAATCTTTCATCCTATTATCAATGACAATTATTATTACCACTACTCTGCAGAATAATAATTTCAGAATAGGGATACCATATACATATGTATGAACTGCTTGGTATTTACAATAATGATCTGTTTAAAGTCCAAAATGATGGAAAAGCAGAGATGGATTAAGACATTTAGAGGCCCTAAGCACTTAAAACATTTTGGTGCCTCCATATACAGGTATATTCAGAATATAAACAGTAATACACCATAAAATATTTTTTATTTTATTTTTTGAAAGAAAAGAAAACCTACAGTAAGATGGGAAATGTGTGTGTGCATACACATACATACACACTTCCACTTTATTTATATTTTTGGGGGGGGATTCCTGCTTTTTCTAATTGCATAGTCTTTGATCAGATCCTCAAAACTAATCTTACATAATTTCTGTGGTGCCCCCCTTCCCTTGATGCCTTAAGAATGTGCTTATTTTGCTTAATGGTTAATCCAGGCCTGTGGAAAAGGCCTGGCCTGATTGAGACATAGACCTGGTGATAGTTTGGGAATCAAAGGAAGGTGCCATGTCTCCTTTCTAAAACAAACTAAAACACAAACTTTGTATGCAGAAGGTTCAGGCCTCAACCCTGCAGACGTACATCAAATATTCATTTCACTCATGACTAAACCCATTGAAATGAATGAACATAGCTAACTTAGATTCATTCATGTCAATGGGTCTACTCTAAGGAGAACTTAGTTGGATACACACCTGTGAGTTTATATGAGGTCCAAACTATATGTGATGTTAAGGGCAGAACTGGAGATTGCATGTTTGCTTTTTATTAACTCAGTAGCAGATGCAGAGTAGGAAAATCCAGATCAGAATTATAGGATGGAGGAACAAGAGGCTTAACCCTTTGCCCCATCATAGTCTCATTCCACCCACAGTCTCATGGCGGACTTTGGAGAGATCTCTTTGATGAGCAAATATTTTGCTATGCAGTTTACATGGTGTGAAAATGTCCTTTCATTGAATGGCCGTATGGGTGAGTAATGCAAAGACAATTAAGGTGTTCTTGTTTATTATATATTATAAAATAATCTCACTTCCAGACCCTGCAGTTGCTATTGGACACAGGAGGAAAGTTTTCTATTGCTAGTAATTGGTTTAACCAACCAATCAATAAATTAAAGCATGCGGGTATCCAGATTAGGACCATGGCAGAAGCAAAGACATGATCTCTCCTCATCACACCAGTCCCAATCTGTATCATTTCCCCCATGATTTATTTCCCAGAAAACAAACAAACAAACAAACCAAGGGGGCTATTAATGTTCTCAGCATCCCTGAGTGCACCCCTCAGTGCACAGTCCTGAGACACTGTTATTCCCTTTCACCCTTTCTTCTGATGGGACTGAGAATCCCTCCCTTGGAACTTGCCGAAAGAAAATTGGTTGGCATCCACTTCCCTGAGTCATTGGACTGCGTGGGCAGTTCCATTTGGAAGCTCTGCTCTCCAGCTCACGTCTCAGCAGCATGATTCTAACCAAATCCTGTCAGTGAGAAAACAAAGGCGCATCAACAAGCTCTCTGACCATCTCCGTGCCACCTGGTTTGGCTACCCAACCAGGAGTCAAAACCCAGAAAGTTCTGACAGCCTGGTGCTTGGAGGGAGGTTGGCACAGGGTCTCTTGGTTCCATTCTCATACAATTGCGCAAAGCCCTGCCCTTTGGTTGGATTAGTCAGCTCAAATGTCACATGAGCAGTGCTAAAGAAATACAGTTTAGGACCAGGATACTTGGAAAAATAATCTCACCCCTCTCTGGATGGTCCACTCCACAAAATGTAGGAACCAGGTCCTCTAGTGTTGTGGTTCCATGGATCCTCTCCACTTAAATATTAGAGATTGTCTGTGTGGTGTCTGCTGAAAAACTTCAGTCTCCACCCCCATCGTTCTACCTGGACACTGATGTCCAGTGCTGAGGGCCTTCTGGCAGTTCCCTCGCTGCGAGAAGCTGAGTTACAGGGAACCAGGCAGAGGGCCTTCTTAGGAGTGGCACCCGCCCTGTGGAACGCCTTCCCACCAGATATCAAAGAGAACAACAACTACCAGGCTTTTAGAAGACATCTGAAGGCAGCCCTGTTTAGGCAAGCTTTTAATGTTCGATGGACTACTGTATTTTAATATTTTGTTGGAAGCCACCCAGAGTGGCTGGGGAAGCCCAGCCAGATGGGCAGGGTATAAATAAATTGTTGTTGTTGTTGTTGTTGTTGTTGTTGTTGTTATTTCCAACAAGTAGAGGTCTTTCCTCATCTTCATCTGCATTGCATACAAATGTGACTTTCTGAGAGCTGTAATTTATTTGTTTATCAAATTTATATACTGCCCTTCATCAAAAGATTTCGGGGCAGTTCACAAAACGTGGCAGGGCTGGGTCAGCCCGGGATCTGCTGGATCCTGAGCCAGCCCCACTGCCATCTTTTGACTACGTCACACCTGATTCAGGCAGGATCTCCATGCCAGCAGAGCACTCTTCCAGTGTCTTCTGTCCCACATTCATAGGGGAGAATGCTATTGGTGGCTACTAGACAATGATGGCTCTACTCTGCCACCACAGATGGAGGCAGCAAGGTTTCTGAATACCAGCTGCTGGAAACTGCAGGATGGAAGAGGGCTCTTCTCCAGTCTTGTTTGCTGGTTTCCCACGGGCATCTGGTTGTCTACTTTGATGACGGGATGCTGGACTAGATGGCCCATTGGCCTGATCCAGCGGGCTCTTCTTATGTTCTTATTCATTTCAAGTCAAGGGGGTGGTTGGTCAGTTTCTTTATTTTTCATGTGTATATCCACACTCCATTCCTCCTGTAAACAAAATACTAAAAGGTTTTTGTGTTGCCTGGGCAGTGTGAAGCATCTTATATCTTGCTTGGTCCCCCATTAAAAGCACAGGCCAAGTGCAATCACTTTTCTACGTGATGCTATTTACTTCCATTTATTTAAGTGTTGTTGGGGTGCTTTTTGTGGCATTTTGCTTTGTTGGTTAACAATTGTTTTCATTTTATGCTGTTTTTACTGGAGTCCTATGCCACCTTGAAGTTTATTATAATAGAAAGGTGGGATTAAAACAAACCAACAAAAAAGCCCTCTTTGAAATGAATAAAGACTAGCTCCCTATTCAAAGTCCCAACAAGTTGCCACTGCTTATCTGCACTTTTCACTCAGCTGCGCTGAACAAGTTGCCATTGTGAAGCGAATTCACAACAAATCCATGGCAGTTTTGAAAACTCAGTGCCATGAAATGCTATGCTTCCCTCCACAGATCTGTTTGGAAGCGCATTGCTCTGGGTGCGCCCAACTGCTCAAAGTAGATACACTGAAAAGAATGAACCTAAGTTAATTACATCAATGAACTTCACTGGGTCTACTCTGAGCAGGACTAGCATTGGCCACAACCCTTTGAACATTAGAATACGGTTACCAGACTTCCCCGTTTCCCAGATTTACAAATCAGACCCCATACAAAATCCATTGAAGTTGAAAAGTGTTCCAGGGTTCATAGAAAAAAAATCTGGTAACCTTACATTAGAAGATCCTGCTGGATCAGGCCAATGACCCATCTAGTCTCATTCTTTTATCACAGTGACCCATGGGAAACCTGTAAGCAGGATTCGAGCACAAGAGCCCCGTTCCCCTCTTGTTTCCAGCAACTGGTATTCGGAAGCATCGCTACTCCCAACTATGTTTGGAACATCTCTTCCACTCCAGCTGGGAACATGCACAAGTGAAAATCACGAACTTCATTACTTCCCTAAAAATAGTGTGTGCTGTTTAAAAATAATAATAAGGAGGGGGAAACAAACGCCCCATTGAGTCTCCAGTGTGCTGAACTTCCCATTGGCTGAGCAAGGTGCAGAGGACAGCGAAGGAAATATGCTTGATCATAAGACGGGGTTAGACCCTTTCTAGGTATTTTAACAATGCAGGGATTCCGAGAACCCTTTGGACGAAAATAGCCTTAGAGCTGGCAGGAAAGCTACAATGGACTTTTGAAAATTATTATTATTAACAGCCGCGTCTCGGAAGCGGGGCTTGCTCAGGCGGAACAATTAAAAAGCACTAGGCTGCAAGAATAAAGGAGGGGGAAAGGAGATGGAGTTTACCTCTCTCTCACTTTCTTTCTCCCTGTCTGAGCCTCTCCCCCCCCCCCACTCTTTTGTGTTGCTGTTATAATCCGAGGCTCCCACTGGGGCCAGCGCTAAATCTTCCACTGAATTAGCATGGCGGTTCCCCGGGGAGGGCCGCCGTGGTGATGACTAAGGGAAGGGGTGATAAATGTTAACAGAAACGCTTTGGCAGAGTGCTGATTTGGTGTTTGCAAAGCGCACACCTGCACAAAATATGCCGAGTGAGGGGAAAATCGCAGCTCCATCTTTACGGGAGACAAACGCGCACCGAGGCACGCACTTGTTTAACAAACATTGCAGGAAAGCCTCAGCGCCGCCTTGGCGGGGGAGGGGGGGAGATGAAGGGGAGGTCACACACGGGTCCCATGGCTGTCCTGGGATTTTAGCAGAGGGGGAGACGGAACTGGAACAAATGTGTTCCGTACTCACACAAACTGTCCCAGCAGCCTTTCTGTCCTTTTATGTACTTCCAGTGCTGGTGATCATGCTTGGGAGTTCCACAATTACACTAGCCACACTCTCCATCACTGCCTGGAGCAACCCAGCCTTGGAACTAGGAAGGAGGCAGGGTGATGACCACCAATCTGTTGTTGTTGTTGTTTAGTCATTTAGTTGTGTCCGACTCTTCGTGACCCCATGGACCAGAGCACGCCAGGCACTCCTGTCTTCCACTGCCTCCCACAGTTTGGTCAGACTCATGTTTGTAGCTTCGAGAACACTGTCCAACCATCTCATCCTCTGTCGTCCCCTTATCCTTGTGCCCTCCATCTTTCCCAACATCAGGGTCTTTTCCAGGGAGTCTTCTCTTCTCATGAGGTGGCCAAAGTCTTGGAGCCTCAGCTTCAGGATCTATCCTTCCAGTGAGCACTCAGGGCTGATTTCCTTCAGAATGGATAGGTTTGATCTTCTTGCAATCCATGGGACTCTCATGAGTCTCCTCCAGCACCATAATTCAAAAGCATCAATTCTTCGGCGATCAGCCTTCTTTATGGATACCTCCCAAAAATGGTTTGGAAGAAGAGGACTATTGATGGCTACTGGCCAGAATGACGATGCTTTGCAGTAATGCTTCTGGATGCTGGAAACCTCAGGAAGAGAGACGCTTCTTGTGTTCAGCTGCTGCTTGAGGGTGTCCTAGAAGAGGCATCTTGTTGGCCAATGTGAGAATAGGCTGCTGGATTAGATAGGTCATTGGCCTGATCCAGAAGAGTTTTCTTCTGTCCTTGGGCGTCACCCGTGGTGTTGTGTGGCATTTTTGATGTGTAGGGAAACTGGACGGGTTTTCCTCTGACCCTTCTCTACTTTCTTTTGTGCTATGCTGCTGAGTAGGGACGCAGGTGGCGCTGTGGGTTAAACCACAGAGACTAGGGCTTGCCAATCAGAAGGTCAGCAGTTCGAATCCCTGCGACGGGGTGAGCTCCCGTTGCTCGGTCCCTGCTCCTTCCAACCTAGCAGTTTGAAAGCATGTCAAAGTGCAAGTATATAAATAGGTACTGCTCCGGCGGGAAGATAAACGGCGTTTCCGTGCGCTGCTCTGGTTCGCCAGAAGTGGCTTAGTCATGCTGGCCACATGACCCGGAAGCTGTACGCCGGCTCCCTCGGCCAATAAAGCGAGATGAGTGCCGCAACCCCAGAGTCGGCCACAACTGGACCTAATGGTCAGGGGTCCCTTTACCTTTACCTTTGATGCTGCTGAGTAGCATGGAAGGACAACGTGATTGCTGGAACAATTCCCTACCGCTTTGTAAAATCATCTTAGTATAATCCTGGAGCTGTGAAGTGCAACATAGGATTGTCCCAAAACTCAGACTGTGATTTTGAGGCAAAGCATAAGGTTGTGGAGGGGACTATTATTAAAACTAATCAACATTGGTGGTTCCCTGATCCTTGGAGTGCATAACTCAGTGGAAGTTCCCCACAGTTCAATCTCTGGCACCCCCAGTTAAAAGGACCACATCGCAAACAATGGGAAATATTTCTGGTTGCAATATTGTGCAGGAAGGAAAATAGAACCACAGAATTGTAGAGTTGGAAGGGACCCTAAGTGTCGTCTAGTCCAACCCCCTGCAATGCAGAAATCTTAACTAAAGCATGCATGAGAGAGGGCCACCCAACTTCTGCTTAAAAACCTCAAAGGAAGGAGGGGGTCTGTTCCACTATCAAACAGCTTTTATTGTGAGAAAGTTCTTCCTGATGTTTAGTTGAATCAATTGGTATAGGTCCTACCCTTCCACAGTCCTAGAAGCTGTGGAAAGGAGGGTCTCTTTCCACAGAGCAATTCCCCCCTCCCCTTAAAAAAAACAGGACACAAAACAAGGAGATAAACGTAGATTGAATCCCTCCGAAGAACAGTGTTGTAGCAAGCTGACAATGCAAGTGAGTTCATTCAGAGGAGGAGGCAGGAAAGGAGGAGAGAGATACCGAGGCAGTGTTTAATTAGGGAGCTAATAACATGACATCATGCCTCTTGGCCTTTATTCCATTAATGAAGCTGAAAGTAGGCCACAAAGCGTACGGATTTACTCTTCCCTGTTGGGGCCAGGTTGTGTTTGTCAGTCTGCTTACTTGCCTGCCTGCCTGCCTGGAAACTGCAGTATCATAGGCAGCACTTAAGTTATTCCATAACATTCACCATCCACTCTCTCTCCCCCTTTCCGTAGCCTCTTTCGACTGCATTCCTAATGCCCTGTATAATTTGACTCTCTGCATACTGATGTGTTGATTTCCTTAAGAGAGCGGAAAGTTGTGGGAGAAATAGCCCTCACAAGTTGAGCAAGTTTTCATACAGCTATCCTGGAAAAAAAAGGAAACCACTCAGCTAAACTCAGAATTGAACATCCCAACTTGCTCAAGACTTTAAAATAGAATACTTGAGATTCGGTGGTGGGATCACATAGAGGTTTACTATGTTTATCTTAGTTACAGGTAGGTAGTCGTGTTGGTCTGCCATAGTCAAAACAAAATAAAAAAAATTCCTTCCGGTAGCATTTTAGAGACCAACTAAGTTTGTTATTGGTATGAGCTTTCATGTGCATGCACGCTGTTTATCTAATTTGGCTGTTGGGGAAAACACAGGCAAACTCTAAAACCTAAGAATGGTGAAGGTTGTCAACTTTTCAATTAACAGCTGTAGCTGTGCCTTTAATATTTTCTGAGGGTTGTGTTCATCTTTAACCAGCCTTCCAGGGACCATATGATAGCGATGACTGTGGCCACCCCATGCTACTGTGTGTGTGGGCGCGCGCATGTGTGTGTGTGTGTGCATGTGTGTGTGCATGCTCACACCCCACCCACACCCTCCTCAGCAGATCATGTAAGGAGGATGAGGCTGTTACTCCCTTCTTATCAGACTATTAAACTGGTGAATGAAGAGGGTAAATGCAACTGATAAATGCCACAGCCTTCCAAAAACAGAACATACCCATAAAATGTAGTGAGCAGGATGGCCTAGTCAATCAACAGCCCCCCAAAATGATGATTTTCAGAAAGTAAGATCAGAACTCAAAGAGATCTTTATGGTTAAGTTAAAGAGTTGTGATATTTTGGCTGAGTTTATTTATTCCTTAATTCCTTTACCTTTAGCAGTTAAACCCCAATCCAGATATCTTGACGGTTGCTAGTTCTGGTGATTCCAAAAGAAGATGAGGAAAATCCATGGAAGGCAACTCTATTAATAGCTCTTAGTCATTTTAGCCCAATGGAACCCCCTTTCACAAAACCAGTCAGCCTCAGGATAACCACCACTGAATACAAATGAACAGGGATGGCTGTTCTCTTCATGCTCTGCTTATGGCAAAGGTGGGCTACCCTTGGTCCTCCAGATGTTGCTGAACTCCAACTCCCTGAATACCTAGCCATTGGCTATTTGGGGGCTAATGAGAGTTGGGCTGCAACAACCTGGAGAGTCACAGATTCCCCACCCCTGGCTTATGGGCTTCCCAGAAGCGCCTGGATGGCAACTGTTGGATACAAGAAGCTATGCTAGATGGACCCATACCCTCATTCAGCAAGGCACAACTTATCTGCTTATCATAAACTGTTTATGAAACCCAAAAGTGGTTTGTCCTGGGCTCACAGAACTGTGTTCACAATTCTTTGGATTCTAACCCAAAGCTTTAGCAGTAGCTTATGCTGGTAAAGCCTGCTACATAGAATTGTATTCCAGGGAATCTGAAACTCCATTTTAATTTGGAGCAAAGAGTGTTACTCCCCCCCCCCCCCCGTTAGCTGGTGGCCCTCTAATTGATGGACTATGCTGAAATATATCAATAGTCTGATTCACATATTTGGCAGATTGGACCGCTGTCCAAGGTTCTGAACCAGCAGTTACCAGTGTAAAGCAGCTGCCTTTTAATGAACTGGTGACCAGTGGGCCATCTATTAGTGGCAATTTTCACTGGCACTGGCTTTGCAGGATTTCAAGCTGGCATCCATCCCAGCCAGGCCAGAAAAGCAGAACCAGCCACCAATGCTCCTCCTAGACCAAAGTCCTGTAAAACTGAAGTAGCGTCTACTTCTCTGTTCACACATTTCCATCAGAGGATGACTGGAAGTAGTGGCTGGCATGTGTGAATGAGCTGTCCCAGATTTAGCAGCACACATATCTCAACCGATGCCAAGAGGGAGAATCAGTCACTTTGAAAATCCCCAGTGAGCCATGCAGGAGGAGACAACGTGGTATTTTAGGCTTGAGATGTTCTCAGGTTAAACACTGCATGAATTTAAAATATTTCATAGGCCAACAAATGAATGTCTCTGTTCCTTATCCCCTATCTTGCTTTCAGATGCAGAACAGAGAGTGCTCAGTAGGAAAATCTGGCTCCTGTGTTTGAGAATTAACTGTTGGTGCTGTGGGAGTGTAGGTATCGTGATCGGCACTGAGCAGCCACAATACTGGTCTTCATGATTTCTTCCCCCAACTGCTCACCCCTGAGTAATTCAGACAGTCCATTCAGTCCCTGGTTCAATGGCTTAAAAAGGCTTCTTTAGGAAGTACAGAAGCCTGACAAATGCTTTGCAGGTGACTTGGCATCTCAGCTCCAAGGCCTGTTTCTTCTTGTTGTTGTTTTTGTTGTCCTCGCTCAAACATGCTGTTCTAATGGTGTGGTGCCAGCTGTATTCTGGGTCAGTGTTAATCTTTGGAAACAAATCTCGGTAGGGGACTGATGACAGTGCACCCCTGACCTGAGGGAAATCAGGAAGGAGAGAGGAAACAAACACAGGAATAGTCGGTGGGGTGGAGGAGGAGGAGGAGGAGGAGGAGGAAGCAGGGAAAACTGGAAGAACAAGCTGCATGAATATGAAATTCTCTTGAGCTTGGAGATACAACAGCTGAACCATTTAAACCCACCTTGCAGGCTATTTCCCAAGGAAGGGAAATGGCTTTCAAGTATGCTTGTGTTGGGAGCCAAGCAAAGGGGCTCAGCAGTGCTTAGCTGGAAGGTCAACGTGATGGACAGAAGAGCTGAGATTCTTCTTAAGCAATTTATGTAGATGTGGGTGGCTCTGTGGGTTAAACCACAGAGCCTAGGACTTGCCGATCAGAAGGTCGGCGGTTCGAATCCCCGTGACGGGGTGAGCGCCTGTTCCTCGGTCCCTGCTCCTGCCAACCTAGCAGTTCGAAAGCACGTCAAAGTGCAAGTAGATAAATAGGTACCGCTCTGGCGGGAAGGTAAACAGTGTTTCCGTGAGCTGCTCTGGTTCGCCAGAAGCGGCTTAGTCATGCTGGCCACATGACCCGGAAGCTGTACGCCAGCTCCCTCGGTCAATAAAGTGAGATGAGCACCGCAACCCCAGAATCGGCCACGACTGGACCTAACAGTCAGGGGTCCCTTTACCTTTTACTGGCAATTTAATTGGTGAGTAGAAGGAACATAGCTCAGTGGTGCATGCTTTGCATACAAAAGGTCCCAGGTTCAATCCCTGGCCTGTCCATGTAGGTCTGGAAAAGAGCCCCAGTTTGCAACGCTGGAAAGCTTCTGTTATTCAGTGTGGAGAATCCTGAGCTTGATGGACCAATGATCTGACTTGATATCAAGCAGTTCCTATGGAGAAGAGCTGTTGCTGAGTGGAAGAGCACTGCTCTGCATTCAAAAGGTCCCCGATTCAACACCTAGCACCTCCAAACAGATATAGTCCTAGCTTGAATTCCTGGAGTGTGTTGACAGCCCTGAACTAATGGACCCAAAATCTCACTTGGTATAAGACATCTTCCTGTGTCATGAACAAGAGCTTTAAGCCAGTGTGGAGTGAGAGCCAGTGTGGTGTAGTGGTTAAGAGCGATAGTCTCCTAATCTGGGGAACCGGGTTCGCGTCTCTGCTCCTCCACATGCAGCTGCTGGGTGACCTTGGGCCAGTCACACTTCTTTGAAGTCTCTTAGCCCCACTCACCTCACAGAGTGTTTGTTGTGGGGGAGGAAGGAAAAGGAGAATGTTAGCCACTTTGAGACTCCTTAAAGGGAATGAAAGGCGGGATATCAAATCCAAACTCTTCTTCTTCTTAAGGAGCTCTGGGAATGGCCCTTTCAATGAAAGGGTGGCTGGGAATTATGTCCTGTCTTGTATGCAGAGGGGGGAATCAGATATTTATACCCTGTGTTAATGATCCATAAGAAACTGCCTTAGCCTGCCCTCTTTCTTAGGGCTGTTTTACACATGCAGGTAATCAGATGACAATGCGCTTGATGACTTTGAGCTGAATGTGTAAATTGATCCACATTGATAAGGATGAGGAGATACAAAATTTATCTCTGCGACGTTACTCTAATTGTGATCATGGCATGCTGGCTGAAGGCTTTTAAATCGGTAACGTCTCCAATAATCAATCTTGCACATGGTGTTCAAAGAAGATGACTCCTAGGTCTCATTTGTGCTAGATATTTACCAAGCATATTACCATATAAGTTAATCTGGCTTTCAAGTGAGAAGTGGAATGCTGAGTCGCTGCATTTGTGGTGACAGCACGGATGCAGCTCATTTCAACCTTGATTGGTGATTTAGTTATTTATTAAAATGCACCAACATTTATACTTTTAAGGTTTATTTAAATACACCATTCTGAAAGCTCCCCCCCCTCAAAATATCATTTCTAAATTCAATCTTCTAATATGCATTTTTTAAAATGAATACACGCACATACATGTAACCAAGAACTGCATTAGAAAATTTGGGGTGTGTGGAAGCTGCTGGATAACTGTGTTGCAATACGCACATTATGAGTTTGGAAGGTGCTCATCAGCTTTGTTTCTATTGGAATTTGCAAATCATCAATCATGCCTAAGTGCAGGTGGGTGGAAAAATCCACATATAAAGGACAGATTCCTGCATTCCAGCTAGCTAGCATTAAAATAAAATCACCTCCCTCCCAATCAGATGGTGAAGAAATGCAGAATAGAAGCTATTAAGTGCTGTCGATTTTTAAGGGTTTTTTTGTGCAAACTTCTTAATGGACTTTGACTGCAAATCTAAGCAGGTCTACTCACAACTCAGTCTCACTGGATTCAATGGGACTTACTCCCAGGTAAGTGAGGTTAAGATTGAAGCCTTTGCCTCACCGCAAACAAAAAATAAAGCAAACAAAAAACCTAAAAGCTTTTGCAGAAGCTGCTTGAGGAACTGTAAAAGGTGCAGAAAATGGCAAAAGAGGTAACCGAACGAAGAATCAATTACAAAGGAGAGTAAACGAGTAGGATAGGAGCAAGTCACTTTTTGTGTGTGTTTCAAACCTACTAAAGAAACTAATGGAGAGCTGAAGTTGCAACACACACACCCCACAGCATCTCATAAAGATCCAGGTCTGTTCACTGCACAAGAAGGGATGGGAGGTGTGTCTTGCAACTGCCTGGATTAATAAGTGCCAGATCAGTAAGAGGATCTGATGGAGGAAGGGTCAGCCTCGTGGTGCGCCTGTATTAGAGGGTCTTTCAAAGTGTGCAAGACAGGTTGCTTGCCTACATCAAGCACAAGGCTCTGCAATGAAGCCTGGCAGCGTCCCAATTTCTCCAGAGTTGATAAGGAATCCAGCAGTGGGCTGCTTAAAGGGAAGATCATGGAAAGGGAAGATTCCAGGAGCAGGGTTTGAGCCGGCGCATGCCAGGTGCCTAATAGCTGCAGCATCCTTTCTTTCTGCCTTAAAAGTGAAGGCACAGTTAACTCTTGAACCCAGATAGCTTTGCTTTGAGAGTGCGCACAACGATTTGGAGTTTTGAATTGCTCACCTTAACCCCCTCCCAGTGTGTGTGTGTGTGTGTGTGTGTACACACACACACACACAGTGGTGCCTCGAGTTACAGACACTTCACGTTACAGACGCTTCAGGCTACAGACAGCGCTAACCGAGAAATATTACCTCGGTTTAAGAACTTTGCTTCAGGATGAGAACAGAAATTGTGTTCTGGCAGTGCAGCGGCAGCAGGAGGCCCCAATTAGCTAAAGTGGTGCTTCAGGTTAAGAACAGTTTCAGCTTAAGAACGGACCTCCAGAACGAATTAAGTATTTAACCTGGGGTACCACTGTACATATGTGTGTGTGTATTATTAAATCTCCAGAAATATTCCAAAGCATTTATCATCATCTACAATTCCCCCCCAACATATTTCTTTTCTTGACTTCCCACCTTTTCTTTCTTTCTTGGCGTTTGTTTTTTACTTCTTTTTATTAGCTGTTTTCAATACATATGTTTTTATTATTTTCCAAACTTCACTGTCATTAGATCTTTCAGTGATCCACTGCTTATATTTCAAATCCTGCCCACAACTTTATGTATGGGTGATAACTTTGATAGGTAATCCATCAATGATCTCCATTCCTCCTTAAACAATTCATCATGTCCTCTTGGTCCCCTCCCAGTGTTTTTCTATGAGTCACTGTCCTGAGAAAAAGCTAGGCATTGTTGATTGCAGGACAGACCCTGTTTTTTGGTTAAGAATATAAAAAGAATCCAGCTGGGTTAGGCCAAAGGCCCATCTCATCCAATATCTTGTCCTCAAAATGACCAACATGAAGCCCACAAGCAGAACCCAAGGGTAACATCACTCTCCCCACTTCTGATTCCCAGTTCAGTAGCTACTCCTATGTGCTGTCCCTGACAATGGATGTAGAACATAGCCTGATTTTCCTTAATGAAATAGCAGCCATCTGGGTTCAGGAGTGGAACCATGACATAGCAGAAAGGGGCTTTGACCCTTTGTTGTTGTTTAGTCGTTTAGTCATGTCTGACTCTTCGTGACCCCATGGACCAGAGCACACCAGGCACTCCTGTCTTCCACTGCCTCCCACAGTTTGGTCAAACTCATGTTTCATGTTAGCTTCAAGAACACTCTCCAACCATCTCGTCCTCTGTCGTCCCCTTCTCCTTGTGCCCTCCATCTTTCCCAACATCACAGTCTTTTCCAGGGAGTCTCCTCTTCTCATGAGGTGCCCAAAGTATTGGAGCCTCAGCTTCAGGATCTGTCCTTCCAGTGAGCACTCAGGGCTGATTTCCTTCAGAATGGATAGGTTTGATCTTCTTGCAGTCTATGGGACTCTCAAGAGTCTTCTCCAGCACCATCCTGTGACCCTTTACTTTGATGCTAATCTGGAATGGCACCCCTACAGCTGCTATTTGCATCAGAAAGGAAACTGCCTTCAGTGATAATGCCACCTAAGGGGAACAACAAGAAAATAGGAAGAACCTGGTGCAATTGGCGAGTGGCCCATCTAGTCCAGATTCCTGTTCTCACAGCCAGCTGTCAGAAGCCCTCAAGCAAGACCTGAGTGCAGCAGCACACTCCCCTCCTGTATTTTGCAGGGGGTTGGACTAGATGACCCTCCTGATCCCCTCCCAACTCCACACTTCTATGGTTCTATTATTTCCCAACAACTGGTGTCTAATGGAAGTAGACCCATATGTATTCAAACCATAGTTGTAACCAATGGAGGATCGTAGGGTCTCAATTTTCAATGGCACCCTGTGCACCACATAAATTCAGGGCCCTGCCCCACCTCTCGCCTTCCATTCTATATCGTAGTTGCAGTGCCTCCTGCCACACTTCTGGTCATGCTCCCCTAAATACGCCTCTGTAATAGCCAGTTTATTTTTTTAATAAAAGAAGAAGAACACTTCCTTTTTCTGCTGAGGTCCCAGTTTGGATCGAGTCGCATGGTGGCCAGGGATGAGGAAATGGAATTTGGTTCAGATTGCTTTAAGAGTGTTTATGTGCATGCACACATGCAGAAACATCCCACTTTTACATGGCAGGAAGACAGCCTACTGTACAAAAATAAAAGACACACCTATATCTGTGCACACTTTTGCATCTGCTCTCACCCTTTCCCCTCAGAAGACAGTCCAGCTCTAGTAGGTGGAAGGAAGATTGGGATTTACTGGTAGATCTCCCAGTAGATCTCTTGCTGTAGATTACCAAGGATGTTTGACTCGCCATGGTTCAATAACAACAACAGGAAGAAGAAATACCATATTTTTTGCTCTATAAGACACACTTTTCCCCTCCTAAAAAGTAAGGGGAAATGTGTGTGCATCTTAAGGAGCCAATGCAGGCTGTGCAGCTATCGCTGAAGCCAGAAGAGCAAGAGGGATCGGTGCGCACCGGTCCCTCTTGCTCTTCTGGCTTCAGGGGTAGCCACACAAAGCCTCTTGAGCGCAATGGGAGCGCTCCTCCCTCTTCGCTCAGGAGGCTTTGCGTTGCTTTCTTGTTTCTTGTTTTCCTCCTCTAAAAACTAGGTGCGTCTTATGGAGCGAATAATACGGTATGTTTCTGAAATAGGGAAAGCCTTTTTTAAGTGGGGAGGGAACTAAGATCATGCTCAGGTTCTGAAAATAAATCAGATGCATCCTGTAACTTCATACGGCAATTATATACTTCCCGTTATTTTGCAACTGGCTCCATTTGTTGGTCACTGTTGTCCCAGTAAGACCCCTTCACCAGGCTGAAGTCTGTGTACCCTTTCTCTAGTACCTTACAGTTTGCAGATTGCTGCATTAAGATCAGAGTTACCAGAAAACAGGTTTTCCTGTAGGCAGTGCATTGAGGCTTATATCCATAAATCTCTGTTCCATTTCTGGTTGCTCCAAAGAGGCAAACAGAGTTGTTGCTTTTTAAAGCGTGATTGTATATCCTGAATGTTACCCATCTGAGGAAAGAAACTCCTGCTGACCCCTGCAGGAAATCTGTTTGCACCCTGAAGCATGAGATTTGATTAGCCTCATTATCTTAGTGTGCATTAAAAAAAAAGTAAACGTTATTAATGGTAATAAAATTAGCTGGCCTGTTCTAATAACCCAGCCACAGTATTTGTCTCAATGACCTCCTTGGGTGGCCAAAGATTTTGCACCGCATGTAGTGTTGCCTTCTTTATTTATTCTGAATTTAACGGCCATTAATTTCGCTGGGCGACTGACCCATTGTTCGCCTGTGAAAGGATGGCGCTTACAACCAAATGAGCAGGTCTTTCCTGCATACGCAGAGTGCTAAATGTGCATACATTTCCCACTGCCCTAAAGAATGGTAATTCTAATGGAAAGGTGCTTGAGTGCCTCATAACCCGCACAAGATGTGGACTCAAATTCACTTGGAGTTTTCCCAGGCTGTTGACTGAGATTAGGTTGTTTTGTTACTAGTGTGCTGCCAAAATTCCCACGGTTGTTTTGTTCTGTTTTTATGATATAGTGTATTTTAATTTATGTTTTTAAATGCTTTGCATGTTGCCTGCAGATCACTGGGTAGCAAAGACTGCTTCACCACTTTTGCTATTAAAAAGGTTTGGGTGGAAAAACTAAGAATAGTACAACATTTTGAAATTCTGAAACTCTTTTGGGAATGAAATCTAGTGGAGTCCTTAGAAGATGCAGAATGGAATAAGAATTGGGCCAAGGCTCCCTATAAATTTGTCTGAACAAGAACCCATGATAATGCTCTTAAAACTGTACATCGGTGGTATATGCACCCACTCTTATTAAGTAAAATTAACAACACAATTTCAGCAACTTGCTGGAAAAATTGTAATGATATTGGCTCTTTTATTCATACATTGTGGTTATGCCCCTGAGTATCTTCTTTTTGGACTAAAATGTTCCATTTAACAGGCCTTATTACAAAACAGAAGATTTCTTTAGACCCTAAAATTGTGCTTTGATCTTATGTGGAAGATACCAAGGATCTCTCCAACAAAGACCTTATCAGACTTCTAATGACTGTGGCAAGGCTCACTATCACAAAATATTGGAGAACTTTGAGCATGTACCTGTGCGAGGCTTGGTTCTCAGAACTTTAGGAATTAATACTAATGGGGGGAAATAACACGTTATATATAACCCCTCCCCCGAAAAATATGAAATCAGATTTTTGCTATTCACCGTGGTATATAACACAATGTCAAAAGAATATGGCTATGGATCACAAGCCTCTGAGCACATACTCAGCTCAGGTGTCCATTATCAATGCCAAGTACTTTCAGTACCAGAACAAATCCTTCCTCCTCCCCTGCTGCAGCAGAATTCTTGAATGGGTTGTGGGCGCCATCTTGAATTACTTTAAAGGAGGAGTGGATAAAACCATGGAGGATAAGGCTGTTGATGACTACTAGGTAATGACTTTACCTCCATTGGCAGAGGCAGGATGGGTATCATAGTTGGGGGGTACATGCTGTTGCTCTCTGGTTCTGATTGCACGTTCTGCTTACAGGCACCTTTGGGAACAAGATGGTGCACTCAATTGTCCTTTGGTTTGATCTAGCTGAGCCTTTAAAGTTCTTGCTTTCAACTTTGCTTCTATTAAGAATTTTCAATACAGTACTGATGTGAGCTCTCAAAATGAAGCCACATTAGAAAGGCAGAGGTAACATTTGAACCCAGGACCTCCTGCTGCACAGCTTACACTTGGTA
Organism: Podarcis pityusensis; assembly: GCF_964106645.2. NCBI lineage: Eukaryota > Metazoa > Chordata > Lepidosauria > Squamata > Lacertidae > Podarcis > Podarcis pityusensis. The sequence goes on along the minus strand of NC_138036.1, from coordinate 4,453,766 downwards.
TTGTCCCTTTTAGCTGATATGGTGGAAATAAAACAAAGGGAACTGATTTTATATAGAAACATTCCTGAAGCTAAGGAGGTCTGGGTCTGGTCAGTACCTGGGTGGGAGACCAATTCTATGTATTTCCCTTTGAGTTGTTTGATGGGATAACGATGGCACACACACACTTACAAGGAAATTCCTAATAAGATGCATACCTGGTTAATGACATCATCATAGCACCATTCCATCATAGTACAATAAAGAATTCCCTTTACTCCTGTAAAAGTTCTTTGAATAAGTTGCCCATAAGATGAAATACCTTCTCTCTTCCCTACACCATTTTAATTGTCTTGGATTGGCACAGCCTCCTCATCTTAGAGCTGCCCTCAGTGGTAATATAAAAGCTACTCAAAAGTCGCAGGAGAAAGCCAAGCCAGGATTTAAGCTATGTCCTCTGAGTTCCGTTGAAATATACTGCTGGCTTAATTTCTTGTGTGAGCATCTCCCATATTTATAATGCCTTCTATTAAACAGCATCCCATTGGCCAAATTTCTGGAATGATTTACATATTTATTTATACATTATTTTTACATGCAGACAGGGAGTGATTGTATCTCTCTTTGACTACCAGCCCCAGGACACTTGATTATGTTGTTTTATCTTCCATCCACTTGCCTGCTTTTTCCAAAATGCTGTAACTAGAACCAGGTCTTTCTTTTAGTCATCATACCACCAATATCACACAAGGAGAATTGCCTTGGTGAGTCTGAGGTGGGTCAACGTTCAGAGGTGGGTTGCCCAATGAAGTAACGTCTGTCCTTCCAGGGAACTCTCCAGGGTCCTGATCAAAGTCTTTGGCACGCTGTATCTATTGCCTCATAGCTGCTGACCCAGTGCCAGATTATCCTGTTTCCAGCAGAGCTTTGCTGAAATATTGTTTGATACCCTGCAAGCTCCCACATCAATGAATGCAGCAGTGGTGGGTTTTCCAACCTGCACAGTGCAAGTTGGTGTGATGTCGTTGCATAGAACCAAGTATTTAAATATATAGCTATACAATGAAATCCCATGCTCAGGCTCAGAAACTCGAACAATTTTCTCCAAACCCAGTTTATTCTGGGTCCCTGTCACACCAGTCCCTGTTGTGACCTGGATGATACCATTTGGAGTGCAAAAGGCTCCTGCTCTCCCACTCTTATTGTAAGATTCAAAACTGCCTTCTACCAACTCCCAATCTGCCCATCTCCCTCCTTCCCTTTCAAGAAAGGAAGCTTGCTGCTCCACCAGTGGTGATGGAATCTCTCTCCTCTCTCTGGCACCTGCCATGCAACCATGGACATAAGCCAGGTACCAGAAGCCGTAGGAAATTGAGTTTTCTATTGCTCTTCTACATTTACCAGCTCTTCTTCTACCAAGTATCAGAGAAGGGAATGGTAGCTTCCTTTGCTACCATTGCTGGAGCAGCAAACTATGCAAGTAGATTGGAGGGGGGACTTGGGAGGCGGATGTGTGAGGGTTGGGATGGACCGAACTGTCTGATTCAGTTTCTCATTATTTTTTTTCAAATATGGGGTTTATTCCACTACCTTCCCATAACACTTTGTGATCTATCAGTTCTTCTTCCCTGATTTTTATATCAGTTTTGCTGAATATAATGCATATTTGCCTACTATTTCCACTATGAGCTGCATCACAGAATTGGGAAAAATAGCTGCATTTTGGTTTCCCTTATTATTTTAAAAAGTGTGAGTCAAGCAGGCTTGCATTTAATCAAATTTCTCCCTCCTTTCTTATGGGAGGTCTTCTTCAGTTTAGACTGAAATCATAGAAAGCTTTAAGGGCTGAGATTCTCATGTATTTGAGGAGACTATTATGGGCTACCAAGGTGTGTATTTCCAAGTAAGGAATGCAAGTGGCACTATGGTCTAACCTACTGAGCCTCTTGGGCTTACTGATTGGAAAGTTGGCGGTTCAAATCTTTGTGATGGGGTGAGGTCCCATTGCTTTGTCCCGGCTTCTGCCAACCTAGTAGTTTGAAAGCACACCAGTGCAAGTAGATAAATGGGTACTGCTGCAGCAGGAAACTAAACGGCATTTCCATGCACTCTGGCACTCTTCACGGTCCTCTGTGCACCAGTAGCAGTTTAGTCATGCTGGCCACATGACCCGGAAAACTGTCTGTGGACTAACACCAGCTTCCTCAGCCTGAAGCAAGATAAGTGCCACACCCCATAGTCACCTTTGGCTGGACTTAACTGTTCAGGGGTCCTTTTCCTTTTTTTTTTTACCTTCCAAGTGATGAGTTGCAAATAAAAAAAAAACTATTTAAGGATGTCTAGCAGAAGTACCCACAGATTGAGTAAAACTATAGATTGAATTGGCCTTTGCTCAAGAATACATGGCTATTTAGAAGCTGAAATGTTTGAGTGGTGGAATGTTGGATAAAGTTTTGGAGTTTAATAGGGGGCTTTGTTTGAGAAGTAGTGGTGGCCAGGAGGCAGTGGTAGCCACCAACTCAGATGGTTTTAAAAAGGATTAAACAATTTCATGGGGGACAAGGCACTCAGCAACCGCTGCCTTCAATGATTGTGTTATGTCTCCACTGTCAGATGCAATATGCCTCTGAATACCAGTTGCTAGGAAGTTCAGCAAATGAATGCTGTTGGGCTCATGTCCAGTTTGCAAGCTCGCCACAGGTATCTGGTTGGCCACTGTGAGAAGTGGATGTTGGACAGTGTGGGCCATTGGTCTGACTCAGTAGGGTATACTAATGTTCCTATATTCTTAGATATAGGCATTGGTGCAAGCAGCCCCTTTCAAAATGCAAGAAGACCTCCTCCCCGGACCATTAGTCAACTAGGACAGGGATGGGGGAACCTGGTCCCCTCCAGAGGTTGTTGGACTCCAACTCTCATTAGCCCCAGGGCGATGCTGTGGGTTAAACCACAGAGCCTAGGGCTTGCCGATCAGAAGGTCGGCTGTTCGAATCCCCTCGACGGGGTGAGCTCCCGTTGCTCTGTCCCTGCTCCTGCCAACCTAGCAGTTCGAAAGCACGTCAAAGTGCAAGTAGATAAATAGCTACCGCTCCGGCGGGAAGGTAAACGGTGTTTCTGTGTGCTGCTCTGGTTCGCCAGTAGTGGCTTAGTCATGCTAGCCACATGACCCGGAAGCTGTACGCCGGCTCCTTCAGCCAAGAAAGCAAGATGAGCGCTGCAACCCCAGAGTCGGTCATGACTGGACCTAATGGTCAGGGGTCCCTTTACCTTTACATGGTCAATGGTCAAGGGCTGTGAAGGGCCATAGCTTCCCCGTTCCTGAACTAGGAAACATAGATGCCCCTGTGATAGGCACTGGTTCAACGAGCATCATTTTTGTTAAGGCTGGTTTCTACTACTCACTACACATGTCTCCTAAGACAGCAACAGCTGGCTGGTATGGGCAGAATCTCCAAGAGCACAAACAGTGCTTTTGAGAAGACCAATGCTGTTTTAAAGACTTGCCCTGCCTGCTTGGGTTCTGGCCATTACTTAATTTCTCGGTATTTACAAAACTGCCATGAGTCTGGTAGCCTTTCTGATCAAGCATCCTAAGGCCATGGGGAAGAGGATGAAAGAGCACCATCTCAAAAGCCCCTGATATATTGCGCGGGGAGGGGAGAGTAAAATGCAACAAAATAAATAAATAAGAAAACAGGTGCATTGCAGTAAACTTGGATCAGAGACGAGGAACCCAGAAGGCCTGCCACACTCATGGCTCATTAAGAACTCCAGATCTTCTCACTGACTTCCCTTGCAAATGAGTTCATGCTCAGTAAAGGAAATTGATTACTTTCCATTGCAATTAACATCTGGTCTTGGGTCAGATCATTAGGATAATTTGTTATAGTGTGTGGGGGGGAGAAATCAACCATAGGCACCAGTTACAGGGTAATAAAGTTTCTCTCGGACCAATTAAATATGGTACCACTGGCACATTTTCCATGACTCAAACCACTTTTTCTCTCCCAGCTTAGAGAAGAGAATTTAAGGAATAGACTTTGGCTGATGGGAGTTCTAATTCAAGACCACATAGCCTGTTGGCTTAATTTATTGCCGTCTGTACAAAGTGTGTCCTCCCAATGGCTTGGTGGTGCTTGTTTGGGGGATTTCAGGGTGATATACAGTTTTTCCCTACTTGGCAAGGAGAGCTTCTAGGAGCAACATGAATCAAGGAGACAGCAATAGGGTTTTTTTTGTTTTTGTTTCTTCTTTTTTAAGAGCTGAGCTGAAATTTCAACAGATTTTGTTTTCAGTTTTCAATTCAAATAGTTGATTTTTAATCTTTCTTCTTGAAGTGAATCAAACAAAGCTATACAATAAAAATAACAGAAGCACAAATACCAAAAAGCAGCAGCAGAGACTTAAATCAGGTAGCAGAGTAATTAAGACCATTAAGAAAGCCACATTTTGTATTGTCCTGTGGAGAGGAAGTCCTGTGTGGCTGTATTTCTAGTTTACAAGATAAAACCCCACCAAACAGCATATAATTTTTCAGAATTATCCGAGCCATTGGCAACATGTAATTTATGAGCTGCCCCCCACCCCAGCTAATGCTAAACTCCACGTATTTTTATACGAAAGTTAGAGTTGCAATTGCTGTGAGGTTTTCCATTTGGGGGCAACTGAAGTTCTGGGAGCTGCCAGCATCTGTTTCAAGAATCCTTGAGAACTGAAACCATTCAGTTGACTGTCCCACAGATTTAGTAAAGAAAGCTGTGGTCAAGTTGGAATTGGATAATTCAGTATTTTGGTCATTTCTTGACAAGCCATTGTCCAGAATTTGAATACTAGGGTTTTTGGAGGAATACATGCCACAGATGAAAGATCTCTGCTGATATTTCAAAACAAAGAAAGGGGTGGCAATTATAACAAAAAGGATTACATATCATGGTTAAGGTTTTGCAGCAACAACAAGAACAATAGACATAATATTTTCCATATTAGGTGTCACAGAGGAAAATACTGTGCATAGGACTGTGCTGAATATTCCCCAGGTTCAATTTTCTGAGAAACAGTTTACGCCGGTAGTCACTTTATTATTTGTTTGTTTATTTATTTACCTTGCCTTCCCACCCGTTGCTTTTCTCACTTGCAGATGCAAACAAGCATCACTTAATAACATAGAAAAAACACTTATTAAAAACAAATAGACATTAATAGAATTAAAACTATATACATACAATGGTACCTCGGGTTACATACGCTTCAGGTTACAGACTCGGCTAACCCAGAAATAGTGCTTCAGGTTAAGAACTTTGCTTCAGGATAAGAACAGAAATCGTGTTCTGCGGCGCAGCGGCAGCCGGAGGCCCCATTAGCTAAAGTGGTGCTTCAGGTTAAGAACAGTTTCAGGTTAAGAACGGACCTCCGGAACGAATTAAGTATTTAACCCGAGGTACCACTGTATATGAAATCAGTATAAAACGTACAAATAATTACAGTTCCCTTTCTCAGTGTTACCCCAACGTCTTTGTTTTACCCTGCCTGCTATTGTCGCTGCCTTCTCCCTTCTGGATCAGTTGCAAAGATAACAACATGGAGTGGGATATTGCAATGCTTAACAGCCGGTCAGTTTGGGTTTTGTGATGACGTCACTGATAGGCAAGTCAACTGACAGCGAGGGCAACTTAGGGCAATGCAAATAAACACATTAGCATTTCCACAAAGAGTGTCAGGGTTTTGGTTTTTTCTCTGTGTGTGTGTGTGTGTGTGTGTGCATGTGTGTGTTTGTGTTTTTTTACAGTATTGAAAATATTCCTGAAAACCGAGTTGTTTTTGGCTGAGCTATAATCACACAATCTACCTCTCAGGTCTCAGTGGGTTGTCGGGGGATTGACAAGTCTTGAAGAATATTCTTTTGACTTGAACAAATTTGACCTAGAATTGTTGAGAGAGTGAGGGAATAAAATATGGAAAGCCCCAGGATGGCATTTTCTACAGAAGCGTTTCCTCCAACTGCTAGAAAATTTGCAGGATGAGCCTTCCTCAAATCTCCTGGATGTCGTAAATTCTGTGGCAGTGAATAGAGATACACCAATCCAGATGTGCCGCAAATGCTAGCTTTGTATTTTATTGTAAATACTGTAAATGGGAGAGAGTTTGGTCCGTGTGGGTGGCTGGAAGCAGGAACTGGCCAGTAAAATAAGGATCAGAAGCCAGGGTGGGGACAGTTTACCCATTTGCTGGGTGGTAATCAGAGCTCTTCCACTCCCATTCCTAATAAAACACATAACTTGCGAGGCCTTAATGCATCAAGGTCCAGTTCATATCTTTCTTCCTCTCCCCCTACCACAAAAAGGGTGGTGGGTGATCAATTCAAGTTAGGGATTTGGAAGGAATTCAATTCAGTTGGCATTCAAAGGGGAGCATAGCTCATTTGCGTTTTCCAAAGCAATAGGTGTGCTGGTCCCGTGGGGTTACCCGAGAGGCGAGGTCCAAGTCTGGTCCATGGTCAAAGGTGCAATGTGAAGGCAGTCCGTAGTAGCTGAAGCTGGGTGCAGGGCAGGGAGTCGGGTGTAGTCAGGAACAGGCTTGCAAGCAGGGAGCCAGGGCTGGTCAGGAGCTCAGACAGGAAAGCAAGACAGGGTTCAGGCAGGAACTAGCAACCAACAATGTTGCTCCCGCAACTTGGGACTGGGGCTGGCTGGCTTTTATCTGCCCCGAAGCATAGGGTCGCCCCGATCCACTGGTGACTCGCCTCTCCAGGCCTGGAGGCGAGTACTCCTCCTGCGGGAACTTAGTTCCCTCCACCTCTCTGCCCTGAGCCTCTGCATCTCAGGAGAAGCTGGAGGGTTACCGGACCCAGAGCCCCTACATCAGCCACTATTATGCTTGCTCTTTGTGCCTCTCCTTTGTTCAGAACAAAAGAGAAGCTGGAGAGCTAATCCTGACATCCACTGAAATTTGGACATCTCTAAGGAGTAGGGTAAGGGATGCGGGTGGTGCTTTGGGTTAAACCACAGAGCCTAGGACTTGCCGATCAGAAGGTCAGAGGTTTGAATCCCCGCATTGGGGTGAGCTTGCGTTGATCATCCCTGCTCCTGCCAACCTAGCAGTTCGAAAGCACATCAAAGTGCAAGTAGAGAAATAGGTACCGCTCCGGTGGGAAGGTAAACGGTGTCTCCGTGCGCTGCTCTGGTTCACCAGAAACGGCTTAGTCATGCTGGCCACATGACCCAGAAGCTGTACGCCGGCTCCCTCGGCCAATAAAGTGAGATGAGCGCTGCATCCCCAGAGTCGGTCACGACTGGACCTAATGGTCAGGGTCCCTTTACCTAAGGAGCAGGGTGTTCTATGTACCAGTCACTGAGTCTGTGCAAAGAGGAACTGAGCAGGAACAGTAAGCCATATTTCAGGCACTGTAGAATTCCAAAGAGATATTTACCAAGACCTTCTGTGGGCATCATAGGAGGTGCTGGTGGACAATCCTGCACCTGTAATCACTGAGTTAGGGACCCCTGCCCTAAAAGGTCCCTTCCAACTCTAAGATTGAATATGTGTCTCAGAAAGCCCATTCTGGAGGCTTAATTGGGTTCCTGCCATACACAGTTAGCATGCGACGGTCTCCCGCCCACTCGCTATGTACGGAAAGTGACAGCTGTAAAGAGGGACACACAGTACTTAATCTTGCTCTGAAGGGGAGCCCAGAGAATGACTCACTGCTGATATTAGCGCGGGACTGTCTCTGGCTTCTGGAGCAGAAAGCCTCTGCTGCTGGGGAGAGAGACAGGAGACAGCTTTCCAACTCTCCAGACTGCAAATCTGGCCAAATCTGTTGATTGGATTTGAGTTAACTCCTTCTTTGCGCTCGGGAACAAATCTGCCATCTGCCCTCTTAGTGGCAGATTTGGTGGCTGCAGTTCAACGAGGGACAGGTGAATCTGTCGGAGTGGGTTTCTCTAAGTTTCTCGTTTTCCCAGCTTTAGGTCCAGTTATCCACATTTCCAAATCAGTTTTTTTAAAAAATATATTATTATTATTATTATTATTATTATTATTATTATTATTTCTATAGAGGCCTTTGTCCTAGGATCACAGGGCTGTGTTTTAACATTAAAAACACAAAAATTCATCACATGATCGCAAACAAAACAAGATCCCACTCCCCAGTTTAAAAGGATGTAGATTGTTTTAACATAAAAACGCAAAAAATCATCACATGATCACAAACAAAACAAGATCCACCTCCCTCCCCTATTTGAAAAGGACGTAGGTTGTTTTATTAGCCAAAGGCCTAGGAGAAAAATAATGTTTTCGCCTGGTGCCTAAAGGATATATGAAGGCATCAGGCAAGCCTCTCTGGGGAGAGCCTTCCACAAATGGGGAGCCAATGTTGAAAAGGCCTGTTCTCGTGTCGCTGCCCTCCAGACATCTCCTGGAGGAGGTTCACAAAGAAGGGCCTCAGATGATGATTGCAGAGTCTAGGTTGGTTTCTATGGGGACTAAAGAAGCCTGTGAAAATTAATCAGCTTTCATTGTCATTGTCTATTCATTTTTGCATAGAATTTTCCCCAAGATACGTATTTCTGCAAAAGTAGGCACTGAGAACCTATGCCCTTTTCTGAACCTGTTTCAACTCTGCGTTATCCTCTTTGAAACGAGGCAAACCAAACCACATGCTTTGTCTTGCTCTGGGTTCTGTTTCTTAGGTCATATGTGAATTAATACAGGGAATAAGGCTCTTTCCCCTTTCACAACTTAACCAGTCAGAACATTCAGGGTGGATTGAGCTGGATGTCCAAATAAAGCACTAAAATCTAGTAATGAAATTGCCATTTTAATAATAATAATAAAGAAGTCCCTTAACATCTTCCGAGTGGTCTTTTGTGCAAGAGCCGCACGGTCGGCGATTTCCCAACACCGTCTGTCCAGAGATCCCCTGTCGCGTGTAGCATATTGACCCACTGTCCTGATTCCGTTTTAATCAGAGTATTAAGCTCTAAGTGAGTTTGGCACGGTTACTCTGCTTCTACATTAGCCAACATTCTGTCGGTTTCATTTTCCACGAGCCGGGCTAAGTCCATGATTGTGATGCTGAGTAGCCATTAATTCTCATTTCTTTCAGCTATTCTGTAACTCTGGCTTATAAACTCTCCGATAAAAAAAAAGAAAAGCTCCCCAAAGTTACCTTGGCGACTCATACGTTAGCCAAGCTGACAGATTTATGACAGTTACATATATAAATATTTATATGCTGCGGCAATGCAATTTTTAAGGGCAGATATATACACTCGTATGCCGGCTCTCAAATGAGACTTCATGCTCGCACATGCATCCAACTTACAAGAGTCACACTTGGAATGGGGCGACATCAGAGCTGAGACAAAACTATTTGCGGTGTGCATGTGTGTGGAATTGCTGCTTGACACCTCCCCATTTCAGCATCCCATGCAATATGCCTTCATTGCTCTCATCTGCCCTTGTTCTCAGTTGTCCATAACAACAACAACAACAACAACAACAAATTAATAAATTAATAATTTTGTTATTTATACCCCGCCCATGTGGCTGGGTTTCCCCACCCACTCTAGTCGGCTCCCAACAGAACACTAAAAACAGAATAAAACTTCAAACATTAAAAGCTTCCCTAAAGAGGGCTGCCTTCAGATGTCTTCTAAAAGTCAGATAGTTCTTTCTTTCCTTGACATCTGATGGGAGGGCGTTCCACAGGACCAGCGCCACTACTGAGAAGGCCCTCTGCCTGGTTCCCTGTAACTTCGCTTCTCCCAGGGAGGGAACCGCCAGAAGGCCCTTGGAGCTGGACCTCAGTCTGAGCTGAATGATGGGGGTGGAGATGCTCCTTCAGGTATATTGGGCCGAGGCCGTTTAGGGCTTTAAAGCTCAGTACCAACACTTTGAATGGTGCTTGGAAATGTACTGGGAGCCAATGTAGGTCATTAAGGACCGGCGCAATATGGTCACTTTCCACCACTCTGAATTGGACTCAATGAAGTCATCATGTAGCCGAATGAGATTAGCTTTATATTGTTTTGATACTTCTTGCGTGACGATGGAGACATGGTGGATCGAGGAAGCAGGATGAGTGGATGTAAGTGGGTCTTACAGCCGATGTAAGAAACAATGGCACTGGGCAAGAATAAAAATAATAGATGAGTGTTCTCACAGTTTAGGAGAGTTTTGTTGTTGTTGTTGTTTTGCAGGGGGAAAGGAATGGGAGATGTCTACCCCTCTAACGTTCTGCCCAGGGCTTTTTTCAGCCAAAACTCAATGGAACTCAGTTATGGCACTTCTCAGGTGGGCACCATTGCCATTATAAGAGAACAAGGGAGGCATTCTTGGCCAGTTCCGGCACCTCATTGTCTAGAAAAATAGCACTGGTTCTGCCCCAGCATCAAAACTGGAAAACAGTGTGGCTTGCGAGATTTCCACTGGCCACCAATCAGCTCAAGGTGGTGGCTCTAACATACGAGGTCCTGTACAGCTCGTGACCAGGCTACTTGAAAGACTGCCTTATTCCTTATATATAAAGTATCACTGCCAGATAACTTCTCTTGCAACTTCCAAAGCTCTCAGAAACCTGTTCTGCAGTAACCCAGACTCAGGGCTTTTAGTGTGGCTGGCACTGTTCTTTGGAATCGCATTCTCGTTGGGATTCGTCAGGCACTTGCATGCACTCCAACTTTTTTCTGTCGCCAATCAGGGACACACACCACACCATGCTGCCGCTGCCACCCCTTGCCACCCCCTCCTCTCCCCCTCTCACTACCTTACCTTTTCCAATTCTCTCTCTGCCTCCTCCTCCCCTAGTTCTCAACCACCACGAGGCCTGCTAGGCTGCCGCTGCAGTGCAGAAGCTTCTATAAATCCAAGATGTCCCACTCACAGTGGGACAATTGGTAGGTATACGCTCCCCACCTGCACTTTCCAGAAACAGCTGAAGACATTCTTGATTCAGCAGGCTATCCCAACAGGATGAATGGGCCTTCGCAAGGAGTGTCAATTCTGCGTTGCTTCAGTTTCATTTTACACATACCTGCTGTTCCTCATTCCAAAACCAAAAAGTTTTAATGTTGGTGGTGTTTCCTCATAAAGAAGCTGTCCCAGTAGGTCATGTGCAATGGTCCAAAACTCACTTTTAATTCTGGTATATTGTTGTTGTGTCAGACTCTTCGTGACCCATGGACCAGAGCACACCAGGCACTCCTGTCTTCCACTGCCTCCTGCAGTTTGGTCAGACTCATGTTTGTAGCTTCGAGAACACTGTCCAACCATCTCGTCCTCCGTCGTCCCCTTCTCCTTGTGCCCTCCATCTTTCCCAACATCAAGGTCTTTTCCAGGGAGTCTTCTCTTCTCATGAGGTGGCCAAAGTATTGGAGCCTCAGCTTCAGGATCTGTCCTTCCTTCAGAATGGAGAGGTTTGATCTTCTTGCAGTCCATGGGACTCTCCAGAGTCTCCTCCAGCACCAGAATTCAAAAGCATCAATTCTTCGGCGATCAGCCTTCCTTATGGTCCAGCTCTCACTTCCATACATCACTACTGGGAAAACCATAACTTTAACTATACGGACCTTTGTTGGCAAGGTGATGTCTCTGCTTTTTAAGATGCTGTCTAGGTTTGTCACTGCTTTTCTCCCAAGAAGCAGGCGTCTTTTAATTTCGTGGCTGCTGTCACCATCTGCAGTGCTCATGGAGCCCAAGAAAGTAAAATCTCTCACTGTCTCCATTTCTTCCCCTTCTATTTGCCAAGAGGTGGTATATTATTGTTATTATTTACCATCTGGTATATTATTATTATTATTACTATTACTATTATTATTATCTGCTGTACAATCAACCAGTGAAAAGAACAGTTAGAAACACACAAAAGGAAGCAGATACATTTAAAGCAAAACAGAACAACATAAAATGGACACACATGGCAAAGGAGAGGCATCTGTAAGCTATCATTTTCTTCTCTTTCCCAGCACTTCCTTATGACCGAGGAGGAGGACAAAGGTACTGCTGTTGAGGAGGACAAATGTACTATACTCACGCTTGTCCGGTGCAGGAGGACAAATGTAATCACCCTTCTTTCCCTCCTGCTGGCTCCCCCTTTCTCCTCCTTCCCACCTCTGCCAGACAACTGATGACCACAGCAACTGCTTTCCCTATCAATTCCAGTGATGAGGTCAGCTGTTTCATTGTCTGGCTAAATAGATGGGGATGGTGCCAAGTCCAACAGGAGGCAGTGGGGGTCATTTATATGTAAACGATGGGAGCGATTTATTCCTTCCCAAAGCCTCAGAGTTGCTTTATCAGCAGTCATTAACCCAAGGCATGTAGGTAAGAGTACGTGACCCGCAAGCTTCTCCTCCTTTCCCCTCTTTTGTTTGAAAGCCTAAGTGTAAAATCAATTCTTCTTAATTTTGGCAGGGCGTTTTTAAGGTTAAAAAATCGAATGGACAAGATAGACTCTTCCGTTCTGTGCACACCATTGTGGCGGGTTTTATTTACTTGTTTCACACTCCCTCTCCCCCTCCGCCCTCCTCCCAGTTCCCTCTTTATGGGCATCTCAGATTCCTTCTGTTGATGCTGGTTTGAACGTCTCTGTTAATAAAACATTACAGGGAAGCTGCGGGGAAAGATGATGGATGAAAAAACATCGGTGGTGACAAGGAAACGGTCCTCTCCGATGCCACTTCCACTCCAGTTCACCGCTCCTTCTCCTGCTAATGAAAGGGTTGAGTTTTAGCAAGGGAACTGGGGATAGGGTTATGTTGGGGGTTGTTGTTGTGGTGGTGGTGGTGGTTGTGTTTGTTTGTGTGTGGAAACCACTGCTGCTGAGATGAGGTTACGTGAGGTGATGGGAAGTGGGGCTTTTGTCATGGTGAAATCAAACCTGGCATCTGTCACCTCTTTTTATTTGAGTCCCGAAGTAGTGACACAAGCAGCAACAGAAGAAAATAGAGCCTGTATTTCCACTGCTTTAAGCAGTTGTGGCTTCCCCAATATAATCCTGGGAGCTGTAGCTTGTTAAGGGTTCTGAGAGTTGTGAGGAGAGGCCTATTCCTCTCCCAGTGCTACTGTTCCCAGGGTGGTTTTTACATACCGTCCCTCTTCGCAGGGAGTTTTGTGAATTATAGTTCTGGGAGGGGAACAGGGGATTCTCCTAACAACTATTAGCACCCTTAGGAAACTACGGTTTCCCAGGGTTCTTTGGAGGATTCCATGACTGTTTAAAGAGGTGGGATACTGCTTCAAATGTATAGTCATACCTCGTGTTGCGTCCGCTTCAGGTTACGTCTTTTTGTGTTGCACCCGGAAGTACCGGAGCGGGTTACTTCTGGGTTTCGCCGCTCTTCGCCATTCTTCGCCACTTGCACATGTGCAGAAGCGCTAAATCGCACTTCATGCATGCGCAGAAGCGCTAGATCGCACCACTTGCGTACACAAATGCATCGCTTCTAGATGCAAACGCTTTGAGTTGCGGATGTGCCTCTGCGACGGATTACCAGTAGCGTCGCAACAGGGGCGCGTGGGGGGTGGTATGCCCCGGGTTCCATGTTTGTAGGGGTGACAAGAAATCACCCCGCGGGGCTCGCGGCGGTGCAAGGAGCCATCGCACCGCCACAGCTGCCTTTGGAGGATCCTCCATTCGTGGCTGTAGCCGCGAGCAGAGGATCCAGACGCCGGCAGCAATCAGCTAAGTACGGCGCATGTGCGGTGTCGCATGCATGCGCTGTATGTAGCGACACCGCACATGCCCTGTGTAGCGATTTGCCACCGGCGCTGCTCCAGTGCTGTAAGGATGGTGACGGGATCCCTCCGTCACCGCTGCAGCCATAAACGCAGCTGTAGCAGCGACGGAGGGGTCCTGGCACTGCCCGTACAGTGCTGGAGCGGCACCGGCGGCAAACCGCTATACAGCGTATGTGCGACGTCACTACGTACTGTGCGCCATAGGCAGCTATGCTGCACATGTGCTCTACACTGTGATGCCCACCTCAGGTGTCACAACGCCTTCCTTCGCCCCTGCAGATTACGTCTGCAACTTGAGGTTCCACTGTATAATATTTGATTGTGAAACTACTCTGCTAACTGTAGTCACGCTTAGCCTTGGTCTGTCTTTCTTTCTTTCTTTCTTTCTTTCTTTCTTTCTTTCTTTCTTTCTTTCGCGATCACTTGTAGCCAAGTAAGATTGTTGTCCATGAACACAATCTTAACTGTGAGTCCGTAAGTGGCTGTGGATAGCCTTGGTATGCACAGCTCAGCTCTTCTGTACACAGATTGTACACTTGTTGAACGTAATGTGTGAACATCCTTCCGGATTCCTTCCAGTGGAAATCATACATCATAAAAACACTTCTCCTTCCCTCCCTCCCTTTCTATCATGGGGGGGGGGCTTGCTACGCCTTCCTCTGTTCACTGAAGGGGGATATGCACTGGGGTGTCTATGTGTGTGTTGGTGTGAGCACATTTAAGTCATCGTTCTGAAGAACGAACAGAAGTGAGGATGATCCTCCAGGAATTTACTGTAACTCAGTAATGGATTTTGCTTGTTTTCAGGCTTGGTTATAAAATGTCTTGTAAAAAAATTATGTCCCCAATGCATACTGTGCAGAAATTAATGGTGAATTGGAGCAAAATTACTCTGGCTGTTATGCATTAAAAAAATTCCCAGTGACATGAGATCAAAACATTACAAAAATATGTGTGTGCGCTCTCTGCTCCCCTGTTCCCCTCATCCCACATGTTCCATATAATTCTTTGCTGTTGTACTGTTAGATATATAGGCTGGGAGGGGAGGAAAAAATGCTTTACTGTGCAACCCTGTACATGCCTACTCAGAAGTGAGTTTGCTAGGACTTTTTCCCAAGTAAGTATCAGCCTGAGTATCATTAAAACACACAGGTAGGATCCCATAAGAAGTTCTCTTGCACAAGCTCCATTTAATATTTCATAGGTTTTGCCCAATAGATTTACGTGGGTTGGTGGTGTGTTTCTTTAAGAACATTCTCCTGCATTTCCTCAAGAACTGTTCTGGTACCTTGACTGAGATGAGCTGCTTTCACAGCTTCATCACACAAGTAGAGAGTTTTGCGTGAGGCTTCAACTTCAGCATCCTGAGGATATCTGCTTTCCTTTGAAAAGTGAGTTTCTAGTCCCTAGGATGGCCAAAACAGGCTTGAAATTAAGCGCATGATGAAATCTCAAAAGCTGGGTGGTGTGAGAATGAGTGAAAATAGCTGGAAGGATTAGGCTATGTTGGGCATGTGCGAGATTTGCCTGCAGTTCAGTTTTTGAGTCAAAATGAATTGCTTGAGGTTGGGGACACAAATATTTAGTAGGGGCTTAATTGTGAGAACACTTGACTTTAATCAGCCCTATTCTCAATAATTGATACAGCATCTTATCTTTCTCAATGATACTTTTCTTCTCACTGAAGTCTTCTTCCTTGATCAGTATCACAATTGGGAATCACTTTGGGAACAGAACGACATCATGCACACCATCCAACATTCCTCAGAAGACAAGAGGGACATTTCATTATATATCAGTATAACCGCCGTGGGAGAGCGGTGCTTTTTTTGCACGTTGAGATACTTATTAAAGTTTTTCATGATGCAAACTATGCCACTGTAGCCCAGCTAGCTCTGGAGCCCACCCTCAACCTCCATAACCTCCTTGACCCCCACACACTACAAACTCCAGCCACCCACAGCCCTGATGGCTTAATGGTTCTCCTGATGGTCCCAGCATTTTCAGGACAGTTGGAGACTATGCCTCACAATGCCACACCTAGCCAATCAGATATGTTTAAGTGCTGATATGGCTCTGTCCTTTAGTGTGATGGAAGCCAACTCAAGAAGCCTGTCATTCCCTCTGAACTGAACAGGCAAACTCTTTTAATGCAGCCACCCAAGGGTGTAGCTATGCTGCCTAATAGATTGTGCGCAAAATGCTCCCAGGCTGCATCCATCCTCCAAGATGGAGCAAAGGCCACCTAGTTGCATGACTTTAAAAGAGGATGAGGATGGGAATCACAAGGGACGAGAGAACTATGACCCTCAGGTCCTCCTTGTGGGCTTCTCACAGGTTGTCCACTGTGAGAGCAGGATGCTGGACTAGGTGGGACTTCAGCCTGAACTAGCAGAGCTCTTCTTCTATTCCTACAGCCTTTAAAGCAGAGGTACTTCTAAATACTCCCCCCCCCCTTTCTCCTCTGAATGTAGAATTAATCCATTGGTTTGCGGCTACCCACTGCAAGCTAGGATATGTTTCATTTCCTTCCCTTTTGCTTAAATGATCTATAGGAGCAGCACATTTTTCTGCCCTTAGGTTACCCAGTCTTCCTCTGGAGACTCGGGGAAAATTGCACAGCCCACATTAGGTTGAAGTTTATATTGTGAAATTAAAGTGTTGAAAGGAGTATTTGTATTTGTTTATTTATTAAACTGGTGCTAGTAAATCAGGGAGTTATTGTGAGGGTGGGCTGTTTTTCACGTCCAGAGAGAAAGGTTCTTAGTAAGGCGCTGGAGCTTAAAACTAGAGCTTTGTCAAAGCAATCTTCTTCTTTTTAAGTTTGAATTTCACTCTTTTCCCTCCCAAAGCTGTGTGATTTGTCTGTCCATATCCTGGACAGGCAAAGGGTGACTAACACAATGCCTTTCAGATGTTGTTGGACTCCAGTTCTCACCAGACCAAGCCAGCATGGACAATGCTGAGGAATTATGGGATCTAGGCAAAATGAAAGCCATGTTGGCTTAAGGTAAGGATAACCAACATGGTGCTCTCAAGTTGTGGTTATTGTTGATCTCCAAACCCCGTCTGACTCAGCCAACATGGACTGTGGTCAGGAAGATGGGATTTGTAGTCCAACAACATCTTGAGAACACCATGTTAGCAACCCCCAGCTTAAGGTTGTTGGTGAATGGTGGAAGTCTTTTGGTAGCCCACCACACCTCAACCTGTGTGATGTCTCAGGAGAGTATGTGGAGCCCCAGCAGGGTCTTCAGAGATCTCCTGCCCCCAGCAGACAGCTTCTTCCAGAGTCACCAGTTAAAGGAACAGACTCCTCTCCCACATAATTCAAGGTAACAAAGTGTTTATGTTCTCCAGGCACAATACAAAGCTGATATCTACTATCTACACTTCTTCTGGTCTTTGAAGAAAATGTAGTGTACAGATCTGTTAACACCATCACCATGCTAGCTAACACTGTTGTGTAAAACCCACAGCCTCTTCTCCTGACTCTCACAGATTCAGAATCAGACACTGACAGAAAACATGCAGCATCAGGATTTGCAATGGGACTTAATGAAAGCAATGCCCTAGAGACTATCATACCCATCTCCATATTCCTGAACCAATGGGAGGGCAAAAGACTATGCAGGTCATACAATCGACCTTGCTGGTGTTGCCATGGTAACCCAGTGTACCTGGCACTCTTATCCCAGAACATCCAGATGTGAGGGTATGCATTCCTCAAGGCATGAGCCCAAGCCTTGTGTAATTTAACCCATTGTTCAGATTACACCAACAAAGGTTTAGGAGGTGCTCATGGGTGAGGGGCCCATAAGGGTGACACTCCTGCCTCTCTGGGCCAAATCGACACCACCACCCCAGAAGAAGAGAGCTCTGGTCTTTCTTCTGGAACGTGCCTCTGCTCATTCACACAGGTCATCAGGCAGTGGCAGCAAGGAAAAGGCATATCAGAAGGCTGTGGGCCCCAGCAGGTGTCTGACACAGCCAACTCCCATCACTGGCCCAGAAACGAGAATGAAACAAAACAGCAGAATCCCTGGTTGGACCCAGGTTTTGAATTCATGTCCTTGAGAGACATGAGCTACAACTTAGAGGTACAGCATCTTCTGTGCAAGCTCAACATCCCAGGTTCGGTCCCTGGGCAGCTGCTGCCAGCCAGTGCTGGATAATGCTGAGCTAGATGAACCAAAGGGCAGATTCCCCATGAAACAGTTTCCAATCCTTCCTTAAATTCTGGAAGTAATCAAATTCCAACTAGTTTAAAGTAACCTTGGAACCAGCATCAGTTTTAACAGCTGCAAATGGAGTGTCTTCTTTTTCTCGCCTGATCTTGAGAAACGCAGAGGGGGGGGGAGGGCAGGGCAAGGTGAAAGACTCTTTTTTTTTTAAAGAATCATCAAAAGCATGAATTCCTAGATTTAGAAAAAGAAGAGGGGGGGAGGAGAGAGAATCACCTTCTAGCTATAATTGGCTCCATTCTTTGTCGTTTTGCACAGTGAAATGGTGTCCACCGAAATACGTATCTGCGTTGCATCCCAAATGTCCTCGGTTGAACTTTGCAGCTGTCTAAAAAAGGCAGGAGGATGGGTCAATAATTTTAGCTTTTGAATAGCTCAGCTGAATCTCTGGCTTGAGTAAAGGTGGGAGACGGGTGGAGCTGGAATTTGCTGGCTTTGTGGCAGCTTCGTCTCCCTCTCCCCTTCTTCCTCTCTCCAGCTTTTATTGGGGGAATGTTAACAGTTTGTAGCCAAGGACTGCAGTGCCAGTCTCTGAATAAGGGGATGCGATTTTTACTGAAGTCCTTGAAAGTGTCTCTCTCGTTGCTTTAAGAAAAAGCCTGGCAGGAATAACAATGCTTCCATTTTTGCCCTGTGTGTTTGGGGCACAGGGAAGGTTGTATCTGAGGCCTAGAGGTCTGAGTTCGAGACATACCACTGCCAGACTGCCGTCGGGGTTGGTGACGGGCAGGGGCGTAGCTAGCTGCTCCGGCACCCAGAGTGGCAGGGGTGGGGAGGCACCCCACAAGGCAGGGCGGGCTGCCTATGGGGGCACCACAGCGATCCGTGCATGGCGTCCACCTGGTGGACACAAGCCCCATGCTGCCATTTTGGGCAGTGTGGGGCCCTAAGCCACCCTGTCCCTCCCAGGAGAGATGCATGGCTTGGGCGCGCTGCAGGCCAGACCCTGCGGTAAGTGCCAACCCCAACGCTGTGGCATTTTGTTACCCCCCTCAAGGATGATACCCAGGGCAGACCGCATCCCCTGCACGCCCCTTCCACTGTGGTGTAGTGGTTAAGAGCGGTAGACTCGTAATCTGGTGAACCGGGTTTGATTCCCTGCTCCTCCACATGCAGCTGCTGGGTAACCTTGGGCTAGTCACACTTCTTTGAAGTCTCTCAGCCTCACTCACCTCACAGAGTGTTTGTTGTGGGGGAGGAAGGGAAAGAAGAATGTGAGCCACTTTGAGACTTCTTCAGGTAGTGATAAAGTGGGATATCAAATCCAAACTCTTCTTCTCTTCTTCCTACGCCCCTGGAGATGGGCCCTTACTGGGGTAGAGGCTTCAGCAAACGCCCAACACTGCCAACAATTCTTGGTGTTAGTACCAGCACATCAAGCCCTAAATGGGAGGGACCCAGGAACCTAAAAGAGTGCATTTCTCAATACATACAATGGACAGGTGAGGCCTTGTTGGTGGTTGCCCACCTGGCGTTGAACTGTCATGGTACCTCTTCAGTGGAAGATCCTCATTTGTGAGATGCACCCTTCTTCCTCCCTGTTGACTTTCAGGATAAATTTCAAAACATTTTTGTTGACCCCAAGTATCCAATAGCTGAAAGACCCTGTTCCTGGGAACCTTGAGATCACTTGTAGAAATCATGTTTCTAACTGTTTTTGTTTGTTTTAAGAATTTGATGATGATGATGATATCGTTGCTCTGCCTGCTACCACAAAGGGCAGGATATCAGTCAAAGTAACAACAACAACAACAACAACCCCATTTTTTTAAAAAGCCCATCAAATTAAAAAAAGGTTTCAACAAGCAATGGGGACAAATTTAATTCAGTTTGCATTGAAAAGTGAATGTGCCTTTCTCGTTTTGCCACCAAATGACTTGCTTTGGAGAGGTCAGTTTGGAGGTCTTCAAAATACCTTTCAACAACCCTGAACATCTTAGTATCAACAGCAGACCTGGCCACCTCACAATGGGAGCTCACCCTGTCACGGGGATTCGAACTGCCGACCTTCTGATCGGCAAGTCCTAGGCTCTGTGGTTTAACCCAGAGCGCCACCCGCGTCCATATAAATAGACTTGCTACTGAGCAGCAAATTATATTTTATTGTATTGATGTCCTATCTCCCCTCCCAAACAGATTAGGGTGGCAGATTGGTTTCCACCCCTCCTCATTTAATACCTGCAACAACCCTGTGAGGTAGGTTAGGCTAAGGGGCAGTGGCCAGCCCAAGGTCATCCAGTGAGCCTCATGGCCAAGTGGGGATTCGAACCCTGGTCTCCCAGGTCACAGCCGAGCACTCTTAACAACTGCACCACACTGGCTCCGCAAATGAGGAAGGAAGTTGGGGGCATCTGCCAATACCAGAAAGAGTTGCTTGGCAGCAGCAGAGATACAGATGGAAAGAGAGCTGTTACTGGTACCCACTGGGTGGTGCATTTGGTCTACATGCCATTTCCCGAGCCACAGACCTCTGCTGTTCAGCCTCGGCCAGTCCTGCCAACTCTACCACTTTGAGACAGAGGTTGCCAGTTTTTACTGCTGACCTGCATCTCTGCAAGACGATCTGCTGACATTGTCTTTGTTATAGTCAAGCTTCAACCAAGGCGCTACGGATTTTTTATCCCTTTGCAGATGTTTCCAAAGCAAAAGTACTGTCCATTAAGACGAAATTTGCAAAATCAGGGATGGGGTGGGGATTGACCTTCACCTTCCAGGACCTAAAAGAGATGTTGCTAAACGTGAGTTGCTACAGAGAGAGCCATCCTGGCTGATAAGCCGCAGTTCCCAGTTTAATTCATTAAAATGTTTGTGCCTTACCTCTCCAAAGTTTGAGACAGATTCCAAAAAGCAAACTATAAAATAATGGCAATAACAGATGTTGTATTCACACCACGCGCTTCACACACTATGATACCATTTAAAATAATGATGGTTTTCCCCCAAGGAATCCTGGGAGGTGTCATTTATTAAGGGTGCTGAGAATTGTTAGGAGACCCCCCGTTCCCCAGCAAAGTGACATTTCCCAGAGTTCCCTGGGAAGAGGGATTGATTGCTAAACCACTCTGGGGATTGTAGCTCTGGAGTTGAAATAAAGCTGAGAAGAGCAGAGTAGTAATACTCTGAAATATTCACATTATGGTAGAGGGCTGTTTTTCAATGGCAGAAGTTCTCAGGAGGTTCTGTCCCTGGCATGTACAGTGGTACCTCGGGTTACATACGCTTCAGGTTACATACGTTTCAGGTTACAGACTCCGCTAACCCAGAAATAGTACCTCGGGTTAAGAACTTTGCTTCAGGATGAGAACAGAAATTGTGCACCGGCGGCGTGGCGGCAGCAGGAGGCCCCATTAGCTAAAGTGGTGCTTCAGGTTAAGAAAAGTTTCAGGTTAAGAACAGACCTCCAGAACGAATTAAGTACTTAAACCGAGGTACCACTGTATAGATAGGACTTGGAGATACCCCACCTGAAATCTTGGAGAGGTAAAAGGTAAAGGATCCCTGGATGGTTAAGTTCACTCAAAGGCGACTATGGGGTACAGTGCTCACCTCCGCTTTCAGGCTGAGGGAGCTGGCATTTGTCCACAGACAGTTTTCCGGGTCATGTGGCCAGCAGGACTGAACAGTTTGCAACAGAACACCGGGACGGAAGGCAGAGTGCACAGAAACACCATTTATCTTCCTGCCGCAGTGGTACCTATTTATCTACTCGCACTGGTATGCTTTTGAATTGCCAGGTTGGCAGGAGCTGGGACAGAGCAATGGGAGCTCACTCCGTTGTGCAGATTTGAACTCCGACCTTCCGATCAGCAAGCCCAAGAGGCTTGGTGGTTTCGACCACAGCACCGCTGTGTCCTTGGAGAGCAGCTGCCTGTCTCTGCAAACCCTGCTGAGCTTCACAGACCAATGGTCTGGTTTGGTATAAGGTAGCCATACACTATTTTTAATAGAGAGATATTTTGCATCCACTCAAAAAAGCAATATCTCAAAACAGCATAGGAGGCCACCAATTTGGATAGCTTTAAAAGAGGGTTACAGTGGTGCCTCGCAAGACGAAATTAATCCGTTCCGCGAGTCTCTTCATCTTGCGGTTTTTTCGTCTTGCGAAGCACGGCTATTAGTGGCTTAGCGGCTTAGCGGCTATTAGCGGCTTAGTGGTTTAGCGGCTATTAACGGCTTAGCGGCTTAGCGGCTTAGCGGCTATTAACAGCTTAGCGGCTTTAAGAAAAAGGAAACAAACTCGCAAGAACTCGCAAGACATTTCATCTTGCGAAGCAAGCCCATAGGGAAATTCGTCTTGCGGAACGACTCAAAAAACGCAGAACCCTTTCATCTAGCGAGTTTTTCGTCTTGCGAGGCATTCGTCTTGCGGGGCACCACTGTAGATGCATTCATGGAGGAGAGGATCATCATTGTCTGCCTTCCATGATGGCTCTGCTGTCCCTTCATAGTTGGGGGTAATCATCATCATCATCACCATTTATTTACTTATACCCCGCCCATCTGGCTGGGTTTCCCCAGCCAATCTAGGTGGCTCCCAATAGAATATTAAAAACACGATAAATACAACAAACATTAAAAGCTTCCCCAAACAGGACTGCCTTCAGATGTCTTCTAAAAGTCTGGTAGTTGTTGTTCTCCTTGACATCTGGTGGGAGGGCGTTCCACAGGGCGGGTGCCACCACCAAGAAGGCCCTCTGCCTGATTCCCTGTAATCTGACTTCTCGCATGGAGGGAACCGCCAGAAGACCCCCGTAAGTGGACCTCAGTGTCCGGGCAGAATGATGGGGGTGGAGATGCTCCTTCAGGTATACTGGGCCGAGGCCATTTAGGGCTTTAAAGTTCAGCACCAACACTTTGGATTGTGCTCGGAAACGTACTAGGAGCCAATGAAACTCTTTCAGGTCCGGTGTTATATAGCCTCAGCAGCCACTCACAGTCAACAGTCTAGCTGCTGCATTCTGAGTTAATTGTAGTTTCTGGGTCACCTTCAAAGGTGAATACCAGTTCCTGGAAGCCCCAGGAGGGGAGAGGGTTTTTGTGCTTGGGTCCAGCTTCAGGAATTCCCATGGGCATCTTGTTGGCCACTGTGAAAACAGGGTGGTGGATTAGATGGGCCATTGGCCTGGTCCAGCAAGACTCTCCTTATGTTCTGATAACTTTGGACATTGTCAGGAAGGTTGTTCCATAACCTTAGCCTCACTCCTTGTTCTGATATGTCCTTACTTCATGCAGTATTGGCCCAGGCAGAAAGTCACAAGTTCAATCCCTGGAATCTTCAGGTAGCTCCTAATCATTTCAATGGGTTTCTTTTTACTGGATAATTTTCCAGTAGCTAATTCCCAAGTTTGCAGCACATTGCTCTAATCAGTCTATATTCTTCCCTTCAGAAATATCATCTGTTGACTTCTCTTTCATTTTCCTTCCTTCCTTTTTTTTAAAAAACCCCTTAACATTAGTATGTACAGCACTAATATGGAGGGTTTCTTCTTGAAGGCCAAATTATCAGGCTGCGCTATCTCTGTCAAAACTCTTGAAGAAATATTTCCAGAGAGAGAGAGAAAGAGAGGAAGTGCCTTGATCTCCTGCTTAAGATAATGTCATACCTGGCAAATATTTCTCTTGATCGTCACAAAGGGAGAGGGGGGGTCCATTTAAGTGAGATTACAAAGACATGCAAATAAGAAGGGGTCTCCTTTGAAGTGAAGACAATTGGTGTCATCTCAATGGTCATTTCTTACCAAGGGTGATTGCCTCTTTATTAATAAATGAAACTGAGCTTCTGAATGGTAGCTTTCATCTTCAAAGACGTTTGCCGGCATTTATCCGATTCATGCATCTCCTCTGTGAGGAACATCGGAAGACTTGAGTCAGTCAGTCGATCTGCAGAAAGTGAGAATGCTGCATTGGACAGAGCACAAACTACTTATTTTGTTTGGGGGTCCTTTTCATGAACCATTTTGGGGTATTTGTTTGAAACAAATATGCAATGCTTTGCTGTTGTTCTCTAGGAGGCTTCCATAACATTTTCGCCCTCACTGCTCATGCCCTCGTTTGCCCTCACTGCCCTCTAAACATTTTGGCTGCAACAACCCACATCATTGGGGAGAAATGAAATGGTATAGTGATGGCATGGATGCTAGCAAACAAAATCACATGGGTTTGAAATACGACAGAATCACCTGGGTTCCCATAGCCCATGGATAAGCTATGTGGTGTTCCCTGTTGTTGTTGTTTAGTCATTTAATCGTGTCCGACTCTTCGTGACCCCCTGGACCAGAGCACACCAGGCACTCCTGTCTTCCACTGCCTCCCGCAGCTTGGTCAAACTCATGTTGGTAGCTTTGAGAACACTGTCCAACCATTTCATCCTCTGTCATCCCCTTCTCCTTGTGCCCTCAATCTTTCCCAACATCAGGGTCTTTTCCAGGGAGTCTTCTCTTCTCGTGAGGTGGCCAAAGTATTGGAACCTCAGCTTCACGATCTGTCCTCCCAGTGAGCACTCAGGGCTGATTTCCTTCAGAATGGAGAGGTTGGATCTTCTTGCAGTCCATGGGACTCTCAAGAGTCTCCTCCAGCACCATAATTCAAAAACTGTCCTTGTCCATGGAGTTTTCTTGGCAGGGATACTGCAGTGGCTTGCCGGTTCCTGCTCCAGGTGGATCACGTTTGGTCAAAACTCTCCACTATGACCAGTCCATCTTGGGTGGCCCTGTACAGCATAGCTCATAGCTTCTCTGAGTTTTTCAAGCCCCTTCGCCATAGCAAGGCAGTGATCCATGAAGAAGGTGGTGTTCCCTAGATGTCACCATACTGCAACTCCCATTAACTTTGATTTTTGGTCGTGCTGGGTGGTCCTGATGGGAATTGGGGGTCTGCATTTTTCAGGGGCACCGCATTCATTTGCCTGACTTTACCCTTCAGGTGAACTAGCAGGGTGGTCAAATGAGAATGAATCAGTAGGGTGGTAGTGAGAAGAAGAAGCAGCAAGCAAGAACAAGGGGGCTCTTGTGAATTCCTCAAGGTCAGTATTTCAGGATAACATATTCGCCTGCATCACATGCAGTGCTTTTGATGTTGGGCTGGGTTTTTAAGCCTTTCTGGAAAGTAGACTATAAGATCTGGAAGTCATGTCTCACACTTGTCCCAGACTTAAAAGGGTGGGCTGTGATTCTGTTAGAACCTTTATTACTACAGGACGTGTTCTGAGTCTGTATTTTAATGGAGCAAATACAGGTGACTCTCAACTTAGGTTGGGGTTGTTCCGGTGATTGTGCCTAAAGCCCAAATTATGCTTAGTCAAAACAAATTGGGTTCAGTGGCAGGTGGGATTGCCAAAGTATTTTTCCCTAGACTCCCGCCCCTTTCTGACCCCTTTTGATTTTAAAAAAAATTGCCAAGTATGTAAAGCCGAATGGACACAAGTTAGATGTGCAAAAGTTGTGAGATACCTGTAGTTAGTGATAATAAATCTAGCAAAGATATTTAGGGAACCCAGGATTGAGCCATAATATAGTGCGTTTGGGTGTGTAGCTTAGCTTTGGAAAGTAAACATAACGTGCCTTGGATTGTATCCTTCCAATGTGTTGTAAATAAAGAATGACTTCCAGTGTTGCTTGCACAAGAGAAATAAACTTTCATTATGAGATTTCCAGTGCCACCAGTGCTCCTCTGGAGGCAGGAGAGAAATAGAAGCCTTTGTTGATCGCATGGCCCAAAATCTATTTCCCCGCAAATCTATTGGCAGGGCTCTCTTTTGCTCTCCTACAATATGTTAGCTTAGTTAATGAACCACAGTCCCAAACTGTTTATAGTACCAATCTAATATGGATGGTGTTGTCATAGATTTCCAATGGGAAGCCATACGGATTTTTGCTGCAGTTAACAAACAAGTAATTAGTTCAAGGTTATCATCTCCAAGAGTCTTTAGAGAGAGAGAGAGAAGATATCCCCAAAGTACCATTTTACCTAAGGTCCTGCAGAATTTCAAATATTGCCACTGCTTTCAAAAAGTTAGGTGCATATCTTAATTCAGGGGTCCCCAAACTAAGGCCTGCGGGCCGGATGAGGTGACCCCCACTGCCCGCTGCCGCCACCCGCTCTTACCGGCGTTGCGCGGTTGTCCACTTCCGGGTCGGAGGAGCACCCGAAATAGCTTGTGCGCATGCGCAAGTGTTATTTCCGGTCCACATCCAGGTCAGAGGAAGCCCGTGCACATGTGCACAAGCTATTTGGGCACTCACTCCTCTGGCCACCATGCGTTCAGCGCTGGAGACACCTGCCCGAGGCGCTGTACGTTTGCTGACCCCTGTCCTAAATAGATGAAGAAATAGGGGGAGGAAACCAGAATGGGGTGATTGATGATGCCCCAAATGATGGTGCTTTACATCAGAGGTGGAAACCTCCAGCTTGTGGGCTGTACATAGCCCCCCCCCCAACATTCCTATGAATAGTTACATCCTCCTGGTATTACAGTGACATGCTCTATGTGGGGCTGCCTTTGAAAAGTGCTCAGAAACTTAAACTGGCTCAAAAAGCTGCAGCCAGATTGCTGAGCAGGGCTGGTTATAGGGAGCAGATAACTCTGCGGGCTACCAGTGGATTCAAAGTGCTGTCGATATGACCTTTAAAGCCCTACACCACTAGCGCCGATGCTGCCATGGGCTGCTAGTGGCGCCCATCTGATGCTTGTTGCGCGGGCAGCGAGCAGTGCCCCCCCGCATGCTCGCTGCGTGAACGGCTAGCAGCACCCCATTCTTGCCACGCGGGCGGCTAGGGATGCTCGCCATGCAGGTTGCTTGCCCCGCCCCCCACCGCTTGGGGGGGGGCAGGTAGCTCTGCCCCTGGCTGAACTAGGTGGACCATTGGCCGGATTCAGCAGGTCTCTTCTTACCTTCTTATGCTCAGTCCTAACAGCTTCTCCACATCAAGTGGGCGTGTAAGTACCACCTAGTCCTTTTGCCTCTTGCAACAAAAGGTCTGTCTGGCCATATCTGCAGGATAGCGTATTTTCCTTTGGGCCGTGTCATCGCATGACCTCTGCACAAACGAAATCGCTGCCATCGTTTGGCGTGTGTAAGCATGCGAAGGAAGAGGGAATGGGCGGGCTGTGAAAACACGAGCGTGAGTAGGAGGACTTGGCGGTGTGAGAGAGAAAAAGAGAGAGAGGTGCAGGCACGGGAGGTATTTCAAAGGAAACGGCGTCTGTGAATTTTCACAGGTCTCCACTTGTAATAATAATTCGCCACCAACGCCGTGGTTTCCAATCATTACCAGCGCTGGAGGGCTTTCAGAAGTGTTAATTTGCACAGGCCAATAAGTGAAACCCAATAGAAAATAGTGTGGCCGAGGCTGTTGAGCATATGGGAAGATGGATGAACTTTGCCATTTCATCTGAGCGTTGCATGCTACAGTAAATATCAGAGGTAATGATATTGACTTTAAGGTATTACAGCTCCAAATGTCACTTCTCCTCTTTCTAGCACCTCTTTCTGATTTCATTTACATTCTCCCCCATCTCAGGAAGCCGCATAACTGGGACTGGAAAGTGGGACACAAACTCTCTCTCTCTCTCTCTCTCTCTCCCTATCCTTCTCTTTCTCATTCTCTCGTTCTTCTTTCCCCTTTTGTTATCCTTTTATGTTTCTAACCTCTGGCCATGGCTTCAGAACTGCCTCGCTGAGCCCTTTGCCTCCTCCTTTAATTTTGATTATAAATAATACTGCCCCGGACTTAGGGAGTAGGTCAAACGCGCCAAGTGTCGGGAGCCGGCAAAACAAGGCAGGCAGCTGAAGGTGCAATTGCTGGCTGCGAAAGGTCAAAGGTGCATTAGCAGGGAACGCGACGGAATGAAACCAACCCAGGGCTTCTGGAAAGCACGGAAGGATAACATTTATACAACATTTAGAGACCTTTAACACACATTAACAAAGGAAGCTCTGCGGCTCCCCAGAGGGCCGAGTGATCTGGAACTTGTTCTTGGCAGCAGAAATGGGTCAAGATGCCACCCAGGGCAGACTGGGCTTTGCCAACCCTGTGACGTGTCTGGAAAAGGATCTTCCCAAATCAGAAGATCAACAAGAAGACAATTGCGCATCGAGGTCCCCCAGACACCCCCCCCCCAAGAAAAACACAATTGACACTTAATTTTTGTTTAAGGTTTTTGGCATAATTTTGGCCACAACTTTATTCAAATTACAGCAATGTGAGTGGTTGCTTAGGCATTGGTAGCACTAACTGACCCCGCACGGGGACAGCTCTGACATTCACACCCCCCGTGAAGTCAGCAAGGGTAAGTCACCTGGGGAGAGAGACGGGACTGGGAACCATGCCTCACCTCTCCCCAGAATGCTCCCAGGGGCTTGCGTGGCCCTAGCCCCTTGCCAGGGGGTTTCAGACAAAAGCATGGGGAGCCCCTGGGTTCCTTTAACAGAAAACCCTTGAAGAAGCAGCAGCAGCAGCATTTTGGAGGGGCAGGTACAGCCGAATCCATACCCCTCCACCAACCAATTCCAAGACCAATGCCTAACCGCAAACCTTACAAGTTGTGACGATTTGCTACGCAGTAGGCAAAAACCAAGTGGCACACACTAATCAGCCAAATGGACAAAATTCCTACCGGGCCCCTGCCCCAAAGCAGACGACCCCATGACAGGCATAGCAAGGTCAAGCAAACAGCCTAAAAATAGGGAAG
Source organism: Podarcis pityusensis (assembly GCF_964106645.2). NCBI lineage: Eukaryota > Metazoa > Chordata > Lepidosauria > Squamata > Lacertidae > Podarcis > Podarcis pityusensis. Next base: position 4,425,113 of record NC_138036.1, on the reverse strand, counting down.
GGAGGGCAGGTGATCCGAAGTAAGCAGCGAAAAGAGGAAGTTCTTCGCTGCGAGCATTGTATTTAACAAATAGGGCTGTCAATCAGCAAATGGCAACATCTAGATTTCCCCAGTGACAGCCCGCCCCTGCTTAAAGGATAGCCAAACCATTTGCCTAGTAACAGTGAGGTGTCTTGTCAGCCCCGCCCGCAACCTGTGCTCTCCATGAGGGAGAACACACTTTGCGAGATCCTGATTAGGGGTGAATGGATCTGGTGATTTTGGTTCCCATTGATTTCTCATTTTGGACTCACAGCTGTCCATGGAGGCGCAGGTCAATTCTGTGTCCAGAGCAGCTGTTTACCAGCTCCAACTGGTACGCAGGCTGAGACCCTATCTGCCCGCAGACTGTCTCGCCAGAGTGGAGCATGCTCTGGTTATCTCCCGCTTGGACTACTGCAATGCGCTCTACATGGGGATACCTTTGAAGGTGACCCAGAAACTGCAATTAATCCAGAATGCGGCAGCTAGACTGGTGACTGGGAGCAGCCACCAGGACCACATAACACCAGTCCTGAGAGATCTGCATTGGATCCCAGTACGTTTCCGAGCACAATCCAAAGTGTTGGTGCTGACCTTTAAAGCCCTAAACGGCCTCGGTCCTGTATACCTGAAGCAGCGTCTCCACTCCCATTGTTCAGCCCGGACACTGAGATCCAGCGCCAAGGGCCTTCTGGCGGTTCCCTCGTTGCAAGAAGTGAAGTTACAGGGAACCAGACAGAGGGCCTTCTCGGTAGTGGCTTTCCTGTGGAACGCCCTCCCTTCAGATGTGAAGGAAATAAGCAGCTATCCTATCTTTAAAAGACACCTGAAGGCAGCCCTGTTTAGGGAAGTTTTTAATATCTAATGCTGTATTGTTTTTAACGATTGGGAGCTGCCCAGAGTGGCTGGGGAAACTCAGCCAGATGGGCGGGGTATAAATAATAAAGTATTATTATTATTATTATTATTATTATTATTATTATTATTATTTCTCCAATCTTTAGTTCAGTTTTTCACATCTCAAATATTTTATTGGGGGTGGGGGAGCGAAGAGACCTCGGCCCCTAGGAGTTGACTCCTAAGATCCTTATTTGACACAGAGAAGAATGAACTCTCCTAGCTCTCACCTGATTCTCCCTTCCCTCTCTTTGCATAACCTTTGAGGGAGCTCATATTTACGTAAGTCAAACTTGGTTTATCCCTAATGCATTTTCCTCTTCCACCCAAAACATTGTACTTCCAGTTCCTCACACATAGCTGCAGATCGCCTCCCCTAATTTCTATTGAAACAGCTGTTCGGTGCAAGAACAGGCTGCAGTTCCACTGAAATGCCCATCTGCCCACTAGGGCTGTGTGTGTTTGTGTACGCTCTCTCTCAGCAAAGACCCAATTCCCTGAAGCCGAGCAGGCAAGGGACCCAGACGGAATGAAGCCGTGCCCAGGCCACGTTGCCACGGAGGCAATTGCCGGGAAAGGCCTGCGTTTCAATTTCCCCCTGACATGTCCTCAGCGATTTCCCCCGTCTCGGTGGTCGGCGGCAGATTCAATTTGAAAGGTCGGCCGACGAGGGGGGGAGAGGCCAGCTTGCGGCTGGGACCTGGAGTGTCGGAACAAGGTGTTTAATTACACACACATTTACTGCGCCATGTCGGGAGGGAGGTGAGGAGCTTGGCCTGGAGAAAGGTCAAGCTTTTGCCCTGCTCTCCCTAAATTGCAAAATGGACAAAAAAAGGAAGGGAGACCCTGACCTTGTGTAATGAAGAACGGGCCAGGGCAAAGCATACACTTGGGTGCTTTATTAGTCTTGGTTTAACCCTCTCACCTTCTTCTCCCTCTTGAGAGGAGGAGAAGAAAAGAAAGCAAAGTGTGCCTAGTTAATAAATACTGTATCCCGCTTTCTGTTGATGGCCGGTAGCCAAGATGGCTCTCCTCTGCTTCCACAGCTGGAGGCATCAATGCTTATGAATGCCCATTGTGGAGAACCATAGGAAAAGAGAGAGCTCTTCTGCTCTGATCTTGCTTGTGGTTTGCCACTGTGAGAACAGGATGCTGGACCAGATGGGCGATTGGCCTGATCCAGCAGGACTCTTATGTTCTTGAAATATACTCGGAGTCGAGAGTGGATTTCATGCTCTTTATTCAGCTCATAGTGATGAGGAGGAATGGAAGTTCCCCCAGAATGTCTGCTTTATATACATTATTTACACAATGGGCCCCACGTGATTGGCTAATTCCGGGATTCACCCGTAAGCCAGTCAGGTTGCGGATTCACTTCCACCTGGAGCTGGATTGGGTGGCTCCTGTGGACCAATCAGACTGCTGCCTTTTGGATCCTATTCAACTCAGTACGTAACATTCTTAACATAAGTGCCTTCCGTTGAGAGTTTGGGTGTAATCCTTGATGCCTCCCTTTCCATGGAGGCGCAGGTTACAGCAACAGCCAAGGCAACATTTTTCCACCTTCACCACATTAAGCAGTCGGTCCCTTACCTTTCCCACCCCGATCTGGCCACAGTGATCCATGGTCACCTCCAGGCTTGACTACTGTAATTCGCTCTATGCGGGGCTGCCCTTGAAACTGTCCCAGAAACTCCAGCGGGTGCAGAATGCTGCAGGGAGGCTCCTCATGGGGTCCCTGCCATGGGAGCATATTCACCCAGTGCTTTACCAGCTGCACTGGCTCCCGGTGGAGTATCAGGTCAGGTTTAAGGTGCTGGTTTTGACCTTTAAAGCACTTTGTGGCTTAGGGCCCTCGTATTTACAGGACCGCCTCTCCTGGTATGCCCCGCAGAGGACCTTAAGGTTCATGAATAATCATAATTTAGAGGTCCCGGGCCCTAAGGAAGTTAGATTATCCTCCACCAGGGCCAGGGCCTTCTCAGTGATGGCTCCGACCTGGAGGAATGCTCTGTCCCATGAGACCAGGGCCCTGCAGGATTTAACTTCCTTCCACAGGGCCTGTAAGACAGAGCTTTCAACTTGAACTTAGCCTGACCTTTCATTCCCCTTCCTTCCCTCCCCCTCCCCTTTTTATGAAGATTACCCGCTCTGGGATCCCACAACTAATTCTCCCCTGGTCTCCTTGCTGCCAAAAATAGGACAAATTTAGCCAGCTAGCCCTGGTGATCATCTAATGTTCATTGGATGGATTTCCCCCCTAAATTGATTTTTGAATTCTGAATTTATTGTTATTCACGTTTTATACTGTATTTTATGCTGTTTTTTTGTTGCATCATTTAGGTGTTTTAAATTTGTTGTTAGCCGCCCTGAGCCCAGTTTTGAACCGGGAAGGGCGGGGTATAAATAAAAATTTATTATTAAAAAAAATATTTTTATATTATTAACTCCAGGTGGGAACCTTCTTACGGGATGGGCTCTCCTTCTGTTCTAGCTACGGTTGCAATACGTTTCGAATTTCTCAGACATAGCTGGAATATGGCAGTAGGAAACAGTGTCCAGAAATGGGCTGGATTTCCAGGAAAATCCAGACGCATGGCAAGTCTCGATAGCATGTCTTGATTTTGGCGAATCTCCTTTTAAACTTTTAAAAAAGCTCAACATCTTTGCCCAAAAAAACTCAACATTTTTTGTACCCGGATTTCCACTTTTTGAATTTTTTTGGCAATCCTAGTTCTAGCTAAGTTTCAATGCTCATATATACTACTAACATTGGACTTGTCATGATAATTATTATTATTATTATTATTATTATTATTATTATTATTATTTATACCCTGCCCATCTGGCTGGGTTTCCCCAGCCACTCAGGGCGGCTTCCAACAAAAAATACAGTAATGCATCAAACATTAAAAGCTTCCCTAAACAGGGCTGCCTTCAGATGTCTTCTAAAAGTCTGGTAGTCTCTTTGACATCTGGTGGGAGGGCGTACCACAGGGTGGGTGCCGCTACCAAGAAGGCCCTCTGCCTGGTTCCCTGTAGCTTTGCTTCTCGCAATGAGGGAACCGCCAGAAGGCCCTCACTGCTGGACCTCAGTGTTCGGCTAGGACGATGGGGGTGGAGATGCTCCTTCAGATATACTGGACTGAGGCTGTTTAAGGCTTTAAAGGTCAGCACCAACACTTTGAATTGTGCTCAGAAACGTACTGTCAGTGGCAGTTCTTTGGCTGGCATGGTAAAGGTTCCATGGAGTGAACGGTAAGAGGGACGTCCATTGTGGGGGACCTTTGGCCCACCAAATGTTTCCAAACTACAGCTCCCATCAACCCTGGCCATGGGCAGCACTTGCTGGGGCTGATGGGATTTGTAGTTCAGCAGAATGTGAACAACAGGTTTCCCATGCCCAACACACAACACATACACCCCTTTGCTGGTTCTCACACGCAGACCTGGAACCTGGACCCTCAACTGAGTTGTTGTGATTAAAAACTTTGTTCTAAAACTCGCTACAGCACCCAAGTAGGGGGTTGGACTAGATGACCCTTGAGGTTGACTTCCAGCTCCGCAATTCTATGATAAGTCAGGTTATGGGTTACAGAGTTAGAAAGCATGTGCATGCTTTCTAGAGTACGCGGCTAAGCAGAAACGAAGGGCTCCTCCACTGTTCTGCTTGTCCAAGAGGTTTTCTGCTTCTCTCATGCTTTCCAGGTGTGGATCTTAGTTGTTTTCCATTTGCCCTACTGCTTTCCCCCAGGGAAAAGCACTGAGTCAGAACAAACTTCAGTCTGTGAAAATAAAGAATAAATTTGCTCTGATTCATCCGTAAAGGGTGGCTTTCCCAGGGGAAAGTAGTATGCCAAATGGAAGTGTGGATGATCCCTAAGACATTGACCCGGAAGTTGGCATACTTCCCTGAATTCTCCTTTTGAAGAGCAGTGTGGACACCCTAATTCACATGGTTGAAATCCCTGTGAAGAGGGACTGATGTTTAAAGGGTTACCAGACGTCCCCAGTTCCAGGGGACAGGTCCCCGATTTGCAAATCTGACCCCAGACAAATTCCGTCCACAGAATGTCCCCAGATTTGCAAATCTGTCCCCGGGAAACATGGCAGCGGCAGCCTCAGCAGCCCGGAACCAGCCTGGTAGCGCAGTTGGCTCTGGCTGGCTTCAGGAGCTACTCGCTGCCACCGCCACTGCCGAAGTGGAAATGGGGCGTCCGGCGGTACAGATCACCTGCCCCCTTCTCCCTTTGTTTTGGCAGTTCAGGGGAGGCTCGGGAGTTGCGGGTGGGCGACTGTTGCCCAGGAGGGGTGCAAGGCGCACGGTTTCTCTGTCAGGCAAGGTGCAAAGCCCTTCTTTCGCACCCTGTAAAACATAAATGTGCAAAGTTTGTAAAAAAACAGGTCAATGGCCGCCTGCCCGCAACTCCCGAGCCTCTCCCGATCAGTCAAATCAAAGGGGGAAGGGGGCATGAGATTGGGGTAGGCTCGGAAGTCACAGGCGGGTGGCACGCAGTTGCCCAGTTTTTAAAAAAATTCTCCGCATTTATGTTTCACAAGGTGTGAAAGAAGGGCTTTGCACCTTTATACAAAATGTATGTGTGCTTGGGCCCAGGGTCTTTTGCCTCACCATCCCCACTATTGATTCCCTGTAGCTACTCAGATTAAAAAAAAAAAGTGTCCTCGGATTCATTGAAAAAAATCTGGTAAGCATAGTTTAAACCACACTGAAGCTCTTTGCAGGGAACAGGCACCTCCTGGCAGCTCTTAGCCCCCTTATCAAATCGCAGTTCCCATTGCTCTTTGGGAGAATCCAAGACTTCTGAAGTGGTATGATGCTGCTTTAAACATATGTGGTGGCTGTGGCCTTACTCTGTGCGCCAGTGTTGTGCAAATATATTGTCCGTTATGGGTAGCCTTTGGCAAGTCGCTTAGCTTCACACCGCACATTTGTTCCCTAACGTGTTGATGTGGTATCTGTTTTCGAACATCACAAGCATGCCTGCACATAATTACATTTTTTTTTTTTGTTATTAAAAAAGAAAGGAAGTTCTGAAGTATCTAAATACCGCAATGTCCCCATATCGACAGATATGCACCCAGGGAGACAGAAACAGAAATGGTAATGACATTTTTGTTCCCTGCGTTTTCAGTGGGCGCCTCAGGACGTGGTCCTTTGTATTGAGAACAAAGATATTGAGAGATCACAGCTTCCCCATCTTATTTATAAATCAGACTCTAAAGACTTTTATATATTTTTTTCAATGTATCAAAGAAAATGGAAGAACACACACGCACAAGCGCACACACAAATATTCACTCAGGACCAAAACTCTGAGGTAAATTTGATATGGTGGATGTTTTTGTTTTCCCCCGTCTTCCTCCTTCCCTTCACTGGCTGAAAGCTCCGGTAATTACCTCACATTTTTGTGGAGATGTAAATGACTTTTATTTGGGGGTTTTTTTGTGCGCGGAGAGAGGAGATGAAGAGGACTCTAAATTGGTTTTGCTTCCTGTTTCCCGTAGTGGCTACAGGATTAGTCCACGGTGTCTCTTTGCCCTTCCATTTCCTTGAAGACTTAGGAAGCCTTCATTTTCCCAGTAGTTAGTTCCTCATTAAAATGAATCAAACAGGCCAGATTGTAGCAGGCATTTGAAAAAAAAAAGAAAAAGAAAAGAAAGAGAGGGGGCTTCGACTCTCCCCTGCTATCTGTCAGGAATTTTAAATTTAGAATTAACATTGAGCCCTCCTTTAAGACAAAAACCTTGACCTTAAGTCGGATCGTGATTGGCACAGGCTTCCCATCCCCTGACTCGATTAACATTTAAATGCCATTTTGTGTGAATATGAGTGGTGCCTCTGGAACAAACAAATTGCTGATGTCTTTCCTGTAGGAATAGCACATCACAGTCGCATTTTCGTTTAATACCTAATTGAAAATCCTTTCCTTATTCCTTGGAGGTCAAGCGGGTGAGGAAGAGTTAAGAAGGGGAACTCATCTCGGGACCCTTTCATCCCGCTGGGTGAACTTCCCCACTCTCTGATCTGCCCTTGAGCTGGTTTTCTCTGAGGTTGGATTCACACATCCAGGGAAGCATGGGGTAATTTTGTTGCATCACTCTCGAGAGGTGAAGAATTTGACTTGGCTAGGCCCTCGCTTAGGTCTTCACTACGAAGGAAAACTCAATAGGACACTGCTAATTACCCCAATGGGGTTAACGGCGCCATCTCTCCTTGCAAATGGAATGAAATAATATTTCGTACAGCCAATAAATTAGTAGTGTTGATAGCCACAATGGCCTACGTTCTGCCTCCATTGTCAGATGCAGGGTGTGTCTGAATACGAGTTGCTAGGAAACACAAGTGGGGAGAGTGCATCTGGTTGGCTGCCGTTAGAACAGGATGATGGACCAGATCGGCCTTGGTTGTGATTCAGCAAACAAAAGCTGATGCTCTTCTAGGCTGCATCAAAACAAGTTTAGTGTCCAGATCAGGGGAAGTAATAGTCCTGCTCTATACTGCCTTGGTCAGACCACACCTGGAATCCTGTGTCCGGCTCCACAATTTAAGAAGGTTATTGACAAGCTGGAGTGTGCGCAGAGGAGGGCTACCAAGAGGATCAAGGGTCTGGAAACCAAGCCTGGTGAGGAATGGTTGAAGGAGTTGGATACGATTAGCCTGGGAAAGAGGAAAATGAGAGGAGATAAGATAGCCATCTTTAGATATCTCAAGGGCTGTCCCACGGAAGATGGAGCAAGCCTGTTTCCTCCTGCTCTGGAGGGTAATAATAATAATAATAATAATAATAATAATAATAATTTATTTGTACCCCGCCCATCTGGCTGGGTTTCCCCAGCCACTCTGGGCAGCTTCTACAAAGACCAAAAATACACTAAGATGTCACACATTAAAAACTTCCCTGAACAGGGTTGCCTTAAGATGTCTTCTGAATGTCAGGTAGTTGTTTATCTCTTTGACATCTGATGGTAGGACCTGAACCAATGGCATCAAGTTATAAGAAAGGAGATTTCGACTAAACTTCAGGAAGAGCTTTCTGACAGCAAGAGCTGTTCAACAGTGGAATGGGCTCCCTTGGGAGGTTGCAGACTCTCCTTCCTTGCAGGTTTTTAAGCAGAGGTTGGATGGCCATCTGTCACGGATGCTATAGCTGAGATTCCTTCACTGCAGGGGTTGGACTAGATGACAGTGGGAATCCCTCCCAGCTCTACAACTCTATGATTCTATGACTCTTCTTATGTTCTTAGACTCCATATCTTCAGAAACATTTGAATTACATTCTAGTAATGCAGAATGACTTGTTCTAGAGAGGAGTAACCTTTGGGGGGGGGTATAATATGAGAGTACTGCATCACCCTGCCTCAACCTGAAACCTCCCCAGATGTTTTGGACCAGGACTGGCCCTACCACGAGGCAGAGCGAAGCAGCTGTCTCAGACAGCAAATATTGAGGAACAGCGAGTGGAGGGAGCTCTCTCTGTGTGCTATACAGTCTATCCTGCACCCACTGAACTTGGCCACTGCCCTTGTGGTGAAGTGGAGAATGTTGAAATAAGAGTCAACAGTCTACTGAGCTTCGGCGCATGAAATGCGACTGGGAGGAGGCAACTTTTTGCCCTTTGCTTCAGGCAGCAAAACCCCTTGGGCAGGCTCTGGCAGTTGTAGGGTTGAATCTGGTTGAAAACAGCCGCTTCTCTTCCAGGTCCAGGTTTCTCTCGTGAGCCTCCTTTTCTCTTCTCACTCTGAGCACTCTCAGTGGCTCATGCGCTTGGCAGAGGCGAGGATGAGAGAACATGCTTCAGCAGCCATTGTATCTTCGCTGCCAGCACTAATTGTGCAAATGGGGAGAAATTTAAAAGTTGCGTGGTGCCGTTCAGAGAGTGGCAGAATTTGCTGCTGGGTTGGATAAATAAATATGCATATGCAAATTTCTCTTTTTCACACACACACACACCCTTCTTTTCCAGAAGAATACACAGAGCCTCCTTCAAACAAGGCCAATTTGAAATTGCAAATTTGTTCAAAGCATGCAGGGATCTTTGCCCACTAGACCTGATGTTTCCTGGGTTTAGAATGCCTTGTTAAGATTATTCCAGGGCTCACATTTGTACCAGGAGTCCTAGGGACTGAACTCTGTAACATCTGGGTTTGTCTCGGAGTAAAAGAACAAGTTTGGGGAAAGATGTGCATATGGTCCCATGGGTTAAGAACATTTAGATGAGCCTTGCTGAATCAAGCCCAAGGCCTGTCTGGTTCAGCGTCCTCTTTGGTTAGGGCACAGTGCTGATAACACCAAGGTTGCAGGTTTGATCCCCGTAGGCGGCGGTGGATCTAGCCCCCATGGCAGGTCGCCAGGAACGGATAAGACAAGGAAAAGTTCTTACCATCTGCTTTTTATTCAGTATTCACACAGAGAGACTTGGAAATGCAGCTTCTTGGAATAATGGTGTTGCCCCGAGTCAGTCTCCCTCTCATGTGTCATTACTACGGGTGATGAGACCCCTGCCTCTGAACTCTCTGCTCTCCTACTTTCAATGCTCGCCAGGTTCTGGGAGGGGGGTCTGGAATGCTTTCTAAAGACTCTGTGTATGTCAGTTGTTTCTCCCCGCCTCTCTGGTGCTTCTTCTTCCTCCTCCTCTCCCATTATTCCCAAGATTTCTCCCTCATCTGCCTCTGAGCTGTGATCTCCCTCAAACCCCTGTTGTACTTCTGAACCATCTTCTTCTTCTCTGGAAGGGTCAGGCTGGGGAGGTGGTCTCCACCTTTCCTCCTCTGCCCAGTCCCTGACAGATGGCCTGCATTGCAAGGGGTTGGACAAGATGATCCTCAGGTTCCCTTCCAACTCTACAGGTGTATGATACTTTGATGCTCACAGTGGCCAACCAAGTGCCTGTAGGAATCAGACTCTGGCTCAGCAGCCCTCTCCCCACTCATGCTCCCCACAGAGGCAGACTTTGGTAATATCGCATCCTGTACAAGGCTAAAATTTGACATACACCCCAGCCCTCATGCTGCCTTCCCAAAGCTGGGTATGGGCCAAGCTTTGGGGAGGAGGCAGAAAGCCACCCCCTCAGCTTGGTGCCCTGTTCAGGGGAACTGGTCTTGCCGCCGTAAATTCAGTTCTGCTCCTTAGCAACTGGTACTCAGACTCCACAAAGTCTCAAACAATGAAGGGTGCATGTAGCCTACATAGCCAATGAAGGGATGGCTATGTAGCCATCATGGCTAATAGTCATTGTTCAAAGCATGCAGGGATGTTTGCCCACTAGACCTGATTCTTTCTTAGTTGAGAATGCCTTGTTATGATAATTCCAAGTCTCACATCATCTGTTTGTCCAAGCCCTTTTCAAAGCCATCCATTCGGTGGCCATTACTTTGTGCTGTGGTGACCACGTCGGTAGTGAATCTATGTTTTCTGTGAAGTAGTACTTCTCCATTTGTCTGCCCTGAACCTTTCAACTTTCAACATATTTGGATGACCTCAAGTTCTAGCATTGTGAAAAATAGAAAAAGAGAAAGTGGCTCTAGCAGTGCTCCTTGCTATGGAGCCGAACATGACCCTGCATGGGACACTGGACAAAGCAAAGTTTCTGGGTTTTCCCAGTGGTAGAGGGACCTGTTTAAGGCTCTGTGAGGATGCTGCTCATGGGAAAAGCAGTGTAGAGATGATGTGAGCATGTGCAGGTATAATTATTTTGGGGGAAGGAGGTAATTTGTTCAATTGCATTGAATGAGCTGCTTTCAAAAGGGATACTGAAATTAGAGCATATTCAGCAAAGTCCTAATCAAATTTTGAAATTGCATTATCATGGAACCTTAGACAAGACTTTCCTGTGGCTTTCAGAAGTAATGTGAGTCGCGTCCTCAGTTAACCTTTGCTGGCCACTGTTACTTGGGATAAATGCATTTTGTTTGACGGTTGCTCGGAAAAGTCATGGGAAAGCTCATAGCTCAGTGGTGGAGAACACACTTTGAATCCCAAAGGTCCCACAGTTGAACGGTAGTATCTCCTATGAAGAGTCTTAGGTGTCAGGGCTGGGGACAGGGTTCTCACTCAAGAAAGTTGTCAATATTGGAGTTGGGGTTAGCTCAGCCTTTGATACCTTCCAATCCTCCAGATGTCCCCAAAGTAGAAGACTCATCGTCCCGCATCATCATGTTGTCTGGGGCTGATAGAGTCCAACAGCATCTAGAGGGTACATCATTAGGGAAGACTGGGCATCAGACTATGGTCTGGTGCAGTATTAGGCAGCTTGATACTGTTACAAAAGTCAGGTGCCTTCCCCTCTCTCTGCTGAGTGGTAGCAAGAGCCCAGGGGGTTCCAAGCACAAACACACCCCGGAGCCTGTGATCCTTTGGAGAACTGAGACACAACAGAGACTGTTGTAGCTTTAAAAAGTATGGTTTATTCATCTATTTACACATTCAGTCTGCATGACTGGAGTCCAGATCTTACAGCATGGTCATTTCAAGAGGGTATTGTCCCCCACAGCAATTCAGCCTTGGAGTCCAAGGCCTCTCTCCCAGCCAGCCTGCCCAAGATGGATCCCAACCTTCCTTCCTTCTTCTTCCCAGCAACCCTTGCTCAAAACACTCTTTTCCTATCACCTCACACCCAGGTACCCTGGCAAGCTTCCAAACCCCCAGTCTCTGTTCACACCTCAGAGGAAGACCAGAGGATAGTTCGCTTCCAATGCCAATGTCCCTCAATGGCCTTGTATTGTTTCTTGATGGCCCTAGCTTGGCCAGGTCATTTTGCATAGGCTAGCTCAGGAATTCCTCTGCAGCTTGTCTTTCTTCCTTCACATACCAAACAATCAAGATCCTACCATTTATTAATTTCTAGGGTTTAGGGGAGTCCACCTCCCAAGTCTATAACAATACAGTCACTTTAGAAGAAACATCAAATTGCTGTTCTGTAGCAAAAAAATGTATTGCCAAGAAAGCTAAGTTCATTTTCATTTCACTTTCTTCTAGCACTAGAAACCATGGACCAGAACTGTCCTGGAAGATTCAGGAAAGGTAGAAGAAAATACTTCTTCATGCAGCACATTGTTAAACTATGGAACTTGCTGCCACAGAGGCAGTGATGGCCAACAACTTGGATGGCTTTAAAAGAGAATTTGGGAAAAAACGATATCATTGGGGATCAGGCTATCAGCATGCTTCTGAATACCAGTTGCTGGAAACCACAGGAAAAGGAAGTAGTGTCCTGCTCAGGTTTTCTATTATACGGGGCTAGATAGGCTATTGGCCTGATCCAGCTATTGTTATGCCCCTGTTCTCATTTGAATTTCCAAGATGCAATGGAAAAGCAACCTAGCTCTTTGAACGAACAATGCACAAACAGATGGATTCCCTCCCCCTTGCTCTTTTTGCAGAGTGGATATGAGCAGCACGCTTCAGATTTTGCAAATCAGAAAAAGGAAAAAGGAAAGGGGGAAAAACGAGGATCAGTGAGATCTGTCACATTTTGAAGCTTGTAATGAAAATTGTCAGAAAGTTACGTGCCGCTCACAGTATGGCAAGGTTTATCTGAGAGATCTATATTTTAGTTTGCTAAAACTGAAATGCACTAACCCTGCCTCATCCCCACTGTCAGAGATTTTGCGATGATACAGTAGGGTGTGTGTGTGTGTTATCTTGGACAAGATGGAGCTTTGCGCAGGTGGCCTGGTCGAAGGGGGAATGGTCCACACCATTGATCACACCATTCTGCTGCTTATCACATCACACCGCTATTTATCACGCTCGTCCTATAAATCTCTACACTCTGGTGTATTTCTTGCATTTAGAACTCATTACATGCCATAATGGGGCATATCAAACTTGCGGAGGGGTGGTGGTTTTGGCATTCTCAGGTTCTGCTGGAACGTCTAATACTGAATATGCAGGGGGGAGTGCATTTTGCCAAATAATGTTGACAGGCAACCTGAATAAATCTCTTTGCAGGCAGACCGATGTGGCTGCATGCCTGAGGTACGTGTGCAAGGCGGATGGGTGAGAGATTGCATTGTATCTCATGCACTTAGATGCACTGTTCTCTTCTCTTCTCTGCTTCGGGGTATTAATGTTCCTTGAGACTGTTCTGGGAGCAGGAGCTTCAGCGTGCAGGCAGTTCATGAAGCTCCCTGGTCGGTAATGTCTTTCTGCAACTAGTGGACTGTATCAGCATAGAATTGTAGAGTTGGAAGGCATTGCAAAAGCTATCTAGACTCCAACCCCTTGCAATGCAGGAATCACAGCTAAGGAATCCCACCCAACCTCTGCTTAGAAACCTCCAGTGAAGAAGACTTCACTGATTGCCTTCCAAGATAGCCTGTTCCACTGTCAAATAGTGCTTACCATCTTCCTAATGTTTACTCAGAATCTCCTTTCTTCTTATAATAATAATAATATTTTTTTTATTTATACCCCACCCTTCCCAGTTCAAAAACCGGGCTCAGGGCGGCGGCTAACAGCAAATTTAAAACACTTAATTATAAAAGCAGCATAAAATACGGTATAAAAACATGAATAACAATAAAATTCAAAATTCAAAAATCAATTAGATAATCCCCAGAGCTAGCTGGCTGAATTGGTCCTACTTGTTTAGAGGTCCCGGGCCCTAAGGAAGTCAGATTATCCTCCACCAGGGCCAGGGCCTTCTCAGTGATGGCTCCGACCTGATAGAATGCTCTGTCCCATGAAACCAGGGCCCTGCAGGATTTAACTTCCTTCCGCAGGGCCTGTAAGACAGAGCTATTCCACCTGGCTTTCAATTTGAACTTAGCCTGATCTTTTATTCCCCTTCCTTCCCTCCCCCTCCCCTTTTTATGAAGATTACCTGCTCTGGGATCCCACAGCTAATTCTCCTCTGGTCTCCTCGCTGGCCCAAATAGGACTAATTTTGCCAGCTACCCTGGTGATCGTCTAATGTTTATTGGATGGATTTCCCCCCTAAATTGATTTTTGAATTCAGAATTTATTGTTATTCATGTTTTATACTGTACTTTATGCTGTTTTTTGTTGCATCAATTAAGTGTTTTAAATTTGTTGTTAGCCACCCTAAGCCTGGTTTTCTGAACCAGGAAGGGCAAGGTATAAATAAAAAATTATTATTATTATTTATTATTATTTGAATCCATTGGTCCGTTCCTCCCCTCTGAAGCAGCAGAAACCAAGCTTGTTCCACCCAGAGGCTTAGCGTGGGGGTGGGGTAGTAGGAGGCAATCGTCCTGGGCACAGATTCTGGTGGATCATGATGCCACAAAAGGGAAGTTGCCCTTTTCTGACCTGGCAATGTGTGGCACACATAGCTGGCATGTCTCCTGGGCAGCCAGGTGGGCTGCAAGTGGAGAGCAGGCAGCTGACCAGACCCTACCCTGCCAGCGCAGAGCCCCCTCTCGCTATTCACCCCCTTTGGTGCCTCAAAACAGAGGGCCACATGCTTATTGCACCAGGTTGCTGCTGCACCAGGCAGCCCCCTTAGATCCCTCCTTCTCCAGGGCCACCACAGAGCTACCAGCCAAGGCCCCTGTATGGTGTGGTGCTTCTGGAACACCCAGCACAAATAACAACTGTGTCAGCTCCTGGGACGGACTGGCAGACATTCTTGTGGGCACGCGACAGGTGAGCCTCGGGAACCCTGCCCCTTTTGTGCCTTGCCCCGGACACTGGTGACAGGCGCTACGACACTGACTCCATCTTCCATGGGACAGCCCTTCAGATATTTGAAGATGACTCTCCTGTCACCTGTCAGTCTTCTGATATCGAGAAGCAACTTCATGTTTAGCATTGAAGCCAGGCTTTGTGCAAAGTCATGAAAGTATAGCTGGAGAGGAACTCAGATGACTGATATGGAACATAAGGCCAACCAAAAGGTCAGTCCACTAGGGTCTGTGATGGGCCAAAGTAGGGAGCTGTCACTGGATGCAATAAACTAGTCATAGCTATCAAGAAAGATAGCTCCATGGTGTAACGAAGGAATGTAGCACCGGGTCAAGGAGCCTGGTGATGCACTCTTGCATCCGCACTAGTAAATTCTGATTCTGACATTTTTAATAGAAATGGACAGATCTCTCAATTTTAGTTTCTCTCAGCTTCTCGTCATTTAATTCTCTCCAGTTTGCCTTAAAATAAAGGAAAAGTGTAGTATGGAAATGCATAAATACTGTTTTCACAGTTTCATCTAAAATAGATATTCTGCAAGCAGTTCTCCTTTATAATAACCCAATTTTCTGTATTGGGTTTCATTAGTTTACACATTTTTGTATGCCCTTTTTGGGTTGGAGATATGCATTGCGAAATTCAGAAAAGTGCAAATTTCAAAGGATAGATTTTTTTGGGTTCATATACTGGCTTGGGATGGCGAATTTGGGAGCTTTGCTAACCAAGAAACTTTCTCTCTGATCGTGAATTCTTAGTTGGAAGGGTCCCATTTGCTATGCATGCATGCAGCAGCTTAAGCCTGAGTTCAATGTGATCATTTCATTTTAGGATCCTGTGGATCATATTTAAGGGATTAGTTGACAGACTCTGCAGGGTGTACAGCTGGGGATTCATCCATAAGTGCTAGCCCAGGTTCCAGCACCCTATAATTCACAAAGTGCCACGTTAAATCCAATGGTAAATGCCAACATCACACATATTATTATGTATAGGGAATCTATCAATTTCAATTTTGTTCATTTTAACTTTTTCCCAATCTTAAATTCAGTTCTCCAAATTTCCACCACCATATTATGATTTATTTATTTTTAATGCACCATTGCTTTAGTGTGGATTTCTCTTAATATATGCATGTTTGTATTTAATTTTGCCTAATATACACATTTTCACCAATATATGATTTTTTTAAAATACACACTTTACCCATTTCACTGTGGTATATGCATTTTGAATACTTTCCTTGGCTGCAGAACTGCATTGCAAATTCAGACTAGGGCGAATTTAGACAGATGACTGTATTTTTCGCTTTGCACATTTTTTTCAGAAAATGAACATTAAGCGGAGTCACCTAAAAATGCAAAATAAATCAAAATTCCCACCCATTTATTTCATTTCATAAAATTTATATGCCTCTCAACTTTAAAAACTGGCAAACCTCAAAGCAGATGACAAAGAGAATAAAGCAATAAAATTATTTGAAAAAACAGCTTTCCAAAGCATTTTTAAAAACAACAACCATAAATCAGTGATAAATGAAAAACAGATAATATAATATAATAATAATTTATTATTTATATCCCGCTAATCTGGCTGGGTTTCCCCAGTCACTATGGGCAGCTCCCAACAGAATAATAATAATAATAATAATAATAATGCAATAAAACATCAAACATTAAAAACTTCCCTAAAGAGGGCTGCCTTCAGATGTCTTCTAAAAGTCAGATAGTTGTTTATTTCCTTAACGTCTGATGGGAGGGCTTTCCACAGGGAGGGAGCCACCAGGTGGGAGCTGGGCATGTTTAGCCTGGAGAAGAGGAGGTTAAGGGGTGATATGATAGCCATGTTCAAATATATAAAAGGATGTCACATAGAGGAGGGAGAAAGGTTGTTTTCTGCTGCTCCAGAGAAGCGGACACGGAGCAATGGATCCAAACTACAAGAAAGAAGATTCCACCTAAACATTAGGAAGAACTTCCTGACAGTAAGAGCTGTTCGACAGTGGAATTTGCTGCCAAGGAGTGTGGTGGAGTCTCCTTCTTTGGAGGTCTTCAAGCAGAGGCTTGACAACCATATGTCAGGAGTGCTCTCATGGTGTTTCCTGCTTGGCAGGGGGTTGGACTCGATGGCCCTTGTGGTCTCTTCCAACTCTATGATTCTATGATTCTATGATTCACCGAGAAGGCCTTCTGCCTGGTTCCCTGTAACTTCACTTCTCACAGTGAGGCAATCACCAGAAGGCCCTTGGAGCTGGACCTCAGATTAAAACACACGTCAATGTTCTACATTCCCATAATACATACCATTCTGTGTTTATTTCTAGCAAGTTCCATGAGTGGGAACCTGACAGCATACAGGTTCTGAACAACTTGTTTATGGTGATGCAACACAGCTATGATGAATTATATGATGGCATGTGCAGAGTGCATTATGCTTCCTAAAATTGCTGGGCCTTATCAATGCCAATAAAATTGGTAAATGAATTCCTACGAGGCTCCAATTATCGACACCTTTTGGAACTCACCCAGGCTTGTCTCAAAGGCATCCAATGACGGACTGTCATGTTTGACTGCTGAGAGTTCCTTCTCTTCCATTCCCCCTCCCCTCATCTAAATATGCCTGCTTTTCCTTTCTACCCATTGGAGCTCATTAATTCATTCCTGATTCATTCCTTCCAGAAAAATAACATTGCCATAACCTCCATCTAATGTGTCTGCATTTCTGATGTCAATAATTCATGTTAACAGCATGAGAACATCAAGGTTTCATGGGATGGAGGAAAGATTGGAGGAACGGACCGGCGTAGCTGCGGCGGTCAGAGGTCTGACCACACTCATGTAGGTAATGGGGTGAAAAGGCCCAGCGGGTAGCTGGGATTGAGTGAGGGATCTTAAGATGAGTTTGCTTTTATCTAATCACTGTCCCAGCATCCCCTTGCACGACTTCAAAAAGCTTTCAATAAAAACCAAATAAAATGCACGATAAAATATGGACTCACAACAAAAATTCAAATGGCTGTCCTAGCAGAAGCCCATAAATAAAGATTCAGCTAGTGAGACATCTGCAAAATACATTTTCAAAAGGCTTTTAAACTGATTAAGGGAGTCTGCTTCATGTATATATTGATAGCATGTATTGGTACCTTTCCTTACCAAGAGCAGGCAGGGATGCAAGGAGAAAGGAAGACGCGACGGGCTGGGGAGAAGGTGGATTTGCAAGGGCTTGCGAAACTGCAAACTTTGGCAGGTTGAAGCAGGCGACGGACACTTAACTTTACAACTCTGCCAATGCCGTACTTTTCGCAGGTTCATAACTCGTATTGCAAACTGTGGGCTAAATGCTGGAGCCATTTGGAGCCCAGATTTCTAAAACTGACCTTTGTTGTGATGTAGCCTTCATTGACAGCTACAGTTTCTACAATGCCTTGTTTTCCCTTGCGATATAAACCAGCTTCTGGAAGTTTTGCACTACAACTCCCTGCACCATTGGCCATGCTTCCTGGGGCTTATGGGAGTTGTACCCTGAAACATCCAGATGGCACCAGACTGGGGGATGCTTCTGGGTTCTGATTCATTTCAGTGACACTACAAAAATGACAGTCCCTGCATGTTTTAGTTTCTTGTGAGATTTCACTGTGAGCCTCGGAGGGAACTGGATGAACTATGGTTGGCGTCATGTGCTTGTTGTTGTTTTGTCGTTTAGTCGTGTCAGACTCTTTGTGATCCCATGGAACAGAGCACACCAGGCACTCCTGTCTTCCACTGCCTCCCGCAGTTTGGTCAAACTCATGCAGGTAGCTTCAAGAACACTGTCCAACCATCTCGTCCTCTGTCGTCCCCTTCTCCTTGTGCCCTCCATCTTTCCCAACATCAGGGTCTTTTCCAGGGTGCCTTCTCTTCTCATGAGGTGGCCAAAGTATTGGAGCCTCAGCTTCACGATCTGTCCTTCCAGTGAGTACTGAGGGCTGATTTCCTTCAGAATGGATAGGTTTGATCTTCTTGCAGTCCATGGGACTCTCAAGAGTCTCCTCCAGCACCAGAATTCAAAAGCATCAATTCTTTGGCGATCAAGCATGTACTACTCCTTCCTAACGAGGTTGCATTTTGAGGTCTCACATTACTACGGTGTTGAAAACAGCTAAATTTTTTAGTGTTTCTCAAACCACAGGGTGGAACTCACCACTGGCCCATCAGCCACTTTCATAAGAACATAGCAATTATAGCATCATAGTATTGTAGAATAATACTGGATGGAATATTTTGTCATTGGATAAGCCAATCAGAGCCTTATCCACCTTGAATTTGTCTAAACTTTTAAAAAAGCTACCCAGACGACCATCACTACATATAATTAGATAGTTTTAATTGTGTATTCTGTGCAGAAGTCCTTCCTTTGGTCTGTCTGTGAGTCTTTCACATTTAAGAACCTAGTTTAGTGTCATGAGCCAAATTTCTCTAAAAACAAGAAAGCTGTAGTCATGTCAGAACTTGGTGGTGTCCTTTATCTTAGACATGCCAATGAAGAAATATTTCTGAGGGAAAGAACATATTTGATTGAATCCAGTGTCTCCATCCACGTGTGGCAGAAGATGCATGTGCTCTTATTCAGGATAAACACTAAAAAAAGGTACAGGTAAAGTACCCTTGACTGTTAAGTCCAGTCGCAGACGACTCTGGGGTTGCAGCGCTCATCTCACTTTACAGGCCAAGGGAGCCAGTGTTTGTCCGCAGACAGTTTTTCCGGGTTGCCGTTTACCTTCCCGCTGGAGCGGTACATATTTATCTACTTGCACTTTGACGTGCTTTCGAACTGCTAGGTTGGCAGGAGCAGGGACCGAGCAATGGGAGCTCACCCCATCCCAGGGATTTGAACTGCCAACCTTCTGATCGGCAAGCCCAAGAGGCTCAGTGGTTTAGACCACGGTGCCACCCGCATCTCCATTAGGATAAACACTAGTCTGGGGTCTTTAGCTCAGGCAAAGCACACCATGAAGAAATTTGTTTTCACTGTGGCGGAGTAGCAATCAATCCACAAACTTTGGAGTTAAAGAAGGCATGATCCACTTTTTAAAAAGGGAAAGATGGTTTAATATGCAGATTGTTGCAAAACATAAATGATCAGTTATATAGACAGCATTTAAGCTGAACTGGCAGCTCTTTGGTTAAGACAAAGAGGATGGTCGCAGCAGGATCCTAATGCCAAATATAGAGAGAGGACTAAATGCGCAGAGATGAATTGGGATAGAGAATTAGTTTGGAATATCTAAGCAATTAATGGTTCTTTTCAGGGACAGTGCAGGCTAGTGTGCTGGATGAGTTAGAGACATTGAAAGACAGGAACAGAAAGCAAAGAGAGTGCAGATTTTACTTCTCCAATAGCAAAGTGGGGAAAAGGAGCTACTTGTGTAGAACTTGTTGTTTTCCTAAGCACCAAGCTGCTTGCAGTAATGAACTGAAGCAGTAAATGGGGTTGGGTGGGGCAGAGCCTTATGGAATAGAAGGTTTCCTTAAGTGGAGGCTTAGAGGAGAAACATGGGGGGTGCATTAGTTAGGGCCCTAACTAAAACCCAAATATAAAAATAGTAAAATTGGGTCACAATGATGAGTGCATCAAATCATAATGTGCCTGGGATTACTTGATTAGGTTAGAGGTCAGGCAGAAAGAAAAAGACATATTTGCAATTTTTCTGGAGAGCGTTCCTCATTGATCACTATAAATTGAGGCCAGAAAATTCAGTCTACAACCTCCTTGGCCTGGATGCTGATGTTTCAGATCTCTGTACTTCCCCAGGAAAACTGGAGATTTCAATCATGCTTAAAATGCCAGCAAGGCTGAGGTCCATAGGAACTGAAAAATATACTTACTGAAACTAGGAACAAGAACAGGGTGAAGTTCTGTAACAACACTGAAACCCAGCTAAATGTTATAAGCATTGGAAACCGTTTCACACAATACATAGTTGCAATTCTGGGTTTTTGGGTCTAGAACATCATCAAGAATTGGAAGGTCTTTAATTTCCCTCAATCGTTGGACCAGTTTCTCCTCTCCTCCTTTCTCTCCACCCAGCTCTCCAATTGGCCAATCAGATTAGAGGGAATCCAATAAATCAAAAGATCTGGCTAAACTGAATTATAGAAGCTCCGTTATTGTGTGGGTTTTTAAAGAACAAGCAAAAGGCGAAAAAACTTTTTTGTGTTTTGCAGTGAACATTTTGCTGCTTTTGCTTATATTCCCACCCCCCCCTTTTATCCCTAGCCGAATGCTTCCCATTAGTCAATGGATCTTAATAAGCCAAAGACAGACAAAGCAAAATACAGATGTCTCCAAGTAATGCAGAGCTGTCCTTCAGATACCTGCCATGGAATGATCAGTCTGCAATGCAGTGTTGAGACCCCATAATTATTATTCATTCACAAAGCTCTGTTTCAAAAATAAAATAAAAGTGAGTCAATAAAAGAAAATGTTTAACCAAAATTTCCTTTCCTTCTGTGACTCTGGCAGTTCACCCCCACCCCCAAATTAAATAGAAGACTTAAAAAAAACATGAAAAAATGTTGTTATTTTATTATTTTGAGACGTAGGCACCACCCTGCAGTATGAATAATTCAAGGACGGTTGACAAAATAATAATAAAATGACATCATAACTCATCAATCAGAGCTGATCAATAAAATAATGCAAGAGGGGGAAAGATAGCTGGTTGAAAGCAATGCTAAAACTGTAGCTTCATAAAGTTTATGAGCCTGGGGCAATCAAAAGGGCTTCCCCATGATGGCCAAAATAGGAATGGACTGAGTGGCAAATTTTGTCCTGTTTCAGTCC
Source organism: Podarcis pityusensis (assembly GCF_964106645.2). NCBI lineage: Eukaryota > Metazoa > Chordata > Lepidosauria > Squamata > Lacertidae > Podarcis > Podarcis pityusensis. The sequence continues at coordinate 4,403,707 of NC_138036.1, read as the reverse complement.
TGCTGCTCATCAGTCATCGCTGTGTTTCATCCAATTCCATTCTCTTGAGAAAAAGGGATGTGGGTGGCGCTGTGGTCTAAACCACTGAGCCTTCTGGGCTTGCCAATCAGAAGGTTGGCAGTTCAAATCCGTATGATGGGGTGAGCTCTTGTTGCTCTGTCCCAACTTCTGCCAACCTAACAGTTCAAAAGCAGAACAGTGCAAGTAGATAAATAGGTACTGCTGTGGTGGGAAGGTAAACGGTGTTTCCGTGCACACTGCCTTCCGTCACAGTGTTCTGTTGCACCAGAAGCGGTTTAGTCATGCTGGCCACATGACCCGGAAAGCTGTCCGTGGACAAACGACTTCGTTGGCCTGAACAAAGATGAGCTGAGCGCCACACTCCATAGTTGCCTTTGACTGGACTTAATGGTTTAGAGCATTGGTAGGCAAACTAAGGCCCGGGGGCCGGATCCAGCCCAATCGCCTTCTAAATCCGGCCCGTGGACGGTCCAGGAATCAGCATGTTTTTACATGAGTAGAATGTGTCCTTTTATTTAAAATGCACCTCTGGGTTATTTATGGGCCTGCCTGGTGATTTTACCTGAGTAGAATGTGTGCTTTTATTTAAAATGCATCTCTGGGTTATTTGTGGGGCATAGGAATTTGTTCATTTACCCCCTTCAAAATATAGTCTGGCCCCCCACAAGGTCTGAGGGACAGTGGACCGGCGCCCTGCTGAAAAAGTTTGCTGACCCCGGACTAGAGGTTTTTCACCTTTTTACCTATTCTCTTGAGAGCTGTTCTCTCCTAGTCCATCCCACTGTGTGTATTTTGCATGCACTTTCCTGTGTTCAGGTCCTGCTTACAGGTTTCCTCACAGGAATCTGAGTGCCCATTGTGAGAACATGATGCTGGACTAGATAGACCATTGGCCTGTTCCAGTAGACTTTTCTTACGTTCTTAGAGTAGAATCGTAGAATTGTAGAGGCGGAAGGCATCCCCAAGGATCATCAAGTCCACCCCCTGCAACACAGGAATCTCAACTAGCTCATACATAACAGCTGGCCTTCCAACATCTGCAAGAACCCTCATCTGTTTGAACCCAAGTCCATCATACCTTCACACACACACACACAATTCATGTTGAAAACACTCCCCCAACATGCATTCGCATGCATTCCATATGCAGACTCTTGACACCAGTCCATACAAAAATTGTTATTTCTCATTTGCAGAGGTTTGCTATTCCTAATTTGTGAGAGGTTTCTGCACAAGGTGGCTGGCTGGAAAGGAAAGAGGAGGGGAGACAGCCTCTGCTTTGTATTTCATGGTTAGAAAGTCGAGATGAACCATCTGTGAATGAAGGAGACTCCAGATGAGGTGTCTGAGGACACTGCAGATTTCCGATGAGCGATCATTCCTCGGGCACATGATATAGAGGATCTTCTATGACTCGTACAGCTGCAGATAAATCACACCACTCCCCCCCCCTTCCTCCCACCAGTCAAACAGTCAGTGTTTTAAAGAAGACTTTGTCATATTTAATAGAGCTGTCAACCTTGCTGGGTTTTTTCCCCCCTTCCCTTTTTTCCCTAGACTGTTAATAAGAAATTCCAAAAGTGACACAGCTTGCCACTTCACATCTGGAAATGTGCGTTTAAAAAACCCCCACAAAAACCGTAGTGACACATTTAGGATTTGGGCAAAGCTCAAAGTCACAGGGTGGCAAGATATTATGCATACACACACACAGAAAGAGAGAGAGAGAGAGAGAGAGAGAGAGAGAGAGAGAGACCTCATTGGCCGAATGGCTTACTCATCCAGTTGCTGAAAAAAAACAATCATTGAAGGAGAGTTCACCACCTTCCAAAGTAGCCTGTTCTACAGCTCAAACAGCTCTTACCACCAGAAAGTTCTTTCTAATGTTGCACTGTAATCTCCTTTTTTGTCATTTGAATCCACTGGTTTGGGTCCCCCACTCTGGAACTGGGGAAAACAACCTTGCTCCATCTTCTGTGTGGTATTGAGGGTGGGGCTCAGACCTGGCAGCCAAGGGTAGACCCTCGCAAGCCTCACCCTTTGGACCTTGGAACCTTCCCCAACTAAAGTGGTTTTGCCTCAATAGAACGTGTCCTTGAACTCTGACAATCCCTCTTGCTTGCCTAGATGATGGGGAATTGAGATGGGTGGGTGTGTTTAGAAACTGAAGATTGCTGCAAGCACCTTCCCACACCCATTAAACACTGCTGAACAATCTCCTCTGTCTGTTCTTTGCTATAATAATGGTTTCTGCAATAGCCTGTCCACTGGTGGAGAAACTCAGATAGCTGTTTGTTTGTTTTGGTTAGAGATACACTAGAAAAATCTACCGTATTTTCACTCTATAAGACGCACCAGACCACAAGACGCACCTAGTTTTTGGAGGAGGAAAACAAGAAAAAAAATATTCTGAATCTCAGAAGCCAGAACAGCAAGAGGGATCTCTGCGCAGTGAAAGCAGCAATCCCTCTTGCTGATCTGGCTTCTGGGATAGCTGCACAGCCTGCATTCGCTCCATAAGATGCACACACAATTCCCCTTACTTTTGAGGAGGGAAAAAGTAAGTCTTATAGAGCAAAAAATACGGTAATTTGCTATTATGCTACCGACATAGTTGAAAGAAAGGGGGACCTATGGACCTCCAGATGTGTTTGGACAACAATTCCCTTCACCCCCTAACCACTGGCCATCCTGGCTGGGCTTAATGGGGGTTGGAAACATCAGCAGCAGGAAGGGCAATTCCCCAATCCCTAAGTTAGAGGCTCTCTAACCCAGCCCTGTGGCCAGGTGTTTTGGATGACAATTCCCACCACCCCTGACTATTATCCTGGGTGGCTGAGAGTGATGGGATTAGAGTCCAACAATATCTGGAATCCACCCACTTTGGGAGAGGCTGATCTAGAGACTTCCTAAGGAATACTTTCCTTCTGGGAATTTCAGGTGGGCAGATTGCTGTTGCACTCAGGATATAGTTGGTTGAACTATGGAACTCCTGCTTGCAGAAGGCAGTGGTGGCCACTAACTTGGAAGGCTTCGAAAGAGGATTGGACAAAGTCATGGAGGAGAAGGCAATCAATGCCTACTGCCCAAGATGGCTATGCTTTGCCTGAACCATTGAAGGCAGCAGTGCTTCTGAATACCAGTGCTCTTCTCCTCCAATCCAATGCCGTTTGCCGGTTTCCCATGGGCATCTGGTTGACCACTGTGAGTTTAGATGGGCCTTTGGCCTGATCCAGCAAGCTCTTCTGATGTTGTTATGTGTTATGTGCGAGAGCCAGTGTGGTGTAGTGGTTAAGAGCGGTGGACTCATAATCTGGTGAACCGGGTTTGATTCCCTGCTCCTCCACATGCAGCTGCTGGGTGACCTTGGGCTAGTCACACTTCTCTGAAGTCTCTCAGCCTCACCCACCTCACAGAGTGTTTGTTGTGGGGGAGGAAGGGAAAGGAGAATGTTAGCCGCTTTGAGACTCCTTCGAGTAGTGATAAGGCGGGATATCAAATCCAAGCTCTTCTTCTTCTAATGTTGGCAACTCTTCACATGATAAAATAGTTAATGGACCTTCCTGTGGCTGATTTCAGATAGAAAACCCTTCTCTTTGTACACACAAATAAATAAACACACACACACACACACACACACACACACACACACAAGGTTAGACTGAAGCTCTTGTTTGCATGTGCTTTCCTCATCTGCACTCTGAAACACTACAGACCAGGGACACAGTTTTGGCCATGTGTGATGAGTTGTTTGCCCAGAGAATAGTTAATGGACTTTCCTGTGATAGAAAACCCTTCTCTTTGTACACACAAACAAACAAACAAACACACAAGGTTAGACTGAAGCTCTTCCTTTGCATGTGCTTCTCTCATCTGCACTCTGAAACACTACAGACCAGGGACACAGTTTTGGCCACGTGCGATGAGTTGTTTGCCCAGAGAGTCTCTTAGGCATTTTGCATACAGTGGATTACGCTCCGTCCTTTGAAGAACAACTGTGGGAACAGATGACTTGCCTTTGATGCTCTTGATTCTGTGGATTCATTTTCAGAAACAAAGTCCCAAAAAATATATTTGCACTCCAAGGCTGGCTGGCTTTTTCCTTCCTTTTGATCTGTGTGTGTGTTTCCTTTTTTCCCTACATGCTCACTAGGGCCATCTTGCAGGAGGATTTATTATTATTATTATTTATGAAAGCAACCTCCTTTTTGACCAGATGGTCCAAATGCAAACTCACAGCTGGCTGGAATTTTTCCCACTTTTTTTTTTTTTTAAAGTACCTTTAAAAAAACTAATTTCCTTTCTTCATCTGTCTCATTTGCTTCTTCCCTTTGAGTTGGTTGATTTGTCATCATTCAGGTGTGTGTATGTTTAGGGGGGATAAGAATGATAAAGGTCACCTGGAGATCTGCCTGCTTCTGAGGGTCAGGCTGATTGATTTGAACATGCAAGAGTCCCCTGGTGTTTGCCTCTATTTTTAATTCATAAAGGTGTTGCATTGGTTAATTATTTACTCATTGTGACTCCGTTCCAACCATTAAAAATAGTTTAGTGCATCTTTTTTTCCTACAAGGAAAGGATAAAGCATTGGGGGCTCCTTGTACTGCAGAGGAGGGGGAGAGATGATTTAATGCAGGACATAATGGAGCTTTAGCACATGATACGAAATAGAGAGGGTTGCATCTAGGGATGGACAGATAGAATTATAGAATCATAGAATTGTAGGGTTGGAAGGGACATCAGCAAACATCTAGTCCAACCTCCTGCAATGCAGAAATCACAGCTAAAGAACCCCTAACAAGTGGCCACCCAACCTCTGTTCAGATCAGTGTTTCCCAAACTTGGGTCTCCAGCTGTTTTGGGACTACAACTCCCATCATCCCTGACCAGTGGTGCTGCTAGCTAGAGATGATGGGAGTTGTAGTTCCAAAACAGTTGGAGATTCAAGTTTGGAAAATCCTTCAGTGAAGTAGAGCCCACCACTTTCTGAGGGAGTCTGTTCCACTGTCAAACGACTCTTACCATCAGAAAGTTCATCAGCGTGTTTAGTTGGAAATTCCTTTCTTGTCATTTGCTTCCATTGGTTCAGATTCATGCATGGAGAACATGAAGGCTTGTGTGCTAATGGGGGAATTGCACATTACAACCAGTCTTGCCATATCTGCATTAGCTCCTAATAGTCCTGTTGGTTTTCTTTAAAATAAAGAAGAAGAAAAACCAGCTGGTCTGTGCTCCTCTGCAGTTCACTGCCAGCGCTACAGATGGCCAGAGGGTGGTACTGCAACTGGGAGCTCAATGGGAAGCAAATGACATGAGGATCTGAAGAGGCTGTACCTGGATTTCAGCATTTATGTGCGTATAGAATGAACAATCCTCCAATTTCAGTGCAATGTCCTTCTGAATCCAAATCACAAGATTTAACCCGTATTTTTTGCTCCATAAGATGCACCTGACCATAAGACACACCTAGTTTTTAGAGGAGGAAAACAAGAAAAAAAATATTCTGAAAGAAACAGTGGATGTGTGATTTTTGTGGTTCATGCTGTGGCCACAGATATGATATGTGATGTGACGGTGAGTTTGGGGTAGCCCAATGCAAAAATCCTGAGGATCCATGTGGATCCGTGCTTTGTAACCACGTTTTTGCACCATTGCGGCCCCACGAAACAGTGGGTGCATGATTTTTTTGTGCAGGCTATAGCCACGGACATGCTATGTGATCTGATGGTGAATTTGGGGTGACCCAATGCAAAAAAAAGTATTTTCTGTTTATACAAGTTGGAACAGGATGCCTTGGAAAGTGGTAGGTTATTCTTCATTCGAGGTTTCTAAGTAGAGGCTGGTTGGCCATCTATCAGGGATCCTGTAGCAGTGGATCTCCTAAATCAGCAGTGGGTTGGCTAGATGATGATTGAGGTTCTTTCCAGCTCCATGCTTCTATGCTGGGACAAGGAAACTTTATCTAGTCCAATGGCAGGGTTGTCCTTCCTGAGCAATCTCCGAGGAGTCAAATGCATTGTCAAGTGTTTACTATGTCTAGAAATGCAGCCCTGATCATTGCAAGAAAGGAGATTCTGGCTAAACACTTGGAGTAACTTTCTGACAGAGCTGTTCAACAGTGGAATGGACTTCTTCAGAAGGGGGTGAACTCTCCGTCATTGGAGGTCTTTAAACAGAAGTTGGATAGCCACCTGTCAGGAATTCTTTAGGTATGATTTCTGTATTGCAGGGGGTTGCAGTTGATGACCCTTCAGAATCTCCGATTCTTATATGATTCTAGAATTCCAAGCCATAGAATAAAGGAGTCATTTCCCCTCAAGATTTCTCCTCTGTATCTCTTTTGGCTAACGAGGCCAGAAATAATCAGATGCTAACATAGGTTTGGGAAAAGGAGGAGCGAAGACCGCATTTAGTTAAAGTTTGCAACTTTGCTCTGCTTCAGAGAAACAGTCTTCAGAGATGTTAAATAGCTAGCAAGTCTGCTTTGACAGCTGTGCAGAGGCAGGCAGCTGGAAGCAAAACATCCAGCTGCAGACACTAAATACGCCAGTTTAGTAATAATGCACATCTGCATGAAATGTCATGTCATGGATTAAAAGACCAAGAAAGTTTGGAATTTGAAAGACTGCAAGCCTCTTCAATCACCCCATTATCAGCTTCCGTTACAACACTGATATTGTTATGAGTTATTCCTACTAAAATTTCCATGTCTGCTTGACAAAACTATGCCATGTTTTATTGTGATCCATAAATTTACGGAGGGAGAAGAAGCGAAAACATAGGACAGCTTCAGGTGTATGGTGCCAGTTATTCTCCTTATTATTGTGTGGGGTTTCAACGTACTCATCCTTGGGCTTCTTTATGCCACTGATGATATGGAGAATGGGCCAACCATGTGAATTTAGAATTACATGGAGGACATCTCCATCTTTTGAGACCAGGAGATGCAGGGCTGTTTCACATCCCTCTGTGACCTGAAGTGAGATCAAATAGAAGACTTTTTATGGTGACTCCCTGCTATTTAGTGATCCCTCAGAAAGGAAGCCCACTATGGGCTTACCTTGAATAACTTCGGGAAAGGATCTTCCCTAGATATTTCCTGATCGTATATTGAATTTTGATTATGCTGACTTTTCATTTTGGGCATTTACATTTTAACTGATTCTGCTTTTGGATGTGTTTCCAACTGCACATTGGTTTTGAGTGCATTCCACAGAAAATAAATGAATAAATGCATATATACTTTCTCCAAATGCCAAAATTGGCTTTCGCCACCAACACTTCACTGGAACTTTCTGACTGGGTTCACGAAAATAAGTGAGAGCCCTTTTGTGGAATGTACCCTCGCAGGTTTAGAGTCCAGTTGCATCCCTGCGTGAATTTCCCAAAAATACCTAGCCTGCCATGCTAGACTGGAAGGTCCTTTCTTCTAAGTCTTGAGCTCAACCTTGTAAGTTGGACCTACTCTGAAATTCCTCAGAATCCTCACTTGATCTTGCTATCCTGACTCTCATATTTTTATATCCATGAAATTCCATGTTTATTAAATATGCTAATGTTACCAGGGAATCACAAATAGATCCACTGGTGTGTGGTCAACTATTTCAGCTGCGTATTTGGGTGTGTGAACGTGTGGTGGGAGTTAGCTGAGCACAACCTGCAAACTTTTGTGTGCTCCCCAGTAGTTGTTCATACAAGCTGAGCATGCTTAGTGGAATTCAGGACCACTGTTTGTGACAAGTAGTAGCTGTACAAAAGTTGCTCGGGTGAAATTGCCAGTGGTTTATGTCTGTTGACAGACTCTGTACACCAGGGATGCCAAGTCCCATTAGCTGCAGCCAGCATGACAAATGGTCATGGATGATCAAATTGAACAACATCTGGAAGACCACAGATTTTCCATCCCTGCTACACACATACATACACCAAAAATTAATTAAAAAATGGATGGAAGTCTGCTAGGCATTCAACAATAATCTGGTTCTTTTTGTAGACCATATCTGAATTTTTTGTTGTTATTTAGTCGTTTAGTTGTGTCCAACTCTTGGTGACCCCATGGACCAGAGCACGCCAGGCACCCCTGTCCTCCACCGCCTCCCGCAGCCTGGTCAAACTCATGCTGGTAACCTCGAGAACACCGTCCAACCATCTTGTCCTCTGTCGTCCCCTTCTCCTTGTGCCCTTCATCTTTCCCAACATCAGGGTCTTTTCCAGGGAGTCTTCTCTTCTCATGAGGTGGCCAAAGTATTGGAGCCTCAGCTTCAGGATCTGTCCTGCCAGTGAGCACTCAGGGCTGATTTCCTTAAGAATGGATAGGGTTGATCTTCTTGCAGTCCATGGGATTTTCAGGAGTCTCCACTGGATTCAAACCAAATGTCTGAATTAGGAAAGCCTTTAAACCCCAGTACACTCCAGTGATGACCACACTTCCTTTATTGCCCATCCACCCTGGGAATACCATGACCAAACACTACTTGCCCTGAAGCCACTCTCAGTGTGTCAGTGGAGTAGCATGCGGGGGGGGGGGTGGCGGCACACAGAGGAGCTTGCCCCAGTTGCAAATCTATTAGCAGCACAAAATTTCAACACCCAGTGCTGCCTCGATACAGCTGTGTGCTTCTGGTGCTGGGCTGCATTGAAAACTGCTTCTCCATGCAAACCAGGAAGTAACCTCTCCGGACAATGGAACACCTATTCTTTCCTAATCTCTGCAGGTGCAGTTTCCTGGGTGATATGAACACCATTACATAGCTGAATGTGCATGCACATTCCATCTGTTTCCCTCCCTCCGTGTGACACCGGGCACTGGCAACCCATGCTATGCCACTGGCATACATAAAATCAGATTTGCTTTCTTTCCTACCTCCTGTATCACAACGTAGCATCCTTTCATGAATGGTGGGCCACTGGATGCCACGACTCCTTTGGATCCCAATGTTCATCTGATGACACCATCAAGAGTGCACCAGAGGCGATCACTGACCTTATTGGGGGTATTGCAGTCTTCTCACAGACTGGGAAATGTCTCCCATCCTTCACTGATCCCTGCCAAAAAAACCTCCCAAAATCTAATTGTCCCCCTTTTAAATTTCCAGCTCACTGATACTTAAAAGGCCTCTGGTTTCTGTATCTTTGAACAGGAGTTAGCTATGTAATTTTTGTTCCTTACTTTTTTCTGTTTTGCAAAGCACACAGGAGCAGAGCAGGATTTCTTGAGGGGCAAGGAGAACACAGGCAGAATCCTCCTTTATCTCAATAAAATTAATGGCAGGCATAGCCTTCGTGATTTGCATTGACAGCAACAAACAGGAGCATTAATGCTGGCGGAGACCAGTGTGTCGATTAGGTCTGTCCGAGTCAGCATGCTTTTAAGCAAATGATTCCCAGAGTCTTCTGTCCCTCCCATTGATATCTCCTGCGTAGCTGCTGCTACTTTTTGGATACAGCCTGCCAGGAATTCCTGTCTCATTAGGTAGTCACACAAACAGAAGGGAGGCTTGCAGAGTAATCAGGAAATAGTAGGTCAATTGATCTGTATTTTAGCAGTGACTGTCAGCAACAAGTACTAATTGATTTCATCAGATCTGTAGCCCATCCTATAAGGACATAAGAAGAGTTCTGCTGGATCAAGCCATTGGCCCATCTAGTCCAGAATCCTGTTCTCATGATGGCCAACCACATGCCCCAACTGGAAACCCGCAAGCAGGATTCGGGCACAAGAGTCCTCTCCCTTCCTGCGGTTTCCAGCAACTGATATTTGGAAGCATGGCTGCCTCCGACTGTGGAAGCACAACAAAGCTATATTGGCTGATAATAATAATAATAATTATTATTATTATTATTTTATTTATACCCCACCCTCCCCGGCCAGAGCCAGGTTCAGGGCAGCTAACACCAATAAAATCACAGTAAAAACATAATGGGGGGGACCAATTTAAAATACAGGTTAAAATGCAATTTAAAATTCAGCCTCATTTTAAAAGTAGCCCATAGATCAAAACCATAAGGGGAGGGAAACATAAGGGTCAGACTGAGTCCAAACCAAAGGCCAGGTGAAAAAGTTCTGTCTTGCAGGCCTTGCGGAAAGATCTCAAGTCCCACAGGGCCCTGGTCTCTTGTGACAGAGCGTTCCACCAAGTAGGGGCCAGTACTGAAAAGGCCCTGGCCCTAGTTGAGACTAATCTAACCACCTTGTGACCTGGGACCTCCAAAATGTTGTCATTTGTGGTCCTTAAGGTCCTTCGCGGGGCATACCAGGAGAGGCGGTCCCGTTAACCTTATCCTCCATGTATTTGTCTAAACATCTTTCAAAGCCATCCAAGTTGGTGGGTATCGCTTTCTCCTGAAGGAGTAAACTCCATATCTTAACTAGAACAAGAGCTCAGGTTAGACCTCGAGATGAGAGTCATAAAGAGTGGCTGGAAACCCCGCAAACAAAACCAAAAACACTCATTGTTGTCATTCAAGAATAGCCCCCAAACAGCTCCCCCTTGGGGTGGTTTTTGAAAATCTTCATAAAAAAAAATCACCCATTTGTTGAAATTGCTCCCACGTGTCTTTGGAGTAACATTATCATGCAGCTCAAAGAGAGGGAGCCTATGGTCCTCCAGATGTTTCTGGACTTCAGTTTTCATTAGCCTCTTATACCTTCCAACATTTCTCTGACTATATTTCACTGTTGTTGTTGTTGTTGTTTAGTCGTTTAGTCATGTCCAACTCTTTGTGACCCCCTGGACCAGAGCACGCCAGGCCCTCCTGTCTTCCACTGCCTCCCGCAGTTTGGTCAAACTCATGTTGGTAGCTTCGAGAACACTGTCCACCCATCTTGTCCTCTGTCGTCCCCTTCTCCTTGTGCCCTCCATCTTTCCCAACATCAGGGTCTTTTCCAGGGAGTCTTCTCTTCTCATGAGATGGCCAAAGTATTGGAGCCTCAGCTACAGGATCTGTCCTTCCAGTGAGCACTCAGAGCTGATTTCCTTCAGAATGGATAGGTTTGATCTTCTTGCAGTCCATGGGACTCTCCAGAGTCTCCTCCAGCACCAGAATTCAAAAGCATCAATTATTCGACGATCAGCCTTCTTTATGGCCCAGCTCTTACAACCATAAAATAACAAAAGTAGTCATGAACAATAAATTAAACATTAAGAATGCAAAACCCAGCTGAACAATTTCCACATAAATCACAACAAAATCTAAAATAAAGATTCAAAAAACAACAACCCAGCAACAATCTCACAACACCCACACACCCACAATACCCCATTATTTAAGAAGCTAAATGGCTTTGTAATAGGATATATACCTTTTTTTGTTTTTGAGGGAGGGGTTCATCTTGTTCTTCCTTACCTTAGAATACTGTAGTTAAAAGTTGGTTGACGGAAACTTTGTAGCTTCACACCGCTCTTTCCTTTCTGGCGCTTGTGCCCTCTGAAAGGGTTTACACTGCGAAACTCTCCTAAAAGTTGCCTGCAAAATTCTGAAGAGCTCTGGGTTTTGTTTTGTGCTTTGCTAAAGCAGTGCAAAGTGTGTGTGTGTTTACAGCTTTGAGCTTTTCATTTCTTTTCTTAAATGTTCACTGCTGTGCTTTTTAAAACAAGCAAGCAAGCAAAAAGAAAAGAAAAAGAAAATCCAAGCCAATGTTCATCATTGTTCTTCAGGCAACATTTTAACAGCCTCACTTTTTCTAAAGGCCATGGACTCGGGTAAACATATATATTGTAAATTGCCCTGCAATCCTCAGATGGAGATTGATATAGAAATGTAAACAACAATGGCGACAACACAGATATATAGGAAACTGTAGAGCTATAAGCACAAAATACAAAAAACAACAACAACAGAGTGACAGAATTACACAATGCTTTGGGGCAATATTGACATCACCCAAGCTGCAGGCATGTGTTGCTCACCAATGGGTCAGTGCATCTGGCTGTTAATCAAAAGGTTGGTGGTTGGACCCTACCCAGGGACAACTGTGGGCAAGATTCCTGCATTGCAGGGGGTTGTACTTGATGGGACCCTCTCTTGATAACTCTTACTTTGTCAAGACAAGAGCTGAGTTATGGACCCAAGTCCAAACAGTGCCCTAAAATACATACCTGGACTTGTTTCAATTAATGTCCGCAGGAGACTTTGTGGATATTTAAGTTATAATTAGAAAAATCTTAATAATTATTCATAAAGGAAACAGTTTATAAGAAGTAAATAAGGAAGCCAGATACAGGATAAAGGATGTCTTTTATTTGGTTGTTTGTATTGTTGTATGTTATGCTCACATTTAATGAGGGTGGATTTCTGTATTGGGGGGCTGGGGGTTTTTATGTTATGTTGTAAATAAAATTCCAAAAAAAAAATTTTTATATATATACATATGCAGTCATACCTCGGGTTGAATGTGCTTCAGGTTGAGCGCTTTCGGGTTGCTCTCCGTGGCAACCCGGAAGTAACGGAGCGCGTTACTTCCGGGTTTCGCCGCTTGTGCATGTGCAGACACTCAAAATGACGTCACGCGCATGCGCAGAAGTGGCAAAACGTGACCCGTTCATGCGCAGACCCACCGTCGCGTCTTACGTTCTGTTCAGGATGTGAATGGGGCTCCGGAACGTATCCCGTTCGCATCCTGAGGTACCACTGTATATATATAGACCCAAGTCCAAGCTCTACAGCTTTGCTCCAGCTGCAGTTAGACCATTCTAGGATGACACCTTAAGAAAATGAGAGGTTTTCCCCCATCTTCGTACCTGCCAAAAGCAACATCCTAGAAGAGATTTTGGATTAATATGTGGCCAGCAATAGAGTGGATTTAGGAAGTTTGCAAGCAGAGAAGAAGTCTGGTGGTCAATGCCCCCATCCCTATCGTTAGAAGCAGTGGCCCTGTGCTTAGCTAGCACATAAGAGAGTCGGCAATTTCTTTGTGCGCTCGCCTCCTTCCTCCCACTTTAACTAAGTCAGCCGACATCCTCGATGTCAGGAGCACCCACTGCATCACTGACCCATTTCTGAACCAGCAGGAGAACACATGGTTGCAGCTTACCTGGCAAAATTAGCTGACGTGCAGTCAAAGCCCTGAAGTCCATTGGGGGGGATATGAGTGAATATCTGTTTAAAGCCCTGGGCACAAGGTGTGTCAGCTCCTCATAGCTCCTCCGTAGAAGCTCCACACATCTGCATATTAACCAGGCCTGACACTTGGCCAGTGGCTGGCTCCATGGAACGTCTTGATCTATTTCCCTCTGAGTGTTTCATTAACCCAAGGAAATGTGGGCGACATCCTCCGGTTTGGCCTCAGACAAAAGGAGAAGCTGAGTTTGCATGGAGGGAGATTAGAAGAATTTCTGCTGTCCCTCGGGGTTTTTCCCCCCCCCTCAGAGAATGTCCATGTCCCTGAATTAAGCATAGTTGTGGAGTCAACTACATATTTGTGGGCTTATTTATTGTCCGCAGTGCTCAATATGAGAAAAATTATCAGGATGACAATTGATTCTAATCACGACTCTAAATATACATCTGAGTGGAGCTGCATGATTCCCTTGCCTGCTTCTTACTTATTTTCTCATGGGAACAAAGGAAGCTGATTTATTCCGAGTCAGCCCATTGGCCCATCTAGCTCAGAAGCGTCTACACCAGTGTTTCTCAAACTTGAGTCCCCAGTTGTTGCTGGACTGCAACTCCCATCATCCCTAGCTAGCAGGAACAGCGACTAGGGGTGACGGGAGTTGTAGTCTCCCTGGAGACTCAAGTTTGGGAAACACTGGTCTACACTAACTGGAAGAAGCTCTTCAGGGTTTCAGCTGGGATGTTTCAGGTGCGAGCCAGCAGTAAATCACACTGTGAAAGTTGGAGTTAACTCTGTCCATGATAGAATCCTTCCTAGTCCTACCTTGGAGAAGCCAGAGATTGAGCCCAGACCCTTCTGAATGCAAGGCAGATGTTCTACCACTAAGCTACACCCTGTAGTAACCAGCATTAGCCCCAGAATGTCCCTGTTGGCCCAGTTCTGACTCTAGGGCTGTTTGGCATCAACCTCCATCTGCCCGGGACTGGTTGTATGAGGAGGAGTGGTGGGAGCCTCCTGCCCAGTTGCCCCCAAGCGAGGACAGGGAAGACAAGAACTTAGACCCTGGGTCCTGATGGTGGGACAATGGGCAAGAGGCTGGGGAAGGGATGAGCTGGGAGGCGCTGGAGGTAGGAGGTTGGAGTGATCAAGGGGGGTCAGAATAAGAAGGCGCTCCCAGAACAGAAGAGGCACAGAGGAGTCAGAGGGTACACTTGTCACCCCACAGCAGGACACCATCATCTGCTACTCTCCAGGTGGTTATTTGGGCCCCTCTGGAGTTCAGGGCCACAGACTTTGGCCCCAAGCATCCAGCCTTTGCTACCCCACCACAAGTGATGTTTGCTGGGCACAACTCCAATGGAAGAGCTTGCCGTCATCTCAGTGATGGAATTTGTACATGTTGCTTGCATACGATACGACGAGTGTTTGCAAATGAGTGCTGGCCCTCTGGCTCATTAGTTATTTCCACTGTGGCCTTCAGAGCTGAATGAGATACTTGGTGGTAGCTCAGGAGGAAGGCGGAAAAGCGCTGTGTATCAACGGCACAGGACGCCTGCCTAAATTATTCCGAGAGTGTAAACAGCTCAGCAAATGAAGGTGTTTTATTTAAAATCATTCCGTTTGCCAATGTCTCTTCATATTCATGAGTTCAACGACTCTCACTTCCCCTCTCTGTCTCTGTTTACCCTCCTTTTTCCAAGGCTGGAAGAACGGCAGGTGTTCCAGATTCTCAGGTTCCTATTTATTCATCAGATCAAAAAGAGAGGGGCTGGAGCGCAGAAGCTATTTTCTGGCTGTAGAGTGTCCCTGAAGGGTTCTCTCTCTTTTTGTGGTGTGTGCGTGTGTCGGTGGGTGGGTGGGTGGGAGTAGGGTATCAAGCCTCTCTCCAAATGGAAGAGGCAAATACATTGCAACATGGTCATCTTTTTTTTTATTCTTACGTCTTCTGAATTCCACACCCTGGTGCGGCTTTGCATTGGCCCCCAAAATAGCGGTGACAACAAATAGCATGCACAGCATCACAAAGGGATGAAAAAAATGGATGCAAATTGCCCGCCACCCATTCTTTTTTTTCTTCTTTTCCCCAAAGCGGGAGCATTTAGTCTTCTCACTAATGCAGCTGCCTGCTTCTCCCCCACAGAGATATCCAACTAAAGCACCATTTAGAAACAATTTGGCTGATCCATCCAACACTTATTTCTCGAGCTGCCTTTCCCTTGCTCTGCTCTTTCTTTCTCTCTCTCTCGCTTTCCCCCCCACCCCACTCCCTAAGAAATTCTGATGGACGAATCTTAAATTAAGAGATTCAGCTGCGAGTGCTCAGGCTGGCTGCTAATGTGAAGCTTAGGCTACTGCATCGAGGGGCCCTCTTCATCCAGGGGTGCTTATCTAAGCATTAGGCAACTTGTGTTTCTGTACACCAGGTTGTCGCTTAGCTGTAGATTATGCACACATGTGAAGAAATGCTTTCGATCTGTTATATGGAACTTTCTTTCCCCGCCGGTCTTAGCTGCAAACCATTTAAGACAAAAGGCTCAGATTTTATAGCAGTGGAACAAGTCTGTCTAGGAAAACTGTCACAGTCCCTTTTCTCTGTGGATATGAAATAGGGAGGGATGGTCAGAGACATGCATCTCTAAATGGTTGTTTTGGGGAAAACAAAGCTCTGGATTTGGGGGTTCAAAGCAGGTCCATGATTGAAGCAGCCTAGGATCAACCTAGGTTTGCTACCAAGTCAACAAGGAGCTGCAGCCAAACGTATCTGTTAAGTTGTGGGTGAACATATCAGACGACACAGCAATTCTTCAAACAGCTCTTGTTTATTCAAAGGCCAGAACAGAACTGAACTGAAGGGTTCAGCCAGCCTGCTTATATAGAGCTCCACTGCAACGCAACTGTAACACTTTCTGTAACTATCCAATCACCGAACGTCACTTTTAATCCCTTATTTGCATATGTGGGCCTGAGTGAAAACTATATACAGTATCCCCCTGCTGGCCCAGGGTGAGAACTTCAGTATATAACAGTATCTACCTGGTTAACATGTATTCACAGAGGGATGGGGTGGAGTTAAACCCTCTGGAAGCAACAGGGCTGGAGTAAAACATCTGCTTTGCATGCAGAGCATCCCAGGTTCAATTCCTGGCATTTCCAGCTAAAATAGGTCCAGGTAACAATGACATGAAAGACCAACCGTCTTCTCTCTCTCATGAGGGTGGCGCTGTGGTCTAAACCACAGAGCCTAGGGCTTGCCGATCAGAAGGTTGGCGGTTTGAATCCCCGCGATGGGGTGAGCTCCCGCTGCTCGGTCCCTGCTCCTGCCAACCTAGCAGTTCGAAAGCACGTCAAAGTGCAAGTAGATAAATAGGTACCGCTCCGGCGGGAAGGTAAACAGCGTTTGTGTGCTCTGCTCTGGTTCGCCAGAAGCAGCTTAGTCATGCTGGCCACGTGACCCGGAAGCTGTCTGCTGACAAACGCCGGCTCCTTGGCCTATAGAGTGAGATGAGCGCTGCAACCCCAGAGTCGTTCGTGACTGGACCTAATGATCAGGGGTAAGGTAAAGGTAAGGGGACCCCCAAGCATTAGGTCCAGTCATGGCTGACTCTGGGTTGCGGTGCTCATCTCGCTATATTGGCCGAGGGAGCCGGCATACAGCTTCTGGGTCATGTGGCAGCACCTAAGCTCAAGAGCACTCTTCCCTTCCTCCCTTTGGCTTCCAACAACCAGCATTCAGAAGCACCGGCACCTCTGAACATGTGGGCTATTGGCTATTGATAGCCTTCTCCTTCATCATCATTTTTAATTTGTATACCGTCTTTCTATCTTACAATACTCAAGGCGGTTTACAAGCTGAAGAAACAAAAAAATGTACATCTTATAACAATCTAATGCAATACAAAAATGTGATAATAAAACATAACTTTATTTTTTTTTCCAAAAAAATTTATTCATTTTATAACACAAATAAAGAGCACATACAGAAGAAATAAACAAAACAATCATATCTTTATTTTCTAAACATTGTTAATTGGGCTTCCCCAAGTCCCACCTGTCTGATTTTCATTTTACTTCATCTTTAGCATTTTACATATATCATAACTTCTAACCATCTCTTAATAAAACATAACTTTAAAATAGGCAACCTACATCAAAAAGTAACATTCAACCATCATTAGAATCGTATAAAATAATAATATCAACATATAAAAGTTAAACAGAAATCCACTCAGCAGTTACAATAAATAATATCTAAACTATAATCAACAAAACAACGGTAAGCTACAGTACATAAAATAATCCAAACACATTGAGAAGCAGGGACTAGAGGGTAGAGAAAGGCAGGTGGAAGGAGGCCTTGCCTGATGGAGTCTCTCCCCTCACAGAATTTTCCCAACCCTCTTGTTGTTGTTGTTGTTTAGTCGTTTAGTCATGTCCGACTCTTCATGACCCCCTGGACCAGAGCATGCCAGGCACTCCTGTCTTCCACTGCCTCCCACAGTTTGGTCAAACTCATGCTTCGAGAACACTGTCCAACCATCTCATCCTCTGTCGTCCCCTTCTCCTTGTGCCCTCCATCTTTCCCAACATCAGGGTCTTTTCCAGGGAGTCTTCTCTTCTCATGAGGTGGCCAAAGTCTTGGAGCCTCAGCTTCAGGATCTGTTCTTCCAGTGAATGGAGAGGTTTGATCTTCTTGCAGTCCTTGGGACTCTCAAGAGGCTCCTCCAGCACCATAATTCAAAAGCATCAATTCTTTGGTGATCAGCCTTCTTTATGGTCCAGCTTCACTTCCATACATCACTACTGGGAAAACCATAGCTTTAACCATGAAGACCTTTGTTGGCAAGGTGATGTCTCTGCTTTTTAAGATGCTGTCTAGGTTAGTCATTGCTTTTCTCCCAAGAAGCAGGTGTATTTTAATTTCGTGACTGCTGTCACCATCTGCAGTGATCATGGAGCCCAAGAAAGTAAAATCTCTCACTGCCTCCATTTCTTCCCTTTCTATTTGCCAGGAGGTGATGGGCCCAGTGGCCCTGCCTTGCTGTGGCGAAGGGGCTTGAATAACTCAGAGAAGCTATGAGCTATGTCGTGCAGGGCCACCCAAGATGGACAGGTCATAGTGGAGAGTTTTGACCAAACGTGATCCACCTGGAGCAGGAACCGGCAAGCCACTCCAGTATCCCTGCCAAGAAAACTCCCAACCCTCTTAAAGACATCCAAATTGGTGGTCATCTCTACCTGTGTGAGGGAGTTCCACAGTTTAACAGTGTGATCCATGATAGGATCCCCCCACCTGTTTCTCTACCCACAAACACACATACCGTAGTGTATTTATGTTTTTAAAAACTACAAAACAGAACTCTGGTTCCTAGCTGTATCTTATTTTCACGCTGTTCCGTGAGACGCTGCCAGCTCTCTTTGAATCTGGCAGTCTCTCTCCCCAGTTCCAGAGGGGTGCTGTGCCGCAGTGGAATATATAGACGGAGAGGGCATCATTACTGGCTCACTAAACTGGTATTTGGCAGGGCTTCATTATAGCAGCCGCGGCCACCCTCCTCTGGCAAAATCCTTCGCCTCAATCGTTCTGCGGATTGCAGCTGCTGGGACGGAGAGAGGGAGAGAGGAAAAGCAGGCTGGGAAGAACAGACAAGCCAAATTAGTATTATCAACGAGGGAGGATGGACGTGAAGGCAGAAGAGAACAGAGCGGGAAAGAGAGCAAATATTTATCAGCCTTGTAAACCCATTATTTTTGTTCCATTTTACATCTCGGAGCATAGGTTGGGTGGTGATTTCCCCCCTTGAAATGCCCTAATCCGCCTTTCACAGGCAAGGGGGCCTGTGTTCAAGACTCTGGCATGTCTTGAAAGCATCTTGGGGAATGTCTGTAGTGCATCTTCTATCCATGCAGAAGGTCCCAGCCAAAATGGCATCTTCAGGTAGGCCTGGGAAAGAGTCCCAGCTGGAAAGCTCTTGTCATTCAGTGCTGACAGTATTGAACTACACAGACGATGCTCTGATCCAAGTCAACCGTTTGTTCAGAACCATGAGGACTTGCATCTCAGCTTACTTTTAAGGGAGCCACTATAGCTCAGCAGGAGAGCATCTTCCTTGCATGCAGAATGGCCACGTTCAATCCTCAACATGTTGAGGCTGGTAAAAGTCTTCTTGCCTGAAAGCCAGGAGAGGCACTGCCAGTCAGTGCAGACAGTGATGAGTTAGATGGGCCAATAATCTGATTCAGTAGAAGGCAGCTTCCTACATTACTGTGTTCCTACTATTAGTATTCCTGCTCCATGATTGCAGTCATGGGATTGTTGTCTTTCACATGATGGTGTATGTTTTGACTCCACAGAGGGGGAAGTGACGGAGACAGGGTGTTTGTGTTACTGTGTTCCGTGAAGTTGGACTATTGTCCCTTGTTCTTTTTTTTCTTTGCTGTCTGATGCTAGAGAGAGAGAGGGAGCCATGTTGCAGTGCTCCGTGTGTGTTTATATGTAAATAAAGTAGATTAGCCAAAATGCTGAGTTGCTGAGGTCTGTCACGCAAGGTGTGCAAACTCTGCGGATCCCTAAGTGTGCCGGTGTCAGTTAGCATCGGTCGCTGTGATGTTCAGGCAGAAGAAAGCTTATGAAGTTCCCGAATGATCAACCAGGAGGGAGGGAACATGCCAGTTGGGCATGTGTCTCTGCCAGGGTCCTACTCAAGTGTAGGCTGAACTCCTGACACCTACTAGGGCCTCAACTTAAGGGTTTTCCAGATCCTTAATCATTTTAGTTGCCCTCTGCGCACATTCCAGCTTGTCAACACCCTTCCTAAATTGTGGCACCCAAAATTGGACACAGTATTCCAGGTGTGTTCTAACCTAGGCAGAATAGGGTGGTACTATTACTTCCCTTGATCTGGACATTATACTTTTGTTGATGCGGCTTAGAATAGCATTGGCCTCCTTTTTTGCTGCTACGTCACACTTTTGACTCATGCTAAGCTTGTGTTCCACCATGACCCCTAGATCCTTTTCACATGTACTGCTAGTAAGCCTGGTGTCCCGTCTTATATTTTTGCATCTGATTCTTCCTGCCTAAGTGCAGAACCTTACATTTGTCCCTATGGAAATTCATTTTGCTAGCAGTCAATTGGGTAATAGTTTTGTATTGACATGTCTTCATCTGGTTCTCTTGCCTTATTCAGATAATAAGCACAATGTACAATTAAAAACAGAAACATGACCAAAGTAGTAAATGCAGCTACCACTAGTAGTAAGTTATGGTGTAAAGTACTAGTGATAGCACAATTAGTAGCTATAGTACCAGTAAATAGTAGTAGCAAAGTATTATGTGGAATGGTAGTATCTGTTTCTAAATCACATTGGTTGTTTTAATATTAACAGAGTACTCCAAGCAGCATACAATTTAAAATAGATAAATCCAGTACTGGTTGTAGAAGCGGTTGTACTAGTAGTAAATTACTGCACTGAGTAGTCAGAGTGCTAAATCACTATACTGGGAAGGCTGCCTTTGCCCGTGTCCTAGGTCACCTCTAGTGCACAGAATAAGGCATACAGATTCTATTTTTACATCCATTAAAATAAATGGATATCTTAGGGGTCTTGCCTCACGTTGAAAATTCTATCCCCGTGACATCCCACTGCTCATATGTGTTATTTCTTGCTCATTTCAATTCACGATAGTCCCGTCACCAAAGATTTACCCTAGCTGCTCTCCCCCCCACCTCCTCGGTTGACTTACTGGCCAGCAGTAAACACATGATAAATTCCAGACATAAAACATGCCAAAGTCCACAAACCCAATGGATCACCATGCGGGAGAAATAAAAAACGGAAAGCTGTTAGTTAGATGCCCTTGGAAATAATTAGTGGCTGTGGCTTGTGTCTCCCTCACAATCTGGTCTTCTGGTCCCCTGGCCTTTGATTACTCTAATATCCCCAGTAAAAATAGATTTCCCAACCACTCACCCCAAAAAAGCACTTTGATGGAATGAACGTGATGAAAGTTCATCACATGCATAAATGACAGGGCCAGATGGATCCCAAAATAGTTTCTGGCTCTGGGATTAAACCAGCTTTTGCTCCAATATTCCAGTTCACCTTCCTTACGGAGCTGATGGCGTTGGAATTTTAACGTCAAAATAGTAGTGGAAGCAGGTTCTTGTTCCCTCCCTCTCTCTTTCTCTCTGTGGCAAATAATGTGGCCCACGTAATTCAGAAATCCCTTCCCTTTCCGTGGTTCCTTCCTTTCCCATGATGTCCAACTAAGATGGGGCCACCAGCCACCCACAGTTGGCCAGTAGTTCAATGAAAACAGACTGTTTTCTCCATCCTGTTATCTAAAATTACATTCTGGAATGCTAACACGCTGCCACGTCTCGTAAGAACCTAAAACAAGGCCTGCTTGATTTTGCCAATGACCTGTCTAGTCCAGCATTGTGTCCTCACAGTGACCAACCACTGAGCACTGTCCCCTCCTGTGTTTCCCTGGTATTCAGGAGCATATTGGCCCTGACATATGAGGTCAAACATGTTGTTCTTGTTGGCATCTGTCTTCCTTGGGACCCAATGAAGGAGTGCACCTTTAGGGATGAAGTCAAACTGTTGGAGAGTTACAGCAGCTGCTTCTGTTGACTTCTGTTGATGCAGCCTAGAATAGCCCCTTTTTTGCTGCTGCATCACACTGTTGACTCATATTAAGCTCGTGGTCCACCATGACTCCCAAATGGTGCCAACTAGAATTGGCATTTCCCATATTTTGCCCGTTTGCATCCAAGTCGCCCAATATGACACCCCACTCATTCTGTATCTTTTGCACAACGTGGCAGAATGAGAGAAAGGTAGTTGTGTTTACGCCAAGGCCTAACCAGCCCTATGTACCCAAAACGTTTATTTGTGTATTTATCAGGGGCCATTGTCCATTTCCTTGGTGTGTCCCTGGTTCGAAACAAACAAACGAAAGCATTTGTCCCCATTGCGGTCTTTAGGGGAAATGTGGAGGCGTCTCTTTAAGGCTTTGTTAATGCTCCTCTTAACTGCCTTTCCAGATCAATGTTGCTCAGTGTGATTGAGCTGAAGCTTTTGTATGAGAAGTACGGGCCTGATCTATTGAGAGATTAAACATTCTATTAAAGCATTTAAATTTTTAAACAAGGGAACTGTTCCGGGCCAGTTTACACACACACACACACACACACACACACACAGCTTTATTAATTTATTTAGGGCACTCCCAGCTTGTTCGTCATTAAAACAGATCACAGAGCAGGGAACAACATCAAAGCTAATAATAATAATAATAATAATAATAATTTAAAACAAATAATTATAGTAAATATAAATCATGGCGCAAAGCAGTTCAGCAAGGGGAGAGTAGAAAACACCACTTCCTCCAATCAATTAACCAGATGCCTGGCGAAATAAATCAGCAAAAATGTCTTTCGAAGATGCCTGAGGCTTGTCAGGATTGGTGCCAGCTGAATTTGGGGGGAGGCAGCTGCTGCTGAGAATGCCATCTCACGGGTTGCCTTCAGAAAGAAGGGCAAGGCAAATTAAGCTGGCACATAAAAGTGGAAATTGCCCTTGGGTATATATAATAAGCTGGACAAGCCCAGAGGGAGGGCATTCTCTGCGGAAGCCCCTACGTTGTGGAGCAACAGTATGGTGTAGTGGTTAGGGTGTTGCACTGTGACCTGGGAGACCAGAGCTCATTGTATCATAGAACTTGTAGAGTTGGAAGGGGCTCTGAGGGACGCCGAGTTCGAATCTCTGCTCAGCCGTGTTGCTCACTATGGTTACTTTGGGGGCCTGTAACTGCTTCTCAGCCTAACCTACCTCTCCGGGCTGTTGTTTTGAGTAGTAAATGAAGAGGGAGAGGACCATGTACGCCACCTTGAGTTCCTTAGAGGCAAAGATGGGTATAAATGCAGTAGATAACAAATAAATACAACCTTCCTCCCTACAGAGGTGCTTCTGGCACCTTCATTATATGGCTTTTGGTGAATGCTTTGTTATGGCTTTGACCCTTTGAGTGTACATTTTTGGGACTCACCTGTGATTGTATATTGTTTCACATTTAAAAATAACAAGGGAGGGGGTTAATTGTTCAGGGATCTTAGGGTGACGGTTGGGTAATTAATAGCAGCAGTAATAATAATAATAATAGGCACAAAAGTGTGTGAGAGTCTCCTCCAGCACCATAATTCAAAAGCATCAATTATTCAGCAATTGTTATTACTACTACTACTACTACTACTATTATTATTATTTGCATGACATTAGGAGATCAGAATGTCACATGCAAAGCATCACCCCCTCATCTCCCTCACTAGCTGGCACCTCTGGCCCTACCTGTTCCCCTATGGAAAATTACACCTCACACCACTGCTCCTCAGTCTTTTCTTCTCCCAAAGATATCCTACAAGGCAGTGGAGGTTTAGGATAAGAGTGGGCTCCCTTCCCAGGTTGAAGAGCCCCATCTGCCCCTCACGTCCGTCTACAGCACCCGCAGAAACTGCCTTCTTGACTATTTGGCCCACTCTTGGCCTAGTCAACTCAATCCACCAGAGCCTGTCTTCACATGTAGAGGAAGTCCCTAACTCACGGAGGACTTGAGACCAATCAGCTACCTTCAGCCAGTCGAAGCCGGGGTGTGGCCACTGTCACATGCTGACAGCTTCTGGGAGCCACAGGTGAGAGCTGTGTGCAGGGCGGGGACCAAAGGTGGGCAAATGCCCCAGAAGGAGCATGATGTGTCCCTCACCAGAGATACTACCCTCCCATACACCCCATACATCCCATTTGCACTAGTAGGAGCAAAATGAGATTCCTGCCTATGGAATGCCCTCTTCCAAGCAACAGGTGAGAAACTTGAAGCACAAGGGCCAAACGTGGTCCTCCATATCCCTCCATTTGGCCCCCGGGATGCACCAGTTTTGCTTCACTCCTTCAGTGTCTCCCCCTGCCTTGAGCTCTGCTTGTCTGCCTGAAGGATAGAGAGGGTCATGTGCAAGTGCACATAGAAAGTAGCCCACAACATAAGAGATTCACGTCCACCACTCCGCCCTCTTTTGCCTCTGGCCCTGCCCACCACTACCATGTGGCCCTCAAAGGGTTGTCCAGAAGGAAATGTGGCCCTCAAGTGGAAAACATTTTCCAACAACCCACAGGCACAACTGGTGTTAACATTGTGGCCCCAGGTGAAAAATGAAAAAACCTCATTTGCTTCTCAGGGCCTTTGGATAACTGGGAATATTGTGATTTTAAAGGCAGGATTTAGTTTCATCTGTTGCTATGAGCTGCTTCTATCATAACATTGGTTTTGTTTTGTGTTTTGTTTTGTTTTGTTTTGTTTTGCTACCTGCCCTGCGGTCACTTGATGTAGGGCAGGCAAGCAATGCTCTGGTCAAATAAAGTAAATTGCTTAACCATCTCGGACCTTCCTACTGCTTGAACCCTAAGTAGCTGGTGCCACATTTAAATTACTTCTGCAATTAAGTGCAGAACTGAGAAACAAATCACAGATGCCTAGCGGTCATGATATTATTCTCTAAGTATTCCACGCAGCCGTTTCAGGTGTCCCACTGGGTATGTGAAACAAATGATAAAACAATATATGTTATATATTTTCCCTGATTACATTGTGTTGCTGCTTTTTATACAACTGAAAACATGCTTTTCATTTACCCCCTGCCCCACATTCCTCTCCCTGCCCTGGTTTTGCTGCATCTAGAAACTTGCTGTACACACACACACACACACACACACACACACATATGAAGAGAGGAGTGATTGAAGTTATTAAAACACACTATTCTGCTTTCATACACAAAAAAATGGGCAAATTGCATTTGCAATACTTATTACAAAACTTCCACAGCATGAACAATCCGTAAAAATTATGGCTATTCTTGCCACCTGTTTTACAAAGCCTTCAGAAGAAGAGAGGTTCTGCATTATGGTTTCTTTCCATTTTTCACTTTCCCAGCCTTAGGTTTGGTCCTCCACATGTTCATATCAGCTTGCGACCTTTTTTAAGTCCTCATGAAAACCCATCAGCGTTTTGGTGTGATTTTTCCGCAATACACACAGCTTTTATCTGCAATTTTGCCTAATGTACACATCTTTTGAAATTTCTTCTGGCATAATGCATTGATGTGTCTTACTCTCATTGATATATGCATCTTTATGCATCGGTGGTGCTGTGGGTTAAACCACAGAGCCTAGGACTTGCCAATCAGAAGGTCAGCGGTTCAAATCCCCGCGACGGGGTGAGCTCCCGTTGCTTGGTCCCTGCTCCTGTCAACCTAGCAGTTTGAAAGCACGTCAAAGTGCAAGTAGATAAATAGTTACCACTCTGGCGGGAAGGTAAACGGCATTTCCGTGCACTGCTCTGGTTCGACAGAAGGGGCTTAGTCATGCTGGCCACATGACCTGGAAGCTGTATGCCGGCTCCCTCGGCCAATAAAGCGGGATGAGCGCCGCAACCCCAGAGTCGTCCGCGACTGGACCTAAGGGTTAGGGGTCCCTTTACCTTTACCTATAAATGCTTTACCCCAGTATATGCCTTTATTTGTACATGTTTCTTGGATGGAGTCCTGTAAAGCAAAATCAGGAGAAATGTGCTTTTTCTGTTCTTTCTGAGCCTTCGGGCCTCTCCTGGTTCCACGCGGCCTCTCCTGAGCCTCCTAAGATGGCCTCAGGTGCAATGAAAGATGTCCCTCAATATTCAGCACCTGGGACAGTTGCCTCACTCTGCTTAATACAGGGGGTTACCAGGCTATTTTAGGCCTGTGGGCACTTTGGGATTTTTGAGTGAGTACTGCAGGCACCTCTCACTCTGGTCACTTCCCCCCCCCCCCCATGGATCAGACTTCCGCTCCCCACCTCAAACAACAGAAGGGAAGAAAGTGTGTGCTCAAAAATATAATTTCCCCAAGGAATCTGAGTTAAAGTCAGATCCAGTAGAATGAATCTGAACCTTGAAGAGAGCATAGAGATGAAAGAGGAAGTGGGAAAGAGGGTCCCTCTTCCCAACTTCCTTCTTCAGCTCAATGTGCTTTTCTAGAGACCCTCGCTAGATATTGACAAAGGGAGCACTTAGTGCATTCCTCTCAACTGCCCTGGTTAAACCCAGAAAACCCGTTTTGGGTCTCCATGCTCTCATGTGGTTCACATGACTCGCCTGAGAGCATGGTCCAGAAGATACATGTCCTGGTTTTTGGCCTGGACATGTTGGAGGCTAGGTTAGTGTGTGTGTTGAGATGGGGCTCAAAGACTTGGTGGGCACCTTGGGAAGACCTCAAGGGCACCATCGTCCACTCGGGTGACATACTGTCATCCCTTAGCCTAACAGTAGGAATGGGAAAAATTAAACTCTACCTCAGGAGCAAACTTCCCTGACAATGACGGGCATTTGGTGGCCTATTTTTAGCTGCTTTTAAAAGCACCTGAGTGACTCGTGAGCCCTGTCACTTCTCTGACAATGAGCCTTAATATGTCTAAACATATATGTGTATAATAATAATCAGTAGGATGGAGCAGCTCAGCCGCGTGCCGCCCGGTTTGCAAGATGAATGGCATTAATCAACAGGATGCCTTCAGAACTTTTGGCGAGTCATTTGTTATGCTAATTGGGCCACTTAAAGTAAACTGTCAATGGGCGCTGATCTTTTGACAGGCGAGAGCTGATGTCGGGCTAATTAATCGGCATATGCAAACAGCTCGCGTCGCCCCAACTTTCCAAATCTAATGTTCATTAGGAAAGGTGCTACTAATCACCTGGCCAGACCTTCTGATAAATGGGAGGGCAGGTGGGGAAAGACAAATCCAGATGGGAGTAGTGAGAATGACCACCTTATAATATTTTATATAGGCAGAAAGAGGCTTTGGAGGAGAAAAGTCAAACCACCCACACAAGGCAAAAGGTTACTCTGTTCTTTTTTTTTTTTTTAATGCAGGGGAGTCCTACCTTGTGACAGGTGTATAAACATGATAGATGTTGAGTCATCTCAACTTTACCATTTGTAAGAGGTTGTGGGTGGTCCTATTTAGACCAGGAGGAAATATTTTCCAGACAAGAGAGACCTACACAATCCTGGATAATAGTGGTGTATTGCATGTACAGTGTGTTTTATACCCCCATTCAGAAGCACAGTGCAATATTCCCCATTCCGAAACATTGACCTGGTTTAATGGTGCATCTTTCCTGCATTCAAACCCTCAGGGTCTCAATTTAATTGTGCATCTTTCTCCAAGGAAAAGCACAGACTCCCAGCTTAACTATGCAACATTCTCCACTGGGGGGGAAAACCCCTCCCCCCAATATTCTGCCATTTGATAGGGATTGTATAAATGTGCCTTCAGTCCCTGTTTTCATTATGGGACAGAACTGTTGGTGGATGAGACAGTGAGGGTGACGAGAAAGAAAGGGGCACAGGGTTTTGGTGAAGGGAGATAAGCAAGCACAAAATGGGGCATAGGGAGTGTCCAAGAAAGTGGCATAGCACTGCTGGATGAAGCGATTCATATCACTTGCTACTAAGATGGGTTTCACTGCAAAGAGTAGAGTATTTGCTGGAGGAGGGCCTGTATATTTCAGATGTCCCTCAATGGGGAGTTCACAAAGTGCAGAGACCACAGACTTACCATCTCCATCAGTAGAAGTTGTGCTTCAATTGCAACATTGTCCCCCAGGGGCACACTTTAACTTTATTACCCATCCACCCCCATAGCAACCATTCACAAAGAGGGGAAAGTCGAACTGTGTGCCTGAAAACAGCATTGGGGAGGGGATGGTTTTGACTTTTTAAAACTGTACCCTAGACGGTACAGATTTTGTCCTTATAATTCAATGGGAGGTGATGGAATGAGCTGCAGTTGCATGGTCCGCACCTTTTGTTTGCATATCTGTACCCTGCGTTCAGCATCTTGTTATGATGCTAAGAATAATGCTACAGAATCTCCAGCTTTTAAGAGCATGGCCAGGTTGCAGAATTTTGGAAGGTGGGAAGATGGAGAGAGATGTCTGGGGCAGCTGCCGACATGGTTACACACAAATACCCATGTACAACATACTCATAACTAAATCAGATTTTTGGTGCAAAACTGCATTTTTATCCTGGCAATTTAAACTTAGGCCAGCCAATGCCAGCTTAAAGCACAATAAGAAAATTGTAGACTTTCACGAGTTTCCTGGGAAAGGGATTTGCACTGCTGTTGCAATTGAACCATCAATAACATCTCCCTCTGTTTCTTTGCTGTACAGCAGAGGAGTGGAACTTGAGCCTCAGGGGTCAAATGCACCCCTCAAGGTCTCTCCATCTGCTCCTTGGAAGTTGCCAGGGGTCGCAGCTCTCACTTGCCCTGCTTCACAACCCCCATCTTTTGCCTGTCTGTACAAAGGTACAATTTTGCATTCATTGTCCTAACTACTTTTTGCCTCTGCCTCCACTCACCACTGGGCCTTGGAAAGTTTCCCAGAAGGGAATGTGAATGTTGGAAGGTTCCTACCCCAACCCTACAGTATTCAGTGTTCTTGTTAGCAGTGGAAAGAGTTGAGAAAAATAATGAACTTGCAAGACATTGCAAATGTGTGAAGAGTGGGAGAGAGTCTTCCCTATCAGGGACAAGTTAGTAAGGATGCTTCTTTGCTCTGGCTTTACTCTCCCAGCTAAAGTGACTTCAACCTTTGAACCCATTGCAGCACCTTGCCTTGGACTTTGGAGAGTAATGCAGTAGACCATAGCACTCCCTTCAGCCCAAACCCACAGAAGTCACCAATGACTGCTGTGAAGCCAAGGATCAGCAAAGTGCTACTCTGGTTCCCCATTCTCCCTACAAAGCATACCCTCCGACATTCCTCCGATGAAATTAGGAACGTCCTATTCCATACCTTCCAACATTTCTCCAATGAACATAGGGACATCTCAACATTTCTCCAGTGAAAATAGGTATGAGCTACTCTATACCCTCCAAAGTTTCTCTGATGAAAATAGAGACATCCTAAGGAAAAGCGGGACATTCTAGGATCAAATGAGAAACCAGGATGGCTTTTGTAAATCCCAGGACTGTTCCTGGAAAATAGGGACACTTGAAGTGTCTGACAAAGTGAATGTAGGAGCATCACTTGCATTCAAAGAGAGGTCTCCCCCCCTCCATGCTTCCCTTGTGCCATATAATTGTAGAGGTAGGCTATCCATTTGACCTCCTGCTATTCTTCTACACACACAAAACCCCACAGGTTTTCTTTTCTTTTTTTTAAATAATGTTTATTAAAATTTTCAAAAATACAGAAAGTAAGAGTTAAAATACATTCAGAACCTTATTTTCATATATCCACTTTCTGGGACTCCCCCCTTCCCCCACCCCTATCATATTCCTGTTTCATGTTGTTGGCTCCACAAGCTCTCAGTTCTGATTAAAAACTTAATTTGTTTAGACCATTGTTCGAATTTAAAATTTCTACACTCCTCGTCAATACCCTTGATAAAAAACCAAAGATTTCTTTCCCAGGGCCCACCCCATTTTTATTCCACAATTTCCCTTTTTTTTTTTAATAATAAAAATACCCCACATAATAAAAATATCAGAAATAAGAAATAAAAGGTATAATAGATAAGACAAAACCAGTCAAAAAAAAAGAAATTGACAAGCCTTTGGATTTTAGTTCTCCCCCTCTGTCCCCGGTTTAATTTCCCCCTGACCACCAAACCATGTTATCCGCCTGGAATTCTTACAATCCATAAATCGCCTATTTCCCCCAACTCCTTGCTGGCTTTTTTTTTTTTTTGTTTTTTTTCCTTTCATAATTATTTTTTAAAACACTTAGCTTCAGATCTTTAATAAAGCTCCCCCCATTGTTCTTTCCAAATTGTAGTCCAGTTTCCTCTTGTTCCGCTGCTGAAACGTTCTAATTCAGAAGCTTAGTAAGTCTGCAGGGGTTATTGTTATTCAGGAACAAAAACTTGCGTTCAGTCCCTTCCTTTCTTCAATAGAAAATTCTATTGTCTCCTTTAGCTGAACACCCTGTAGACAAAATATTATTTCCGTTTTGCAGCTTTCCCAGAAGATAACCAGTTCTGTAAAATTCCGATGGTATTTTTCCACTTACGACCATCTTTGTAATGTCCCGAAACTCCTCTAGGGGGATTGTTGTAACTTTGTTTTTCTCTAGTCCAAAAGTCCGATTGTTATCCATGTTTTCGCCATTTTGTATCCAAGTTTTAAAAAATTGTAGCAAATTGTAACAAATTTAGCCAGCAAAGTTCTCATAATAAAATCCTCTCTGCTTTCCGACTTTGACAGCTACTTTGACAGCTGTCAAAATCTCCGACTCTTTTCACCAGGCTCTCTCTTCAATCACCCCGGTTCCCAGGGGGGGGGGTTACGTTTCTTCTCCCTCAATTCGTCCTCCAGCACAGTTCTTATAATTTCCCATCGTGGAATTCTTAGGTTTTATCAGCAATACAAATCTTTTTGGACCTTGGTTTCCCCGTCCTTGTCTTGGAAGGTTTACAATAGGGGGGGGGACTGACTTCCTTTTTGGATCCCCCCCCGCTCGTGTCCAATTCAAAAAGAAATTCTTTTTTTTCCTCCTTTTAAGCCCAGTTTCCAAATTACTCACGGGTTGTTGTTAAAAAGTCCGAATTTTCAATGGAAGAAGTCAGCGCTCTCCGCCGGATGGCATGCGGCTGCGCTCGGCAGGGATAGCAGAGGACTCAAAGCACCACGCTTCTCCCCGGCACCCGATCCGTAGCCTTTAAAAAGGCTCCTTCACGAGTCGGGAGGGCGCTGACGGTGCCAGCCGAGTCTCCATGTCCACGGCCCTCGTGGCCGTGGTTTTTAAGGGTCCCCGCATCGCCGGTGCGGTAGGACCCAGCCCCTGCCGAGCAGGCTCCCTCCGGAGCTCGGAGGGAGTCCGCCATTCGGCGATGGCGCCAACCCGGAAGTCCCAAAACCCCACAGGTTTTCTGCTGCACTTGGTGACCATCTCCTGCCCTACCTGAAGCCCCAGGGTCTACCCTTGGTCACCAACCAAGCCTGAGAACAGAGTACAGATAATGACAGCCGCGTCCACTGAGTCATGGAGCCACATACATTGAGTTGTATGCAAGTATATTTCTGCTTCAAAATTATGCTATGGATGTGCTCATTAAACAATTCTGCTTGCTACCCTGTCTGAAGGAAATGCCAGCTGTCTTTGAAGTTTCCCAAAGAGCAGGAGAACAAGTCAACGACGCTGGTCAACATCAAACCATTAATCATCCATTAGGTGAGGTTGCTCACTCATGTCACCTGTCACTTTGTAATGCATGCAAATCACTCTGAGGCTAACATTTCCAGGCTGACATTTCCCAGGGTTGGGGCTGGGATCAACCTTGTCTATTGTAGAAGAGAGGAAGGGAAAGGGGAGAGATGTGTGAGCTCACAGAACCTCAGAGAGGTGCTTCTAATGGAAGCCTGAGTGCTTAAACAAAGGCATGTTGCAGTCACAAGACATCAATTCCATTCTGTGGTTTGTTGTGCAAGGCAGAAAGCAGAGAGAAACATTCATGGGTCCATGTGATCCTGAGCAAATACCCTCCAAGTGTCCTGATTTTCTAGGGACAGTCCCAGATTGACAAAAGCCATTTTTTGAGGACAATTTATCGAGTCATTATATCCCACCACTAGCTTTTTTCACCACGTCTCTGAACTTAACCAGACATCTGGGAGAGCAGAGGGGTTTCAAAAGCAGCAGTTTTTACATGGGAGACAGCAGAAATTTGCATTCCCCCTCCAACAGAATAAAATAGCTCATTGGTGGCTTTCTGTATGGTTTTGCCTTTTGTGTTAAAGAGTTTGGAACTTTCACCAATGGAGGTCACTGAGACATTTCTGCTTGCTGCTGTCCTAAAATGACTTCTCCCACTGGCTAACACCTCATTTTGTGGCAGGTAAATAAAGATTGCCTAATTGCTCCCTTGCTTTAAGAGTGAGGATATCGAGCAAGGGCCATTCCTTATGAATTGGGATCACATTCAAGTCATGGTCTTGGCAGATGTGCACTCCTTGGGTTCTGCTGTAATGATAAATTGGAACATTTGAATGCTGTGTACCCAAGCCCTGGTGTAGGGTTTTCATGAACCAGGAGGAACAAGCTCAATCAAGCTTTCTTCCTGCAAATGGCGACTTCCAAATGTTCAGGAGCCCTCAGCAGGTTCGGCAAGGAGGGTTTTCCAAGGTCGTCCAAAGGGCGGCTAGTCTGACTTCATAATAGCGTTCTCTCTTCCAAGCGCATGTATTCAAAAGCATGCACCATCTCAGAAACGCACTTTAAATTAAGGTGACACTTAACTAATCATTAATGAGTGATTAATGGAAATTGCCTTTTTAGCTGATAAATTGCTCACTGTGGCATGTACCATAGGAGACGTAGATAAATATTTTTATGTATTGCCATTTCATAAACACTTAGAGATGGGCTCTCAACATTCAGGTGTGTTGATTTCATTTATCCCCATCATCTTTATAGCCGGCTTGGGAAGTGCTCCTTCATCTTTTATCCCGAGGGTTCGTTTCAATTAATCAAATATTAATTATTGTTAAAGAAAATATTTATATGCATTTACCCTTTCAGCTCAGGTCATTACCAGAATACTCTTGCAGGCAGAAAAAGAGGAGCAAACTCTTTAAAAAAATGGAATAAATGTCATGTTCTTCAAAATCCAGTAGGCAAGTTTTGTTTGGCAAAATTGCTATGGTCCCATACACTGTACCTTTGCATACTAGCCGAGGACTTTAGATGGACATTTTCCTCCTCTGCAACTGTGTTGTACTTCATCTGCAAGCAGTCCATTCATAAGTTGCGAGTGTTGCCATATTGTCGGTCCATTGATTAAAGGGTATCAAATCTTTATTCTTCCAGTTCATCAGTCTCTTGGCCACCATTAGGGCACATAGAATCCATTTCTGTTGTCCCGTTGTTGATTTCCATACAATAGGTATATACCGTACTTTTCCATGTATAAGACTAGGTTTTTTCCTTTAAAAATTATGCTAAAAAGTGGGGGTCGTCTTATACATGGATAGTGCATAGGGTGGACGTTTGATTGGTTGCTGCCACGGCTGTCAGCAGCTATTGGGCGTGTTATTGGTTGCTGCTTCAATGACTGGTGTTGATTTGCTGAAGCTACGGCAGTTGGGCGGGCAATTGGCAGCTTCTGCTGGCAAGGTGACAGACGAGAGGTGGGTTTTTGGATGTGTGCAGTTGAGCGATTTTTGACAATCCCCCTAAAAAAAGTTCAACAACTCTGCATAATCCCCCCAAAATAGCTCAACAACTCTGTGCCATCTCCCTCCGTTTTCTTAAATTTGAGTCCCCAAATTTTATACATGGGGGTGTCTTATACACATAGCTGTCAACTTACAGATTTGAAAATAAGGGACCAGCAGCCTTGAAAATAAGGGACCAGCAGCCAAAATAAGGGACCTGCAGCCTCACCTGTTCCAGGCACTCCAGTCTTCCTGTCCTCCTGCAGTCTGGTCAAACTCATGTTGGTAGCTTCGAGAACACTGTCCAACCAACTTTGTAACCAGAGGTTCAACTGCATAGAATCTGAATTACATGCACCACAAGGCCTATGCAGCCTCAACTTAAGATGGCTCCCCAGCCTGGCTTTGCACTGCAAAGTTTGCATCAGCACGTGCAACAAAATGGCGTCCAGCATTCAAAAAACCCCTCAGCTTGCATTAACTAGCCACACACAAGGCATGCAAGCTCCACCCCCCAGTCGTTCTTAGATTTCTTATTGGATGAGCAACACAGCCAAGCAACACAGTTGGAGCCTGTGGAGGGAGGGAGGGAGAGGAGCTGCTTCCTTTGAAATTTAAGGGACATCATTTAAGGGACATTTAAGGGACATCCATCAATAAGGGACAGCAGCGGGACATGGCCCTGGAATAAGGGACTGTCCCTTCAAATAAGGGACACTTGACAGCTATGCTTATACATGGAAAAGTATGGTAGTTCAAAAGAATATTCTGTAGACTTTGTTTGGCTAAACCCTTCCCAAGGTTCTACAGGGTCAGCCCAACAACACAATCATCTCCATTGGTTGACTGGCATTGTTCTTGTTTTGTTTGTTTGGAAAATCCAAAAAGGTAGCATGCAGTGGAAGTGGTGCTGTGTGCACCCTATACTATATGGTTACCAGATTTTTTTCAATGAATCCGGGGATACTTTTTTCCTTTTTC
Source organism: Podarcis pityusensis (assembly GCF_964106645.2). NCBI lineage: Eukaryota > Metazoa > Chordata > Lepidosauria > Squamata > Lacertidae > Podarcis > Podarcis pityusensis. Next base: position 4,369,392 of record NC_138036.1, on the reverse strand, counting down.
TTTTCTTTTCTTTTTTTTTAAGCTGAGTAGCAATAGGGAGTCAGTAGTGGGGATGGTGAGGCAAAAGACCCTGGGCCCAAGCGCACATGCATATTGTATGAAGGTGCAAAGCCCTTCTTTCACACCCTGTGAAACATAAATGTGCAGAGTTTTTAAAACACTGGGCAATGGCTGGCCAGCTGTGACTCCTGAGCCTCCCCCAATCTCCTTCCCCCTTTGTTTTGACTCATCGGGGGAGGCTCGGGAGTCGCGGGCGGGTGGCGGTTGCCCAGTTTTTTTTAAACTCTGCGCATTTATGTTTCACAGGGTGTGAAAGAAGGGCTTTGCACCTTGCCTGGCAGAGAAACCACGTGCCTTGCGCCCCTCCATGGCAACGGCCACCCGCCCTCGACTCCCGAGCCTCCTCCGATCTGTCAAAACAAAGGGGGAAGGGGGCAGGAGATCTCTACTGCCAGACGTCCTGGTTCCCCTTTGGCAGTGGCGGCAGCAGCGAGCAGCTCCTGAAGCCAGCCAGAGCTAAGTGCGCTACCAGGCTGGCTCCGGGCTGCTGAGACTGCTGCTGCCACATTTCCTGGGGACAGATTTGCAAATCTGAGGACATTCCGGGGACGGAATTTGTCCAGGGACAGATTTGCAAATCCGGGGACTGTCCCCGGGAACCGGGGATGTCTGGTAACCCTACTCTAATATTGCAAAATATTGTGCTGTGCTTGTCTTAGCTCAAGTGTTGCCGCCACTTGATCGTGTTGGGGTGGAGGGAGATTATTTGAACCCAGTGTAACCTGTACTGAGGTTCTGCCATTATCCTACTTCTCTGAATGCTTCTGGAAGCCTAAATTCAGTGGGAGGAGAGACAGAGGAAAGGACTCTGTCGGCACCAGAGAAGATTTCCAAGGGCGCATGTGTGCTCACGGGCACCATGCTGGCAACCGCTGTCATCTAATACACTGATATTTTGCTTTCTACCCTGTCAGAGTCCATTCGTTATGGAAGTTCCACTTATAAAACTCCTCTGGTAACAAAATCTAAATTTGGTCTATCAGGAGTGCTCAGTGAAGGGTTTTTGATGTTGTTGTTTTTTAAAATCTCAATCATGGGATTGGCAATACTCCAGCTCCAGTTTCCCCTCCACCTACACCCAAAATGTTAAAAGCCTGGGCACAGGAGGTTCCTTTTCAGTGTCCATCTGTGTATTCCCAGAGAGACGTAATCATTTGCAGCGCCAAAAACAAATCTGTTACCTTCCTTATTTTTGGCAAAGAGCTAGATGCTAACTCCACTGTGAAGACATGTGCAAAAGCACGTATGTGTAGAGATGCCTGTGTGTGTGTGTGTGTGTGTGTGCACGCACATTTTATGTTTCCATCTAAAAATATGGTGCGTGAGCCTTTTTGCAATGTAAACTGCTCCAGGCCAGGAAGTCCGAAAACGGAAGATAAGGAATTTTATTTCCAGTTAATCCTATATGTGTAAAGGGCAAAGACTCTTGAAATGCAAACACACATCATTTGCATAATTTATTCCAGGTGCTGAGACCTGGGCATGCAAAAAGCAGCTACCCTGGGCTCAGTTTTCTCCCTCTCCCTCTCTTTCTCCCTCCCCCCCCCCCTCTCTCTCCCTCTTTTTCTCTGCTCAAATCCATTTCCCGAGCTTCAGAGAGTATCGTTTCCAAACGTTCCGGCTCTTCAGCTCGATTCCGACTCCTGAAGTGTTTGCACAAACCAGGCACGGATGAGAAATTGCGGAGGGGGAGAAAGAGGAGGGACTGTCAGCAAGAAGCCCCGTGCTAATCTTTCCCTTCAAGACGGGGCCCCATTTGGAAACCCATTTTAATATTCATGGGCTTTAGGTAAATAGCCTCTAAGTTGGTCTGTCAGGTTCTGTGGATCTGGCTGTCTCCTGGAACTCCAGCACATTTTATCAGTGAGTAAACAGCGGGGAGAGTAGGGGGGGATTAGGGAATTAAATTAGTGTGTAACCACTCTTCTCCTCAAGTTTTTGGCATTGCCTTGTGTGTGTTTAGTTCCAAGAAGTGTTTTCTTCTTCTTCTTCTTTTTAAAAAATCTCTTTTTTTGTGCACATATCAGGGCTATTTGAGGGTTTCTTTCTTTCTTTCTTTCTTTCTTTCTTTCTCTCTCTCTCTCTCTCTCTCTCTCTCTCTCTCTTTCTTTTTTTTTTTTAAAGAAATTTATTGGGTTTTACAATAGAAATAAACATAATAAACAATGTAACATATATCTTAACATAATTTCACATTTTCTTTGGACTTCCTCACATCTCCCGCTCCCACTTTCATCGTTATAACATTTTGTCAGCAATTTATTATCTTATTTACATTCTTATATCCCTTCTATGTTTCATAATCTTCTAGTTCTCAAAAAGAGTTATATTTTCACAATCTTACTTATTTTCTTAAAATCATCTAAATTTAGTGGTGCTCAGTTATTTTGATCTAGCATCCTGTTTAGCATTCACTCAAGTTACAATATTTTTGTAAATAATTCTTAAATTTCTTCCAATCCTCCTCAGTCCTCTCTTCTCCCAGGTCACGAATTCTGCCGGTCATCTCAGCCAGTTCCATGTAGTCTATCAGTTGCATCTGCCATTCTTCCAGTGTGGGTAGATCTTGAGTTTTCCAGTGCTTTGCGAGAAGTATCCTTGCTGCTGTTGTTGCATACATAAAAAATGTCTGGTCCTTCTTTACCACCCCTTGGCCGACAATACCCAAAAGGAAGGCCTCTGGTTTCTTAGTGAAGGTATATTTAAATACCTTTTTCAGTTCATTATAAATCATTTCCCAGAACGCCTTCACTTTAGGGCAAGTCCACCAGAGGTGGAAGAACGTTCCCTCACACTCTCTACATTTCCAACACTTATTGTCAGTCAGGTGGTAAATTTTTGCAAGTTTGACTGGGGTCATATACCATCTATAAATCATTTTCATTACATTTTCTTTCAAAGCGTTACATGCAGTAAATTTCAATCCAGTACTCCACAACCTTTCCCAGTCCTCAAACATGATATTATACCCAATGTCCTGTGCCCACCTTATCATAGCCGACTCTCTCTCTCTCTTTCTCCTCCCTTGTTTTCTGCTTCCTTTATTTCTCCCCTTGATTTGTAGCCCATCCTGAGAGATTCCCCATGCTCTCAGAGTATTGTGGCTATCAATGCTATTTTTCTAGAAAAAGAGGTGCCAGAACTCACCATGAACACCTCCCTTGTTCTCATACAATGGTGCCCACCTGAGAGGTTCCAGAACTGAGTTCTGATGAGGTCTGGTGGGGAAAAAATCCCTGGAGTGTGTGTGTGTGTGCATGTGTATCCCAAATCGGGAGTTTTGGGATACGCACAAACTAAAGCAACACGGTTAAAATACAAAAAGCTAGAAACATATAAAAGGTCATTGCTAAAAGTCATTAAATTCTAACGGAATTGAAAGAATAAAAAAAATTGCAAATAGTAAAAACAGCACAGCACTATTGAAAACCCTTTTCCTTGAAAAAGACAGTAAGTTCCCAAAGGTCCATTGGAAATAAACAGTCTTCACCTGCCAGTGGAAGGACAACAAGGAGGGAGCCAGCCTGGCTTTTCTAGGGAGGGGGTACCAAAGTCTGGGAGCGGCCACCGAGAAGACCATCTCCTGCTTCCCCACCAAGTATGCCTGTGAGGATGGCAGAACTGAGAGATGGGCTTCCCTCAAAGATCTCAGAGTCCAGGCAGGTTCATATGGGGGAATATGGTCCTCCAGATAGCCTGGGGCTAGGCTGTTATGGCACCTGAAACAATTTCATATATTAACACAGAGGTTGGGAACCTTATTTCTGCCTGAGGGCCAAACTCCATTTTGGAGAAACTTCTGCCTAGAGGCAATGGTGTTAGCAGAGTAGCTAAATTGCAGCTAGGAAGCCAACATGTACAATTCTGGCTCTTTTCTTGAAATTACAACAAAGTCCAAACACATGTTAAAATATTCAAAAGCTTTTACCTGCAGAACATATAGCTAAAGAAGAACATCTGCAAAGTATTTACATTCACATGGCTGGGCTTGTTTTTTCTTAGTTAGAGATTACAGCTTCTTCTTTAAACTTTCAGACAAACAGTGTCTCTCATTCTTTCCAGGACTTGCAGTCAACCTTCTGCACATGAACCAACTAGGCCATGCAGTTCCTTCTGAGAGGTTTCCACTTTCCACTTCCAGCAGACTTCTCCTTACTGCTTCTTTGGGAGAAGATCAACTTCCGTCCTCTTTTCTGTGACATACATACACACAGAAACATTTGCACTTCTCTCCTCTCTTGTGTTTAGAAGAGTGAGAGAGTTCTGTAACACTGTCTCTTCTTCAGTGTTCATGGAGATGCAGCTGTTAAGGTCAAGTCGTTCACACACACACAACAAAATGGAGAATGTAATAAGGTACCTCACATGTGACCAGTGTTAACTAATTGCACAAGAGTTACTGGGGAACGTTCCAAAATTAGACACACAGTAATGCATTTAAGCATTCCCAATTTCAGTAAATTAAATCACTATACAGTGGCACCTCAGTTTAAGAACAGTCCTGTTTAAAAATGATTCAGTTTACAAACTCCACAAAATCGGAAGTAGTGTCCCGGTTTGCAAACTTTAAAAAGGTAAAGGTAAAGGTACCCCTGACAGTTAAGTCCATTCGCGAATGACTCTGGGGTTGCGGCGCTCATCTCACTTTACCGGCCAAGGGAGCTGACGTTTGTCCACAGACAGTTTTTCGAGGTCATGTGGTCAGCATGACTAAACCGCTTCTGGCAAAACCAGAGCAGCACACGGAAATGCCGTTTACCTTCCTGCCGGAGTGGTACCTATTAATCTACTTGCACTTTTGGGCGTGCTTTCGAACTGCTAGGTTGGCAGGAGCTGGGACCAAGCAATGGGAGCTCACCCCGTCGTGGGGATTCGAACCACCGACCTTCTGATCAGCAAGCCCTAGGCTCAGTGGTTTAGACCACAGTGCCACCCGCATCCCACATTTGCAAACTTTGCCTCAATCTAAAAATGGAATCCCAACGGTGGAAGGGCACCAGTGATGGGAGACCTCATTAGGGAAAGCGCACCTTGGTTTAAGGACGGTTTCAGTTTAAGAATGGACTTCCGGAAAGGATTAAGTTCGTAAACCGAGGTACCACTGTACTTAAGAGGGAGGAGCAGCAAATGCAAATTTTGCCTTTGTTCAGTAGGCAAAGGCTCTCTTCTATGATTCATTCAGACAAGCATGAGGCATTATCAGAGTTCAAGGAAACATTCTAGTTGGACAAAAATTTGCAAGGAGGGTGCAAAGCAGAGGCAGCAAGGGTTGTGGCGTAGGTAGTTCCAAGGGCCAGAGACAGAGGCCCAAAGGGCCACATTCAGCCTCCTGGTCTGAGGTTCCTCGCCTTGTGTTTCAACACAATCCCATGTGTGTTTACTCAATAGTTAGCCCTATTGTATTCAGTGAGATTTATCCCCATATGAGTGTGCACAGGATCGGCTGCAATCCCATGTGCACTTTGTCTAGAGAGGCAGCTTGTCTCTTCAGCAGTGGAAACAGTTGCGGTACAATCATGAAACAGAACCCTGGATGCATGTATGGGTCTGCTCCATGTGTACAGATTTCTTTTGGCTCCCAGCCATAGTCACAAACATTATTTGATGTCACAGCAAATCAGTTCCCACTGCCAAAGAGGCAAGCCATGTTTTACCCCAAATGAAAAGCAGCTTGTCTCTTCAGCAGTGGAAACAGCTGTGGTGCGATCAGGAAACAAAGCTCCAGGGGCACATATGGGTCTGATCCATGTGTGAAAACTTATTTTGGCTCCCACCCATAGTCCAAACATTGTTTCATGTTAAAGTACAGTATACCAGTTCCCACTGCCAAAGAGGCAAGCTGGTTTTTTTCAAGTGAACTGCAGCAACCGAAAAGTGAGAACAGTTTGGTGCCATTGTCAACAAAAGTTCCAGTTATGTGCATGCGTGCACATTTCTTCTTTGACTCAATGCTCATTATATTTTTGGGGGGGCTTCTCCTATCAATTATTGCGTCACCTGTTTCCTTTCTTTCCAGCCACTCGGTTTGCTGCGATTTCCCTCTGCCTAACCTGACGGGCAGCTAGCATGCATTAACAAGGCTGTGCCAATTCTCAGGAGAAGCAGGAGGTTCAGCCCAAACAAAGCAGTTAGTGTTTCCAGTGCAGTATTTACCCAGATTAATACATTACGCAGAATAACAATCTTTTTGGTGGTTTTATCCTGGCAAACATTTGCTTTTCGGATTTCGCTCTGCTCCGTTTCCTTCCCCCACCCCCCACTGGCTCCACTCCCGCCCCACCAACGCCAGCCTGTCTCCAAGGCCTGAGGGTCTGAAGCGGTCTCTAGGTCTCCCCGCCTTCCTCTCCTCGCTGAGGTGGAACTGCCTGAACTGATTTTTAAGGAGATTGGAAGAGGGAAGAGGAGAGCAGGGAGACATGGACCCTCCTAGACTAGCAACATACATATTCTCCAGATGCATCGCCTTATCCTGCCAGGTACGCTTCGTACTTGAGCAAAATAGAGGTGAACCGTCAGTCTTCATTTTTTCCCCCTGTTTCCACAGTCTCCCTTTTCATCTGCTATGGAATATGCTGTTCCTCTCCCTGCCCCTCACAAAGCTTGGCAAGGATGCAAGCTGATGCCTTGCCTTGTCAAATAATCAGAATCTCCCCTTGTTCTGTTCTGTATTTTTTTATTTTAAAAAAATGGACACCCACCTCTTCGTGAACTTTTAGAGGATTTATTTCCTATGTTTTCTTGACTTTTCCTCCTTGGTATTTTAAGGGAATTCTGAGCTAAGATTTTGGCCTGATGCTATGTTGCCATCCATCCAGCCTTCATAAAGGAACCAATGGGATTTCTACCATTAGCTTCAGAGGGAGCTTCCTTGTACCATCTCAAGCATTGGCCTTCATCCGGTAGGCCAGGACTTGGCACTGGGTCAATGGCCTGATCAAGAGTGGGTCATAACAGCAGCACTAGGTAAAGGTAAAGGGACCCCTGACCATTATAATAATAATAATAATAATAATTTATTATTTATACCCCGCCCATCTGGCTGGGTTTCCCCAGCCACTCTGGGCGGCTTCCAAAAGAATATTAAAATACAATGATACATCAAACATTAAAAGCTTCCCTAAACAGGGCTGCCTTCAGATGTCTTCTAAAAGTCTGGTAGTTGTTGTTCTCTTTGACATCTGGTGGGAGGGCGTTCCACAGGGAGGGCGCCACTACCGAGAAGGCCCTCTGCCTGGTTCCCTGTAACTTGGCTTCTCGTAGTGAGGGAACCGCCAGAAGGCCCTCGGTGCTGGACCTCAGTGTCCGGGTAGAACGATGGAGGTGGAGACGCTCCTTCAGGTATACTGGACCGAGGCCGTTTAGGGCTTTAAAGGTCAGCACCAACACTTTGAATTGTGCTCGGAAACGTACTGGGAGCCAATGTAGGTCTTTCAAGACCGGTGTTATATGGTCTCGGCGGCCGTTCCCAGTCACCAGTCTGGCTGCTGCATTCTGGATTAGTTGTAGTTTCCGGGTCACCTTCAAAGGTAGCCCCACGTAGAGTGCATTGCAGTAGTCCAAGCGGGAGATAACCAGAGCATGCACCACTCTGGCAAGGCAGTCCGCGGGCAGATAGGGTCTCAGCCTACGTACCAGATGGAGCCAGTCCAGTCGTGCCCGACTCTGGGGTTGCGGCGCTCATCTCGCTTTATTGGCTGAGGGAGCCAGCGTACAGCTTCCGGGTCATGTGGCCAACATGACTAAGCCTCTTCTGGCGAACCAGAGCAGCACACGGAAATGCTATTTACCTTCCCGCCAGAGTGGTATCTATTTATCTACTTGCACTTCCTGCTTTCGAACTGCTAGGTTGGCAGGAGCAGGGATCGAGCAACGGGAGCTCACCCCTTGGCGGGGATTTGAACCGCTGGCCTTCTGATCGGCAAGCCCTAGGCTCTGTGGTTTAACCCACACTACCACCAGGCAAATCATAGAACTGTAGAATTGGAAGGGGTCCAGAGTGTCATATAGTCCAACTCCCTCAATGCAATATATGGTGAGAGGTTAAGAAATGGGTCCCTAAATGCATGATTGGAAAAGGTTGGAGCACAAGATTCAATGGCCAGTCTCATCAGCTTCTGTGCCTGAAAAGATAGGGCTGCCATCTTGCCCTTCACCTCAGGAGGCAGTATTTCTGGAGAAAGCCCTTCCCTTGGATCCTGCATTTTACTGACCTCTTCAATATTGAATAGTTAGTATCTTGCAATTGCATGGGTAATTCCGGCGTTAGAGACAATTAGCTTCTGAATTGGGGGACCTTTTCTACTCATGCAGTCTGCAGAATGCTGTTGTTGTTTTTTCAGAGTTCTGAATAATGCAAGTAAAGCAAACATCCCACTTCAGAAGTGATCTCTCCAACTCACGGAGGACAACAGGGATACAAAGCTAATGTATCCTCAAATGAATAAGGGGTTATATAAATTAAGTAAACAATTAATAAATAAATGATAATATTGTGCGCAGCCTAGCTCTTTCCCTTTTGCATGCTGATTCAACACAGAATCAGAACCATGGACAGAGCTACGGAAAGTCCGTACATAGAATATTCACAAACACTGAAGCTTCTCTGAGGGAAGGGGAAGATTAAGGCGGATTGAGGTACAAGTCACACAAGGCCTAGAGACAGGAAGTACTGTTTGCTATTGGTAAGAGGCGGGTGTGAGCGTAGGACTGATGGGTACACAGGATAATGGGGGCAAGATAGGGACTTTTCTTTTCTTCATTTTAATATGGATGTGTCCTAGGCCACCAAAGGTTTCATGAAGAAAGTTTGTAGCATTGGGGACTTTTTAGTGTTGAGCAAAGGCGAGTGATAGAAATTTGTAAAGTTTTGCCTGGCATCGAGAAAGTCGGTAGAGAAGAGTCTTTCTCCCCTCTCTCATAAGACCAGAAGACATCAAAAATCAGGACTTCTACATGCAGTGCATAGTTAAACTATGGAACTCACTCCCACAATAGGCAGTGATGGTCTCCAGACCAGGTGGATTTAAAAGAGGATTGCCAGTAGACAATTTCATGAAAGACAGGGCTATCACTGGCTGTTGACAGTGGAAGGCAGCAAGGCTTCTGAATACCAGTTGCTGGAAGCCACAGGAGGGGAGAGAGGGTTATTGTTCTTGGGTCCTGCTTGTGATTCAAGGACCTGCCACCTGCCTGGGTATAAGAAAGACACATGGACCCAGTATATTAGGTTAATGGGCTAAAAAAGGCCACAGCTTTATAGATTACAGCATGTGAGAGGTATTGGCTTAGGCATTGGATAAAACAACAGAGTGTCACTCCACCCCCTAAGGGAGGGGTGAGTCTAACAAGGGTTAACCACCAGTGGGAGGAGCCTGTTGATGCAAATACAACTGAAAGCTCCCCCTGATGTCACCGGGGGTCGTACCATGGCCCTAGCCACCAGCAAGGGCATTGGACAGGATCCACGACCGCCGGATTCCTTTACTGGAATACCCATAAAGTGGAGGGGTAGGCGATGGCCACACCCTGCCCTCCAATACACAAACATATTCCAATGCCTAACCGCCAATACCTAAAAAATTGTGACGGTTTGCTATGAGGTAGGAGAAAAACCAAGTGGCCGGCGCCAATTTGCCAGTTGGATAAAAATTACTACTAGGCCCCTTGGACACTCAAGGCGACCAACCACAGATCGATAGTAATGTCAAGAACCAAGCAATGAACTAAAGGGAGGGTGGGTGGGTGATCCGACAAAAACCAGGAGTGGATTGAAAGGGAAGTGCTGCCGCGGCCGCAATTGAGTGGCTAAACCCCGCCCCAAGCCTCCACCTGATTGGTTGGCTACCTGGGGGCGTGGTGCAGCAGCCGGACCAGCTGGGCAGGGGCCAGAACGCCCCCTGCCAATGAGGGAAATGGCTCCTGCTCACAACCCTCTCCTCTGTAAGGAGGAGAGGCTTTGTGGGTTTCACTCTGCATGTGGCTGGTCACTCTGAGAAAAGGATCCTGGGCTCTGAACCAGCTGCAGGGGTCTCCTGAGATAAGAACACAAGAATGGCCCATTTGGTCCAGCGTCCTGTTCTTGCAGATGCCTCCTGAGTGGCAAGTCCCCCCCCCCCGTGGAAATAATGACACATGACACAATTATTAAGGTTAATGGGCTAAATAAGACCACAACTTTTATTGGTTACATGTGATGAGTGGTATTGGCTTAGACATTGGTCCTAACCGACTTTAGCCCGTCCGCTTGAAGTCCAGGAAGGGTTAACCACCAGTAGGGGGTGTCCTGCTGATGCACATCAACTAGGAACTCCCCTGGGATCACTGCTCAGGGGCGTGCCTTAGGCCCTCAACTCCATAGGCTTTGGATAGGGCCATGCCCCCCGGAATCCTTTACCGGACTACCCTTCAGTATGTGGGGCAGGTGATGGTGCTTCCTCCCCTCTTCCAACTACAGAGCAATACCAATGCCTAGCCGCCAATACCCAGAAAGTTGTGACGATTTGCTACGAGGTAGGTGAAAACCAATTTGCCAAGTGGAAAAATTCCTACCAGGCCCCTCAACGGCGACCAACCAAGGTCCATAGCAAGGTCAAAGAACAAAAACCTTATAGGGCGGGAGGGTGGGAAAAGCAGGAACAGCTGGTAGGCAGCAAAGAGGGAGATCCCTGGTCGCGTCCTGCTTCAAATAAGGCAGGCCACACCCCCAGAGACAGCTGATTGGCTGGCCAGGAGGTGACACGGCTGGGTATCCCCCCAACCGCGGGGCTCCAGCCGCCGCTCACATGGAGGGGCCATGAAGCCCGCAACTCCACCTCCTCTGCAGGGCGGGAGTGGCTTTCCAGGAAGACCACAAGCTGGACCCCAACATAGCAGCAGTAGATAAGAGCAGAATATCATCAGGGAGCCAGCCTCTCAGGGTTGCCATCCCTCTGATGAAATTGAGGGCCCACTTTGTCGGGTAATTCTGTCATGCAATTTTGTCGGACAAATAAAGCCATCATCATCTCCACAAAGAGGCTGCCTTTGCCGGGCCCTCAACTAGAATAAAGAGTCCATTAAGGCTTAGTAGCACCATTACATTCCCTTGTTCAACAAGGAACCACCCTAAGCCAATTTCTGCCCATCTCTGACCATTTCCAAGAGACAACAGAGGAGAGGCAGAGAGAAGCGAGATCACCCCGACCCCTCATCTTTCAAGCGCTGGATTCCAGAGTGTATCATTTCATGATTCATCAATTGCCCGGCTTTTAATTTCCTATTATGTGGAGAGCACGAGGAGGTAGAAGTCAAATTCATTTCCTGGAGCTGATCATAACCATGTTTGGTGCTAAGCAGAAAGAAGAGTGTCTGAACTGTGTCAGGGCAAAGGAGGCAGATACTATACTGGGCATGTAATACATGAATGGCATTGAACGTGGTCCCCTTTCCTGACTTTCCCAAGGGAGAGAGATGCACAACTTGTGTGTCACTGTGTGGTGTGGGTGTGGGTGATATTTTCTCTGTGTCCCTGCCTTCTTTCCATACAAACTCTTTAGCCCATTAGTTGCCATGACAACATCAACATAATGCATGGTGGGCTTCCTCCGCTCTCCCCCCACCCCGGTTCCAGCTGTCACACTGCCCTGTACATCCTCCCTCTGCAAAAATAGAGCATTTTTTTTTTAAAAAGCAAAGTTAACGCCAGAGTGTCTCTCTCACTTTATCACAGTGAGCTTCTGTGAGATAAGAAAACAGCTGTAAGCTTCCCCCGCCATCCATAACCGGCTCTGGGCTTGATCTGCAATATTCCGGGCGACTGCAGGAAATGTGGTGTTGGGGGCCGAATGCTCTTTCTGGAAAACTAAGGCTTTTATTTATTTACTTTAAAAAATAAAAAGAAGTACCTATCAGCCACACTTAAGCATGTTTGAAATCTGGTCATTTCCTCGGGGTATTAAAGAGTATGGCAAACTCTCTCTCTCTCTCTCTCTCAATGAACTCTCTTCTTCTTTCTTTGGCGATCACTCGTAGCCGAGTAAGATTGTCTTCCATAAACACGGTTTTAACAATGAGTCTGTAGGTGACTGTGGAGGCCAATTCTGGATCCACACATCCTTCTACAGTGGGGACATTGGTTTCTGGGTGGGAGTTGGTCACAGTGTGAATTTGCCAAGCATGTCTTCCTCTTAGCATGTTTCTCCCTTGCATCCTGAGTTCGAGTGTCTTCAAAGCTCATGACACCTTTGGTAAAGGCTGTTCTCCAACTGGAGCTCTCGCAGGCCAGTGTTTCCCAGTTGTCGGTGTTTATACTACATTTTTTTAGATTTGCCTTGAGACAGTCTTTAAACCTTTTTTGTTGACCACCAGCATTACGCTTTCCATTTGTAAGTTCGGAGTAGAGTAGTTGCTTTGGAAGATGATCATCAGGCATCTGCACAACATGACCAGTCCAACGAAGTTGATGTTGAAGAATCATTGCTTCAACACTGGTGATCTTTGCTTCTTCCAGTACACTGATATTATTTCGCCTGTCTTCCCAAGTGATGTGTAAAAAATTTTGGAGACACTGTTGATGGAATCTTTCGAGGAGTTGGAGATGGTGTTTATACCTGATCCATGTTTCACAAGCATATATGAAATCAAGGTGACTTAAAAGCACTTAACTTTGGGCTGAATTGGGTCTGAAATGTTAAGGTGTGTGAAGCTGGTGACATGCTGCCACTATTGTTCTTTAGGGTAAGGATTAAATGCACCCGATATAGTCATATACTTGGAAGGAGTTCCAAGGGTCATTGTGTCCAAGTCCTGTCAGTGCAGGTAAAGGGAAAGGTAAAGGGACCCCTGACCATTAGGTCCAGTCGTGGCCGACTCTGGGGTTGCGGCGCTCATCTTGCTTTATTGGCCGAGGGAGCTGGCGTACAGCTTCCAGGTCATGTGGCCAGCATGACTAAGCCGCTTCTGGCGAACCAGAGCAGCACACGGAAACGCTGTTTACCTTCCCGCCACAGCGGTACCTATTTATCTACTTGCACTCTGATGTGCTTTTGAACTGCTAGGTTGGCAGGAGGAGGGACCAAGCAACGGGAGCTCACCCCGTCGCGGGGATTCAAACCATCGACCTTCTGATTGGCAAGTCCTAGGCTCTCTGGTTTAACCCACAGCGCCACCAGCGTCCCTGTCAGTGCAGGAATGGCAGCTAAAGAGTCCCTGATGCAACATCAGGGAGAACTTTCTGATGGGAAGACAATGGAATGGACTTCCTTGGAAGGTGGTGAGCTCCCCTTCCTTGGAGGAGTTTGGGTGGCCATCTGCCCTGGGAGCTTTAGCTGGGATTCCCACATTGCAGTTGGTTAGGTTAAAAGTGTGCTGAGCCTGGGGGTAACCCATGAAACACGGTCCAGGACCGGTCCAGAATTTGAAGGTTCCGCTGGGAGTCAATCCCTCGACAGGGCCAAGGCAGGACTGGAGGCAGGAAACCTTGACTGGAGGCAAGGACAGGTACTGTGCTGGTCCCGGGGGGGAAAGGTACTAATACCGTAGCCGAAGTTCAGTCCAGAGTCACTAGCAGGGTAGACGATCACTAGATGAGACGCGAGGTCCGAAACAGGGAGCCGGGCAGGGGAACAGGAACGCTGGTAGAGCAGCAGCAGGAAGCCAGGCGGGGAACAGGAACACTGGTGGGTCAGCAGCGGGCAGCCGGGCGAGGAACAGGAACACCGGAGAGTAGAAGCAGGAAGCCGGGCGTGGAACAGGCACACTGGGAGTGCAGATCTAGGTTTGGGTAAACGCAGGTACTCCACAATGACGTTGCTCCCGCAACCTGGGACCGGGCTGCCTGACCTTTATCTTCTTCTAAGGCCGGGGGCGGTCCCGGCCCCCAGGAGCCCCGCCTCTCTTGGCCTTAAGGCGAGCACTCCTCCTGGGAGAGACCAGTTCCCTTCGCCTCTCTGCCCTAAGCCTCTGCAGTTCAGGAGAGGCCGAAGGGTTACTGGGCCCCGGGGGAGGCTCACCTGTAGCCACTGAGTCCTCCAGCACCTCTGGGGCCAGAATGGTCTCACCTGGTGCCTGCCCCTGAGGATCTGGCACAGGTGCAGGCTCCTCAGCATCTAGGCCTTGCCCCAGTTCAGCCGGCCCTGGAGGCGGGGACTCCTGTGCCGGCTGGGATTCCTCCGGTTCACTCTCAGACTCGGAATCCCAGGCCATCACAGGTACAGGATCTAGCAAACAGCAATGTTGCTCCCACAACCTGGGACAGGGTCCGACAGCCTTTTATCTTTGTCGGGGTAGCGGCTGGTCCTCATCCCCCGGTGACTCACCTCCCTGTCTCGCCCGAAGGTGAGCACTCCTCCTGCAAGTACTCAGGTCTCTCCTTCTCTCAGACCTTAGTCTCTGCAGCTCAGGAGATGTCGGTGGGTTACTGGACCCAGGGGCCACCTCAGCCTCCCCTGACCCAACCGGCAACAATTAGACAACAACCGACCCAATTAGAATTAGGAGACACCTGCATGGAAATGCTAGTGGATTTTCATGAGAGGCCTTTTTTTAAAAAAAGGCAAACTGATATAGAATTTTGGAGAACCACACTTGAGATGGGGGTGTGGAAGAGAAACCAAAAAACCAGGGAGGTTTGTTATGTTTGAAATTATCATTAATATGCTGCCCAGTCAGACGAGTGTCATAATAATAATAACTTGTTGCTGTTGTTGTAAATAGATTTGCCCATCCCTGACACCCAAGGAAGAAAGCCAGTACAGTCGTACCCTGGTTTTTAAACAGCCTAGTTCTCAAATGTTTTGTCTCCCGAACGATCAAAACCTGGAAGTGACTGTTCTGGTTTTTGAACGTTCTTTTGGAAGCCAAATGTTTGACGGGGCTTCTGCAGCTTCTGATTGGCTGCAGGAGCTTCCTGCAGCCAATCAGAAGCCACGCTTTGGTTTTCGAATGCTTTGGAAGTCAAACGGACTTCCGGAACAGATTCCATTTGACTTCCGAGGTACAACTGTATTTAACAGGGCCCAGTCCAAGCTCAGAGGTTGCATCAGGCTTCCCATCTGATCATAGCTGTCAACTTTTCTCTTTTCTTGTGAGGAATCCTATTCAGAATAAGGGAATTTCCCTTTAAAAGGGGGGAAAGTTGACAGCTATGCATCTGATGCATCCTGGAGATTTGAATGACAGTTGACCAAAGGAGACCATCAGCAGAAAGGACAAGGCTTGCACCTATCACCCCTCCCCGAAACATGGTCTCTTTCTTTTAGCACAGCAGCATGCAAGAGTCGGAAACCCATGTTTAATTGCTCTATGCTGCCATCTTGTGGCTTTTTTGCTCCTGCAAAACTCACGTCATCCCTGTTGTTGTGTCCCCCCCCCCCCCCCGCTTCCCAATTAAGCAATGCCCAAGGCTAATGGAAAGAAGGTGTTTTTGCAAATCTCCATCCAGAAGAAATGATTTGGTCCCGACATCACATTTTACGTTTCATTTTCTTTATCTTCCCTTGTCACACCGCACGCCTGTCCGGTCGGCGCCGGAGCCAGCCTTGAACAAAACAGGAGAGGCTTTGCATTTAGTGAAACCGAGACGGAGGAGCTGGAATCCGACTTGCAGCGGTAACCAAAGCAAATGACCCCCCGCTACCCAAGGGGCCTGGAGATTCCTGTTCTGCAAATCAACACACCCTGTAATCTGGGGTGGGGATTTAATGCAGGTGCCATTGTGCACAAGCATTTTATTGTCACATATCCAGCTCCTCCCAAATGCTCTATATTTTTCATCTCTTCCCTTATAAAATGTTCAAAGAGCATCGATTCCCATACAAGATAGCAAAGCCCTGTGCCATACAAACAGTTACAGTTTGTTTTATTATTTGGAAGATTTATTTCTCAGCTGTCCGTAAATACAGGTGGACTCTCAACGGGGGTTGCTTCCAAACTGCACCAACTCCGTCCAGGATTTTGGATTGAATAAATTGTGCTTCGTTGCTTGCAGAACCCCACCGCCTTTCCTCCAAGGCAGTGTACGTAGTTATTCCCACCATTTAATCCACAGAGCAACCCTGTGGGGTAGGCAAGTCTGAGAGGTGGTGACTTGCTTGAGGCTGCCCTGTGAGCTTTGTGACCAAGTGGGGATCTGATCCTGGCTCTTCACAGCCATAGACTAGCGGGCTAACCACTACACCAAGCTTGTTTCCAAATTGGCACCAATACACTGAGACACCTCTAGTTTTACATCCTTCTTCTCCCGTTTCTGGATTTTTTACAGATCACTTTTACAGATTATTGTTGTTGTTGTTGTTGTTCTGTGTTTAGTCATTTAGTCGTGTCCTGTCTTCTACTGCCTCCCGCAGTTTGGTCAAACTCATGCTGGTAGCTTTGAGAACACTGTCCAACCATCTCGTCCTCTGTCGTCCCCTTCTCCTTGTGCCCTCCATCTTTCCCAACATCAGGGTCTTTTCCAGGGAGTCTTCTCTTCTCATGAGGTAGCCAAAGTATTGGAGCCTCAGCTTCAGGATCTGTCCTTCCAGTGAGCACTCAGGGCTGATTGCCTTCAGAATGGAGAGGTTAGATCTTCTTGCAGTCCATGGGACTCTCAAGAGTCTCCTCCAACACCATAATTCAAAAGCATCAATTCTTCAGCGATCAGCCTTCCAGCTCTCACTTCCATACATCACTACCAGAACCCTCTTAAGGTCCCATATTTGCAAACCCTCATTGCATGATGCTGAGCAAACTGTGGGCCTCCCAGCCTCACTTTCCCATCTATCAAATCTGTAAAATGGGAATGATACCAACTGCTCTGATGAAGCTGCCATCATGGAAGAAAGCTTTGGAGAGAGAGAGAGGGGAAAAAAACCTTTTTGCAAAAGAATTGGATTCCTCATTTCGGGACATCTGTTCCTCTAATGAAGAAAAGAGTTTGATTTGCCCCCTTTCAACAGCATAAGACAGATCCAGACTGTTGGCGATGGCTTTCTTTTCTCTTTTCTCTTTTGTTTTCTTGGTGGGCCGTGACCAGAGCTGGCAGGAGCAGAAAATTACCTGCGAATTACCTGCAAGCCAGCCAAGATGCTTCCTCACCACCCGCACCTAAACGCATTGCAGGGCCTTTGGCACCTCTCCAGCCAGAACAAACATCAAGGACAAAATCATTTATAGGGGACTGCTAGTCATAGCTGTTGTGGTCTCTCATTTGCAGCTGGAAGATTATACCATGGCGAAACCCAACCAGGCTAGGAAGTAATAGGTCATATTAGCAGTAGCAGCAGCAGCTCTTTTTGGAACTTCAGATAGGAATTCACGGAGAGCCTTATCGGCCCCTTGAATTAAATGTCAGATAAACAAAAGCATTATTTAAAAGAAAGCAGTGCACCCTCCATTGCATGGCCAAAGATGGTATTGCATGCCACTGGATGTTTCTGCAGAGAGGGAATCATAGGATTGTAGAGTTCGAAGGAGCCACAAGGGTCATCTAATCCAACCCCTGCAATGCAGGAATTGCAGATGAAGAATCCTGGATGGCCACCCAACCTCCATTTGCAAATCTCCCTGGGAGGAGAGTTCACTACTTTCCAAGGAAGCCCATTCCACTGTTGAACAGCTCTCACCATCGAAAAGTTCTCCTTGATGTCTAGAGTCTAGACTGCTCTAGAGGGTAGGACCCAGATTGATGGATTCAAGTTACACGTAAGAGGGAGCAGGTTTGTTTTCTCCTGCTCCAAACCAAGGGCTTCAAGTTACAAGAAAGGAGATTCTGACTAAACATGAGGAAAAACATTCTCTCAGTAAGAGCTGTGAGAGTTGGAGGTTTTTAAGCAGAGGTTGAATAGCCACCTGTCATGAATGCTTTATTTGAGATTCCTACATCGCAGGAGTTGAACTGGATGACCATCAGGGTCCCTTTCAACTCTATGATCCTATGCAATTTTTTTCATCTTTTACAATACGATATGATACGATAATCTTCATTGTCATTGTCCCATACAGAACAACGAAATTGAAAAAATCTACACCAGACATTCAGAAACCAACAAGCCTGTTATCCCAGCTATTGCAGCCTGGTTAGCCCCCTAAAAACTCTGATACCCCATAATTAAATACAATATACTCCCATAGAGACTACCTTACACTGCGTTTAAAACCAAAATCACATTTGGATAGAAACTGTTTCTCAGGCAGCTAGTCCTAGTCTTTATAACCCTGTACCTTCTTCCAGAAGGCAGAAGCTGAAACAGATCATTTCCAGGGTGTGCACTATCCTGCACTATCTCTGCAGCTTTCTTATGGCACCTGGAAGCGTAGATTTGATCCAAGTTGGGAAGAGTGCACCCAATTATTCTCTCCACAGTCTTTACAACCCTGGACAGCATTGTTTATTCCCTGACCGTGCAGCTCCCAAACCACACACAGAGACCATAAGCCGCCTTGAGCGTGGTTTTAACTATGGAAAGGCAGCATACAAATAAAGTGATAAGGACTGAACAGAGGATACCTCCACTTATAAAGCTATTTAGGATGGTGGCCATCACTGCCTCCAGTGGGAGCAAGTTCCATACTTAGGCTATTTATAAATCTTTGCTGTTTCCACCCCCATTGTCCCTGAACAGACTCTAAACTTCACAAGCATTGTTGATTTGTTTGTTACCATTAATCCTGGCCAAGAGTGGGCTTTTAAAATCTTTCCCTGTCCTACCGAAATCCATAAGTGTGCCTCACACAGAGTTATAGGGTGGGAAAATAAGATTTGCAAGCGGTGGATCACATGGAAGCTGCCTCCTAGCGTTGGGGAGGCAGAGAGGGAGATGACACTGTGCACCCTTAGAAACAATGGCCAATGGTCCATTGTGTCAAGCACCCTCTTCTCACAGTGGGCTGCAGGAAGGACCCAAGAGCAGCAACAACTCTCCCCACTTGTGATACTCTGCAATGGGTATTCATAGGATTGCAGCCTCTGACACTGAAGGTACAGCATATTCTTCTGGCTCTCCCTGCCCCCAACCATGGGGATGTATTCAAGCCTCCACAACCCACTATCCTATCTGTAGTTGATGTGATGGCCTGGGACTCAGGCTCGGACTTGGAACCAGAGGAGTCTCAGTCCGCACCGGATCCTTTGCCTCAGGCGGCATCTGAACCTAGTCTGGGAACTGATTCTGAAGAGCCCCAGTCTGCACAGGTTCTTCTGCAACAAACCCCATCTGGGCTGAGTCAGGGGCCTGAGCCTGCCCTTGCTCCAGATGTGGGGATGACCTCGTTGCCTTCAGTTGGGCCATCACTTACAGCTGCTCCACTACCAGTTGGGTCAGGGGAGGCTGAGGTGGCCTCTGGGTCTAGTAACCCACTGATGTCTCCCGAGCTGCAGAGACTCAGGTCTGAGAGGAGAGACTTGAGTACTCTCAGGAGGAGTGCTCGCCTTCAGGCAAAACAGGGAGGTGAGTCGTTGGGGGATCAGGACCGGCCGTTACCCCAACAAAGATAAAAGGCTGTCGGACTTCCGGGTCAGTGCCATCGATAATGGCGGATTCCCTCTGAGTCTCAGAGGGACCAGCTCTGCGGGATCGGGTCTTACCACTGCGGCAAAGCGGGGGCCCTTTAAAAATCACAGGCGGGGGAAGCCTGTGAATGTGGGGACTCGGCGGGCACCATTTGCGCGCCCCCAAGTTGTGAAGGGACCCTTTTAAGGGCTCCGGAGCGGGACGGGGTGAGCGGCGCGGTGCTGAGAGTCGACTGCTTCTTCCGCGGAGTGAAGCCGCACAGCCGTTGTCGGAGAGCGCTGACTTTTTCCTGGGACAATTGGACTTGGAAAGCAACTACCCGTGAGTAGGATTAAATCGGATTTAAAGGGGGGAAAAACAAGTTAATGCGGCACTGAAGCGGGAAGGTATAAACAGGAAGTCTGCCTTCCTTTCTTGTAAATAGATCAAAGCAAAGAGACTGTAAGCGGAAGCCTGGAAAGACGTTTGAAAAAAGACTTAAATCTTAACATCTGGAAAGCGGTCTCCCCTCCGGATTGCAGGAGAGGAGGGGGGAAGGTTTGAACTGTATTTATCTGCAAAAAAAGGGGGAAAAGGAAGCTAAAATCTGCTGCCTAAAACCTGGGAACGGACTGCCCCCAGATAAGGAATGCCGCTCTGTGGAAAGTCTATCGGTAAGCAGAAGACTTTTGACAGTTAACTCTGCAAAAGAGATACAGTGTTTCTGAACTTCTCCTGGTTTTAAAGTAACTGATTAAGTGCAACTGAAACTGTTGTTTTTACGTGAATTGGGGGACTTATAAGGACTATTTTCTTTTCTAAAAAAAAAGTTGCAAGTTTTGGCTGTTACTGTGTCCCCCTAGAGGAGGCTTGACATTGTTACAATAACAACTGGACTAGAGGAATTTTCCATTCCAAAACAAATTTTCAGCTGTGGGATAGACCTTGAACTCCCATGAGAGTGTTATGGCAGATGGAAGAGGAAAGTTAGAGTTGGCGCAGGAAAAAACTACTAGGTCTGGCAGACCCTATCGGACAGATACTGCGTTGCAGTGAAGGGTTTCAACATCTGGACCATCTGGAATACCAGGGGCTGCACCTCCACAGGATAAACCCAAAGTTATGTCGTCCGAAGATGTTTTGGCACAGGCACTTGGAAAAATTTATGAATCTTTGGAAAATTTGGCTAGACAAGTAGCTGAAACAAATAAACAAGTAGCTGAAGCATCAGTTAAAATTGACCAGAATACTACAAGCATCAATAATTTGGGACAGAAGGTGAATACCAATACAGAGTCCATTGAAAAATTACTACAGGAATCTGCTTCGACTCGAAAGATAGCTGAAGAAGCAAAAGATATAGCAACTGCTACTCAAGAGAAGATACCACCGGTATATAAGCAATTGGAGGACCATGGTTTGACATTGTCTATGATTGAATTGAAAAAGAAACAAAGAAATTTAAGAATCAGGGCTGTACCAGAACGTGAGAAAGACAATTTGGCTGATTTTCTTACGCAGGAATTCGCAGATTTCTGGCAGCAGGATTTGAGGAAGGAAGAATTCAAGATAGAGAGTGCATTTAGACTTGGAAGAGGAGGAAGGAGGAATAAGGTGAGAGACTGTTTGATTACCCTTCGAACAAAAGAGGAGAGAGACAAAATTTTGAATCTGCATTACCAAAAGACTTTGGAAATTTACGATTCAAGTGTGGAGATATTCAAGGACATCCCAAAACATCTTTTGGACTTAAGGCTCAATTACGGAGATCTGGTTGCCCTGCTGAGAAGAAACAGAATCATCTTTAGGTGGGAATTCCCTCAAGGCCTGTCCTTTAAATATAAAGGAAGAAAGATAAAAATAAGATCAGTCAATGACAAAGATAGGTTTCTGAAGGACCACGGAGAAGATCTACAGAAAGAAGTGGAATCCGGAGAAGAGCCAAAAGCACTGGAAAAAGGAATACTAGACATAGCAAACTTACCCTTTGGATTGCATGGTCCAGAGAAAGAGACACCACTGACAGAACAAGAACAGACACTTGGCGCAGTTGGAGGTAAAGCGAAGAAACCCCATCATGGCTCTGCAACTGTTAAGTTGGAACTGTAATGGTTTGAACTCTCCTCGAAAGAGAAAAAGTGTTTTTCATTTATTAAAAAAGGAACAATTGGACTTGATTTGTTTACAAGAAACACATGTAACAAGGTTACATAGGAAACTACTGATTAATAAGAGATTGGGACAGGAGTTTATATCATCTGACAAAGTCAAAAAAAGAGGAGTTGTGATATATGCAAAGGAGAAATTATCACCAAAATTAATTTTTAAAGATGACCAAGGAAGATTTTTGGCAATTGAAATCCAAGTTCAAGGAGAGAAATTTTTGATAGTAGGAATCTATGCACCGAATGAGGGGAAATCTGAATTCTTTAAAAAGTTGCACGAGACCTTATTGGACTATTTGGATTACAATCTGATTTTGATGGGGGACATGAATGGAGTAGTTTCTACAAACATGGATAAGGCACAAAGACAGGTAGTTACCAAGGATGGTAGATTACCGAAAACATTTTTTGAGATGATAGACAATTTTGATTTAGTAGACACTTGGAGAACAAAGAACCCTTTGGGAAGAGAGGGAACCTTCTTTTCTGAAGCTAAGATGACATGGACTAGAATTGACCAAATATGGGTAACTAGAGGAATGGCACCAAAGTTAAAGAAAGTGGAAATCTGCCCAAAAACCTGCTCTGACCATAATGTGGTAAGGATGGAGTTGAAATTAACATCAACTGGCTCCTTCAGATGGAGGATGAATGACACCCTATTTAGAGATGAAGAAGTGTACAAAAAGGCCCAAAAAACCTTGAGAGACTACTTTGAAATAAATATGAATACTAATGTAGAAAAAAGAGTAATCTGGGACGCAAGTAAAGCTGTTATGAGAGGGTTTCTGATACAACAGAATGCAATAAAGAAGAGAAGTCAAAATGAGAAGAAAGATAAAATTTTGGGGAAAATAAAAGAAAGTGAAAAGAAATTGAGAGCAAAACCAAAGTCGCAGGAGATTTTGAGAGAAATAAAGTTATATCAAGTACAATATATGGAAATGATGAATCAAGAAACAGAATGGAAAATTAAACAAATGAGACAAAAAACATTTGAATTAGCCAACAAATGTGGGAAATTGCTGGCCTGGCAAATGAAAAAAAGACAAAAACTAAATACTATTACAAATTTAGAAGTGGAAGGAAAGAATATACATAACCCAGCTGAGATTAGAAATTGTTTCCAGAGGTATTTTAAACAACTATATACACAAGGGCCACAGAAGGAAATGGATATAGACCGATTTCTGAAGACAAATGGATTACAAAAAATATCCCAAGAAAGTAAATTAATGCTGAATTACAAAATATCTGAGCAGGAAGTAGAAGGTGCCATTCAAAACATGCAATTAGGCAAATCTCCAGGACCGGATGGGCTGACTTCTAGATATTATAGATCTTTGAAAGAGTGGCTATTACAACCTTTAAAGGAAGTCTGCAATGAAATATTGGAAGGGAAAAGGGCACCAGAGTCTTGGAAAGAGGCGTACATTACACTTATACCGAAGACAGAGACTGAAAAGACTCAGCTTAAGAACTACCGCCCCATATCGTTACTCAATGTGGATTACAAAATTTTTGCAGACATTTTGGCCAAGAGATTGAAAAAAGTATTGATGGAAGAGATTCATAAAGATCAAGCGGGCTTTCTCCCGGGAAGACACTTGTCCAATAATTTGAGGAATATAATTGATATTTTGGAAAAACTAGAAGTGAACATAAATACCAAAGCTGTTTTGATATTTGTGGATGCGGAGAAAGCTTTTGATAATATCTCTTGGAGTTTTATGAAGAAGAACCTACAGGGGATGGGGGTAGGCCAAGGTTTTGAAAACGGTATAAGTGCAATTTATTCAGAACAAAAGGCTAAACTAATTGTAAATAATGTGGTGACGGAAGAATTTAAGATAGAAAAAGGGACAAGACAAGGTTGCCCAATTTCCCCATTGCTCTTTATATCGGTCCTGGAGGTTCTGCTGAACATGATTAGAAGGGACCGGTTGGTTAAAGGTATACAGGTCGGAGCCAAACAGTACAAACTGAGAGCATTTGCAGATGACTTAGTATTGACGTTACAGAGCCAGAATCTAGTACCAAAAGAGTTTTAGAACTGATTCAAGAATTTGGTCAAGTTGCAGGATTTAAGTTGAATACGTTAAAGACCAAGGTTTTAGAGAAAAATTTAACACCAATGGAGAGAGAGAGGTTTTAGAATGAGACAGGTTTAACAGTGGTTAAGAAAGTTAAATATTTGGGGATTAACATGACAGCAAAAAATGGGAACTTATTTAAAGACAACTATGAAAAATGCTGGGCTGAAGTGAAAAAAGATTTGGAAATTTGGTCAAATTTGAAGCTTTCACTGCTGGGCCGTATTGCTGCGGTAAAAATGAATGTATTGCCTAGAATGTTGTTTTTGTTTCAAACATTACAAATTGTGGACAAAATGGATTGTTTCAAGAGGTGGCAGAGAGATATTTCTAAATTTGTCTGGCAGGTCAAGAAGCCTAGGATAAAATTTAGAATATTAACAGATGCAAAGGAAAGAGGTGGATTTGCCCTGCCAGACTTTAAACTTTACTATGAATCAGCAGCTTTCTGCTGGTTGAAAGAATGGTTGCTTCTTGAAAACACTGACATTTTGGATTTAGAAGGTTTTAACAATGTATTTGGATGGCATGCATATCTGTGGTATGATAAGGTCAAAGCACACAAAGCATTTAAAAATCACATCGTCAGGAAAGCATTGTTTAATGTCTGGATAAGATACAAGGACTTATTGGAAAATAAAACTCCAAGGTGGCTGTCACCAATGGAAGCAAAAGCTCTGAAAAAGCTCAATATGGAGGCCAAATGGCCGAAATATTGGGAAATTTTGGAACAAGATGGAGATAGACTGAAATTGCAGAGTTTTGAGAAATTAAAAAACAAAGTGCAAGACTGGCTTCATTATTATCAGATAATGGAGGCATACAATTTGGACAAGAAAATTGGTTTCCAGGTGGAAAAATCAAAATTAGAAACAGAACTATTAGAACCCAAAACTAAGATCTTGTCAAAGATGTATAACTTGCTGTTGAAATGGAATACTCAGGATGAAACGGTGAAATCTGCTATGATTAAATGGGCACAAGATGTTGGTCATAACATAATGATGGCCGACTGGGAACAGTTATGGACCACAGGTATGAGGTTTACGGCATGTAATGCCTTAAGAGAGAATATTATGAAAATGATCTACAGGTGGTACATGACCCCAGTCAAGCTTGCAAAAATCTATCATTTGCCCGATAACAAATGTTGGAAATGTAAAGAAACTGAAGGTACATTCTTTCACCTTTGGTGGACGTGCCCAAGGATTAAGGATTTCTGGGAAATGATATATAATGAACTGAAAAAGATATTTAAATATACCTTCGTGAAGAAACCAGAGGCCTTTCTCCTTGGCATAGTCGGCCAATTGGTGTCAAAGAAGGATAGAACCTTTTTTATGAACGCCACAACAGCAGCAAGAATACTCATCGCAAAGTATTGGAAGACACAAGATCTACCCACTCTGGAAGAATGGCAGATGATGGACTATATGGAACTGGCAGAAATGACTGGCAGAATCCGAGACCAGGGAAAAGAGTCGGTGGAAGAAGATTGGAAGAAGTTCAAAGATTATCTACAGAAATATTGTAAAATTAATGAATGTTAGAATGATGTTGGATAGAAATTAAGTGGTTTCTAGCTGTAATGCTTTAAGGGAATATGAAAAAGGGGTTATTAAGAGGTAAAAATTTAAGGTTATTATTTTAAGACCAAAGATTAGGATAAATAAAGAGGGTAAGGATTTGCTGAACCAACAAACTGAACTGGAATACAAAAAAGGGAGGTATGAGGAGGTCCGGGAAAGAAGCTAAAGAAAAATAAGCAATGGAAAATCTGAGTGTTTTTAATCATTTTTATTTTGTATGTTTTTTTTCTTTTGCATTTTTTATTGTAATATTTTAAAAAATCCTAATAAATATCTTATATAAAAAAAAACAAAGATAAAAGGCGGTCGGACCCCGCCCCAGGTTGCGGGAGCAACATTGCTGTATGCTAGATCCTGCCTGAGATCCTGTACCTGTCCTTGCCTGGCTCCCTGCCTCGTGTCCTGCCTTGGCCCTGTCGGACTGACTCCTAGCAGAACTCTTGGATTTGGGACCAGACCTGGACTGCGTTGCTTGGGTTAACCCCTGGGCCCAGCACAGTTGAAAGTGATGCTTCTGGGGTCCTTTGCTGGGAAGGGAATGAACATTCCTGATCCTGAAAGGTTGTGGATGAGGCAACTGAATAATTTGGTTGGGTGGGTGGGCGTGGGTGTACCTGCTCACAGTGAGACATGTGTAGGATGAGAGGGAGCCATCCCCAGAGCTGGAGCCTGATTCGAATGTTAAACCATTCCGTTCACTTCCTCCTGGGTCATGTTGTCGCTGTGCTCCCCCTTGCCCAAAATTGACGTACAGAATCCCTGAAATCTGACAGGTATGAAACCAGATCTCTGTATTTGTAGTGTTCCTTCTTCATCTCTGCTAACAGTGAGTCACTGAAGAGCAGGGAACCTCAGTTAGAAAAGGTGGAAGCACCAAAAAGCCACAGAGAGGAAGAGACGCCTTGTTGGAACAGTTTCCTTCCAGTCTTCCTTTATGATTCGTTGCTATTCTGTTGCATTCAAAAGTGCTTCCTTGGTTCGGCTCTGTCACCTGATGGGGGAAACAGAAAAGCATTTTAGAGAAGGGAGAGGGTGTGGGAGAATAGCTCTCCCTGAAAAAGAGGAGGAAAACATGACCACAGGAATCATTGCTCACTGCCTCCTCTTGTTGCTGTTCCACGTAAACCCTGTGCCAGTATATTTGAGCATTTCTGTGAAATCCAGACTCTGACTATCAGAACAGTGCCGGTTCATTGCCTTGCCCCCAGTTCCTTTTTTTGTTTGTTTCTTTCTTTTGTTTCTTTTTAAATTACATTTTAATAGGAAAAAGAAAGGAGAAATTCGTCTAAAAAGAAAAGGGGGGAGGATAAGTTGGCAACATTGCAACCAAGAAACGTAGGATACAGCGGTGAGATTTACAAAGTCAATAATAAAATATATCAAGAGGAAAATTATGTATGATCTATAACTACAAAGGTTTCCATGGTCTAAATCAAAACAATTACAGCTTTGTTTTTTAAAAGTATAAGTTAGAAAGTAACCTTGGACTGTACTAAATCCAGACACTCACTCAGACGTATGGAACCTGATGTTCCCAAGCTGCTATGCTTGTATATAAAATAAAATTAGACCAAATGACAAAGAAACAATCTCAAGCACTTTCGCCCCTGGACAGTCTGAGCTTATGTGAGATATTTTTCAAAAAGGGCTATTTGCCCTTTCAGGATGAAAGCAGCACTCTTAGTAGTGGGGATATTTCCAGTCTGCCATAATTAATAAAAATGGTCACCTCTTTCCTTTTCTCTTTGGTGACATGTTATTCACCTACCACCTTCACCTTGGGTGCCATTCCCCCCTCCCTTATTGGTCAGGGCTTCCTCTCCCTCGTGTCATGATCCCAGCCAATCAGCAGTGGATGTGATGATGTCATAGGGCTGTACAATCCATCAGATTTGGCAATGTAAATAACAATAACTTTATCATTTGTACCCTGCCCATCTTACTGGGTTGCCGCAGCCACTCTGGGTGCTTCCACCATATATAAAAACATAATAAAACATTAAACATTTTAAAATGTCTTCTAAAAGTTGCATACAGTGGTACCTCTGGAGCCCCGTTCCGGAGCCCCGTTCGCATCCTGAAGCGAACGCAACCCGCGTCCGCTCATCTGCGCGTGCGTGGGTCGCGATTCGCTGCTTCTGCACATGCGTGTGATGTCATTTTGAGTGTCTGTGCATGCACAAGTGGCAAAACCCAGAAGTAACGCACTCCATTACTTCTGGGTCGCCACGGAGCACAACCCGAAAATGCTTAACCCGAAGCTACTTCAACCCGACGTATGACTGTAGTTATTTATCTCCTTGACATCTAATGGGAGGGCATTCCACAGGGTGGACACCACTGCTGAGAAGGCCCTCTGCCTGATTCCCTGTAACTTCACTTCTTGCAGGGAGGGAAGCACCAGAAGGCCCTCAGAGCTGGACCTCGGTGTCCGGGCTGGACGACAGGGGTAGAGCCATTTAGAATGAGAGCCATTCTCACCAGGAGAGCCAGAAAGGTGATCTAGCCAATCAGGGATCATGTAGCGAATTTGATAATGTCACTGAGGTCAATAAAAACTCTTTTGGAATAGGCAAGCACTTTTGTCCCTGATTGTATGTCTCTCCAAAAGCAATTACCAAGTGGAACACACATTTCAACACTGATGAAAAAGTTTGTGAAAATTGTCTCACATTTTTTTGCCTCAGAGTGACTTTCTCTGCAGCATGGGCTAGCCTTTTCCACCATGGATTTGCCTAAACCGTTATTTTTTAAAGCTCTCCAAGTTGATAGCCATTGCTACAATTTGTGGGAACAAATTCCATAATTTAACTATGTGGTGCATGAAGAATTTTCTTTCGCCCGTTCAAAATCTTCCAACATTTAGTTCAGGCGTAGGCAAACTCGGCCGTCCAGATGTTTTGGGACTACAACTCCCATCATCCCTAGCTAACAGGACCAGTGGTCATGGCTGATGGGAACTGTAGTCCAAAAACATCCGGAGGGCCGAGTTTGCCTATGCCTGATTTAGTTTCACCGGGTGTCCACATGTTCTAGTGTTATGCGAGAGGGAGGTGATGACAATACTGTTGTTGGTTGTGGCAATTATGATGAAAATAATGGAAAAGGGAATCTCCATTGAGACAGTGCAGCCCCCTTCTATTACATAGTTTCAGAATAACATTTGTACCGCCTCTTAAGTGTCCAAACTGTTGCTGTTGTTTTAGTTCTCTTTGCACTCTCCATCATAGGTTATCAAGAAGCTTTTCATCTTAAACTGACTGTGATATTGTTTTATTTATTTGTTTGTTGTACTTATATCCCACCTCCCCCGCCCAGGAGCTCAGGGTGGTGTCCATGATATCCCCTTCCTCATTTTATCCTCACAACAACCCTGTGATGTAGGTTATGCTGAGAGGCAATGACTGGGTGAAGCTCATCCAGTGAACTTTATGGCTGAGTAGGGATTTGAACCTTGGTCTCCCAGCTCCTAGGGACGCAGGTGGCACTGTGAGTTAAACCACAGAGCCTAGGACTTGACGATCAGAAGGTCGGCAGTTCGAATCCCCACGATGGGGTGAGCTTCCGTTGCTCGGTCCCTGCTCCTGCCAACCTAGCAGTTCGAAAGCACGTCAAAAGTGCAAGTAGATAAATAGGTACCGCTCTGGCTGGAAGGTAAATGGCGTTTCTGTGTGTTGCTCTGGTTTGCCAGAAGCAGCTTAGTCATGCTGGCCACATGACCTGGAAGCTGTACGCCGGCTCCCTCAGCCAATAAATCGAGTTGAGCGCCGCAACCCCAGAGTCAGCCACGACTGGACCTAATGGTCAGGGGTCCCTTTACCTTTACTCCCAGCTCCTAGTCTGACCCTCTAACCACTACACTACTCTAGCTATGTTTATCTTTAGTATTTTCTAATGGTGGACGCTGGCACAATTGCTAAAATAAAGGTGCATTTCAGGTGGAAAACATACTTCCATTCAGAAGGCCTCAAGTTTAATTCCTGGCAACTATAGTTATAGGAGTGTTGTGAAAAGGACCAGGGCAGACCCATCACTACCTGTTCTTAAAGAGCTGCTATGCAGTTGATGAAAGCAGCACTGAGGTAAGAACAACCAGAGAAGGGACTCCGAGCAAAGGCAGCTCTCCAAGGTCCTGAAACCATCCCCTTGCAAAGCATTTGGGGATGTTGAGAAGGCAAATTTAGCTGGAGGGAGTCATTAAAAAAAGTAAAAAGCCACAAAGGGGGGAAAAATACAGGCAGGGTATAAGATCCAAGCACATGTCATTGCTATCTTCATCTGGGCACGTACCACGCGTGGATGGATGTCCTCAGATGCCTCCAAGCTGTTGCTTGCTCCTTGCTAAGGACACACTCCACTGGCTGAGAAGCCTGTAGGATGAAGATCTGCATCTCTCGCTTTCTCCCTTTGCTCATTTCCCGACCCTCCCCTCCTGCCTTTTCCTCCCATCTCCTCATTTATTTGTTTACAGCAAATTTTCAAATCTATAAACCCATTACAGCTGAGAGCCAGCTCCTCATGCAGTCTCCGAACTGGCAGATGTGGCTGGTCTTGGATTCCAATAACAGAACTTATTTGGGATGTGTGTGTGTGTGTGGCAATGAGGGTGGGGTGGGAAGATTATCTGTAATGTGGAAATGGTCTGGCTTGAGGGTAAAATTTATCATCATTACCCTAATATCATCTCAAGCCTCAGTTCTGGCAACAGCTAAAGAAAACACTGAGGCTTATTTGAGTCAGTTCAGGGAGAAGAGAAAGAGGGAGATGGAGGATGGAAATATGATTTATGATGGAAATCAATGCAATCATAATACTTTAGGCTTGTAAAAAGTGGGCTGTTCTGGTGGTACTCGGCAATTCTCAAGGCAAATTGCCGTCCCTGCTCCATTCTCCCTCAATCCCAATAAACAACGGAGAGAAGGTTTCTTTTTCTGTACCTCCAGGATCCTACATGACAGGAATAAATATCTATTTGTTTGTTTGGTTTGGTTATTTGTTTTTGTTTTTTTAAAAAATGGCATCCTAAGAAACTTACATTCATTCAATTTTTTTTAAAAAAAAAAATCAAGTTTCTAGCCCTTATGGCTGAAGAGATAGGTTTGAAAATAGAAGGGTACTGTGTGGAATTTCAGCAAACAAAAGATGGTGTTTCAGCATCCCATGAGGCTAAATGTTAGGGGGGGGGAGAGGTGAGGGTGGAGAAGAGACTGAATGGTAGAAGATTGAAGACAGAGGCAACTTCTTCACATGCAGCACATAGTTAAACCAATGAATTCTCTACAGTGTGATGTAAAGGTAAAGGGACCCTTACCATTAGGTCCAGTCGTGGATGACTCTGGGGTTGCAGCGCTCATCTCGCTTTATTGGCTGAGGGAGCCGGTGTACAGCTTCTGGGTCATGTGGCCAGCATGACTAAGCCGCTTCTGGCGAACCAGAGCAGTGCATGGAAACGCCGTTTACCTTCCCGCCGGAGGTAAATACCTACGGCATTTATCTACTCGCACTTTGACGTGCTCTCGAACTACTAGGTTGGCAGGAGCTGGGACTGAGAAATGGGAGCTCACCCCGTCGATGGGAATTGAACTGCCAATCTTCTGATCGGCAAGCCCAAGAGGCTCAGTGGTTTAGACCACAGCGCCACCCTACAGTGTGATGTAGACAGAATTAAAACAACACAGACAGACTTAAAAGAGGATTGGACTACTTCATAGAGGCTAAGGCTAAACAGCTGCTAGTGCGATGGCTGTGTACATTCGCCAGGATCCGAGAAGGCAGGGCTCTGGGTACCAATAGTTGAGGATGGTGAGCAGGAGAGTGATATTGTGCTTATGTCCTGCTTGAGTCAATTAAGAGTAAATGTAAGAAGAAGAGCTCTGCTGGATCAGGCCATTTGCCCATCTAGTCCAGCATCATCTTCTCACAGTGGCCAACCAGATGCCTATGGCAAGCCCACAAGCAGGATTTGAGCACAGGAGCACACACACACACACACACACACACACACACACACGTGTCTTCCAGCAACTGATATACAGAAGCTATCCTATCATTATTCAATCTCTGGTGCCAGGCCTCCTGATTTCTTTGATGGTGCCTATACATGAAGCTGGTCACATGATCCAGTCATATATATATTAAATTAACACCATAACATGCAAACACAAAAATAATGCCAATGTCCCCACTACACGCTCATCTCAACAGAAGCCCGGCAATTGTTCTACTGTAGGATCTTCACCCATGATTCCTCAGCCCAGACACTGAGGTCCAGCTCCAAGGGCCTTCTGGCAGTTCCCTCACTGTGAGAAGTGAAGTTACAGGAAACCAGGCAGAGGGCCTTCTCAATACAGTCATACCTCGGGTTACAGATACTTCCGGTTGCGTGATTTTGGGTTGCGCACCGCGCTGAACCTGGAAGTACCAGAACGGGTTACTTCCAGGTTTCGGCACTTGCGCATGCGCAGAAGCACCAAATCGAGCTTTGCGCATGGGCAGAAGCGCCGAATCACGACCCGCGCAGGCGCGGCGTTGCAGGTTGCGAATGCTGTGGGTTGAAACTTGCTTCCCGCACAGATCATGTTTGCAACCCAAGCGTCCACTGTAGTTCCTTCTGCCCTGTGGAATGCCCTCCCATCGGACGTCAAGGAAATAAGCAACTATATGACTTTTAGAAGACACCTGAAGGCAGTCCTGTGTAGGGATCTTTTTAATGTTTGATGTCTTACTGTGTTTTAATTTGTTGGAAGTTGCCCAGGGTAGCTGGACAACCCAGCTGGGGTGGGGAATAATAATAATAATAATAATAATAATAATAATAATAATAATAATATATTCCTTCAGTAGGGAATAGATATCATACCATCATATTCTCCATCACCCAGAGGTGGTATGACACACATAAGCCTACCTTTAACAAAGAGGAAAGCAGCCAGGAACATCTGTACAGATGTTCTCCATTTAGGATGTCATCCTTTGTTTGTACCCCACCCATATAACTGAGTTGCCCAAGCCATTCTGGGCAGCTGCCAACATATATAGAAACATAATAAAACATTAAACGTTAAATAGCTTCCCTATACCAATGGCATAGAAGGTGTATGGTTTCTTTCCCTGCTTCAATACTGATACACCATAGGCTATTTTCTCTGCATATGCTATTCTCCATACATTCTTCAACCACAAATATCATCCTGTACCTTGTGAATTTTGCCAAGTTTGGGCTATGGAGATTCTCGCAGAACGTGGCCTCTGACTCGTGACCCGTCTTCTCGCAGAAGACAAAATGGAGGTCAAGCGATGGTGGCCCATTTGACGATACAAGACGCCCGTCGTTGGGAATGTTGGTGTTGAGTGTGTGTGTGTGTGTGTGTATCCACACATATATTCCGAGGCTCTGAGCTTAAGATGTTATCTGCAGGCTATGTTCTGTGCCATTTTGAACGCAGTAGTCTTAATAAATACCGACAGCAAATCAGGACAAGAACAGACGCAAGTTGTTTGAGGCGACTTCTGTCAAGTGAACAGTAATGCGCCAGGATTAGTGGCAATCCTCTCCATATTGCAGAGAGTAAGTTGCCGGGAGATGAAGTGCTGCAGGCATCGCGCGGGGCTTATCACCCACTCCTTGATATTCCGGAGCAGACGTGTGGGCCGTGCTGTTATCAGCGGCTACCCCTCCCTCCCCCTTCCGTCCAGCTATCTCGGATGCCAAGGGAGAGCTCGTTGTCAGTGACTTGTCATTTTTCCTATGCTGGGAGGCATCTTCGATGAGCACAGCAGCTCCTTCTTTCCCTCTTCTCTGCTCCTTCCTGTATCCCAACCACCGCCCAATTCAGCCCACCCCTAGATATTGCACAAACACAATTGTGTGTTGTCGTTTTCTTCTTTGTTCTTTTGCAACGTGCTTTGGAGGTTGAGAATGCACATGGCAAACTGACCCCGCCATTTTTATTCATCAGATTTTCATCTGAAGAGCTCAGGGCCGTTCGCAGCGTAGAAACACAAAATTGAAACACAAAATGCATAATAAAAACATTAACAAAACAACCCGCAACTGCCACAAAGAAGGACATAGAATGTTAACCGGCCAAAGGCCTGGTTGGAGAACAACTCACTTCCACAGGAAGCAGAAATGGGCACCAATCTAGATGGATTTAAAAGAGGAATAAACACATTCAGCTATCAATGGCTACTAGCCATTATGGCTATGCTGTGCGCCAATCCACCCCAATACAGTGGTACCTTGGTTTTCAAACTTAATCCATTCCGGAAGTCCGTTCCAAAACCAAGGCACGCTTTCCCATAGAAAGTAATGCAAAATGGATTAATCTGTTTCAGTCTTTTAGAAACAACCCCTAAAACAGCAATTTAACATGATTTTTACTCTCTAACGAGACCATTGATCCATAAAATGAAAGTAATAATCAATGTACTGTACTATAAAATAAAGAAGACAGTATTGTAGATGATTTTTAAAAATTAAAAAAAATCTTACCTGCACTGATGATAGTCATTGTTTGGATGGAGGGTTTTTATCTGTTTCCGCAGTCACACAATCATTCAGTAGCTGAGCTGGGTTCCACACAGTCACAAAAACAAATTAACCAAAAAAGCCTCAGAAACAAAAATGCAAAATAAGTAGCAAAAACAAAAGTGCCAAACTTAATCCATTCTGGAAGTCTGTTTGACTTCTGAAATGTTCGAAAACCAAGCCACAGCTTCTGCTTGGTGCAGGTGCCCCAGAAACAATAGCCGACAGCCACATCGAACGTTCAGCTTCTGAAAAACATTCCTAAACCGGAAAACTCACTTCCGGGTTTTTGGCATTTGAGAAAACAAGGCGTTTGAGAACCAAGGTACCACTGTACTTTTATATTACCTTTTATGGGGATTGATGTTGCATTTTAAAGATATTGTTTCTTTTATACTGTACACCGCCTGGCAATTTTAAAACTATTAAGCAGTTTATAAATGCTTTTAAATAATTTCCTGCTGAAATCTCAGAAGCAGAGTGGGGCAGAATTTTCACGGTAAGATGTTCAGAAAGAGCGGGGGCAGGAATATTATCATATACTTGAACAACTTATATAAAGTACTGAAAATAAATTTTTAAAATGCGCCCATCTATTAATGGGGCCCATGCTCAGTGGCCAAGCACATGACTTTTATGTGAAATGTCCCACATTCAGTCGATTCCTGGAATCTCTGGTAAAAAGGAGGAAGATCACTACCTGGAAACTGTAGGGTTTGGGCTTAGTGAGTCAGTGGTCTCCCTTGCTATACAATGGCTAAAAGTGAGGCTGTGTAAATGATTTCTTTCTCTCTCCTGAAATTGTGAAGGCATTTGGTGAAATGGATGATCAGGCCAAGGAAACTTTCTTTTCCATGCAATCAGCTTATGGAGTTCTCTGCCACTCTCTCAAAAGTGCTTAAGAGTGGAACAGAGATATTTCTGGGGTGGGGTCAGCCCTATCTGCAGCTATTAGTCACAATGCTAAAGAGAACCTCCATTTTCGGAGGTAGTTTACCCCTCTGAAGCAAAGCACAGAGGAGAGCTCTTGGGCTGTTCTCCTGGCATATCTGAAACTGATAATTTGGTACTTCACAGCAAAATACAGACAGCTGCAGTTTGAAGGTCTCCTTATTTGGGCATCTGTAGGGCGGGTTGGCTGGTAAAGAGCTGAGCGTTTTAACATTTGTAATGTTCTTAGCTGTTTAATTGGATTTTAATTGAGTTTTAATGGGCTGTTTTACTATTTTTAAATCTTTTGTTACCTGCTCCCAGCCTCTGGCTAAATACACACTAGGTAAAGCTGACTTTCAGGCTGATACTTTAAAAACAAGGCAAGGCTTTTGAGTTGCGGTTTCTTTGACATGTCAAAAGGAACCTCTTTATCAGTTGAGACTTTGGGACACTCTTTGTATATATTTCTGTATGTCACAGCCCTCAAGTGGGGACTCTACCTCACCTGAAAAGGCATACGTCTAAAACTATTTCCTTGTGTTACGTGTGGAGTGTGGCAAAATCAGTATTTCTCATGTGTGTTGGACAATTTATCATGGGGCTGGTAAACCCTCATACACACATGACACTGAGGTGGTACAGTCCCACCAGAAAGACTGTAACACAATGTTTATTCTGTTTAAAGCATTTTTACTCTGCTCTTTAGCCAAAAAGGGTCCCACAGCAGTTTACAAGAATCAGTAGTCGGATCATCCTTCCCCTCAGGGTTACAGTATAAAAGACATGAGACACAAGAAAAAAAGGGGATTAGGAGGGAGAAGGAAAAAAGCAGGCTCAGTGAATTCAAAAAAAAAAAAAAGAGAGAAAAAAAAAAGGCTCTGTTCTTTGCCAGTATAGCCCTTGCTAGAGGAGACAGAGACCTGATGCTAGGCAGGCTTCCTGACCATTCATAACTTTTCCGAGCACAATTCACACTTTAAAGTGTTGGTGCTGACCTTTAAAGCCCTAAACGGCCTCAGTCCTGTATACCTGAAGGAGCATCTCCACCCCCATCATTCAGCCCGGACACTGAGATCCAGCACCGAGGGCCTTCTGGCGGTTCCCTCATTGCAAGAAGTGAGGTTACAGAGAACCAGACAGAGGGCCTTCTCGGTAGTGGCACCCGCCCTGTGGAACACCCTCCCTTCAGATGTGTAGGAAATAAGCAGCTATCTTATCTTTAAAAGACATCTGAAGGCAGCCCTGTTTAGGGAAGCTTTTAATATTTAATGCTGTATTGTTTTTAACACTCAATTGGGAGCCGCCCCGAGTGGCTGGGGAAACTCAGCCAGATGGGCGGGGTTTAAATAATAAATTATTGCTGTTATTATTATTATTATAGAATTGTGGAATTGTAGAGTTGGAAGGGTACTTAAAGAATCATTTAGTCCATCCCATGCAATGCAGGAATATGCAGCTGTCTCTTACGAGGATCAAACCTGCAACCCTGGCATTATTGCCACCATGCTCTAACACGCAACAATGCAACAAAGGGATACAGCCCTTGGGCTTGAACAACGCTCTTCTTCCCTTTCTGGGTCATTAGCAGACTGCCCTATGCAATGGTGTGTAGCAGCTAGCAAACCATTTCTAAGAGGAGACCATTTAGCAATGAGGGCAGATGCCATGCAGTTTTTGCTAGATTGCGTTTTCCCACTCTTTCCAGACCTTGTGGGGGGAAATTTTTTTTTGCTCCTACCATCCATCCTTCTTCCCACTCCTCGTCACATCCTGCCTTCCTTCTCCGTGGTTACTTTTCCCGTCTACATCTCCCACTTTTAGCAGGCCTCCCAGAGAGACCTTTCCCTCTGTACTATTTGTGTGAAATTTATGGAATCTGACATGCCGCGCATGGTGCGTAAGGCGGCACCCGCACCTGAGAATAAACCACCTTTTGTTCATAAAAAGGAGATAAAATACTAGTGACATTTCGCAGGGAGGTATCCAGGGACCTTCGCTTGCCTTGATGAAACCAATAGACTTTCCAAACCTAATTAGTACTTAATGATCTGAAGAGGCACGAATGTCCATCACCTCGGCTACAGCCCCTCCATTCTTCCTCAAATTCTTAATTAACCTTTAAGAAGATGATCAGCTCATGAGCTTCCTTGGGTATCACATTGATTTGCACATGGGCACACACACAGAGAGACACACATTTTTTTAAAAAAATAAAAATTGGAGCCCCCTCTCCAAGTTTCCCAAGCATGGGCCCTGCTGATTGATGTATATTAATGAAGCGCTCTTTCAGGGGAAAAAAAAAGTTAATTGATGGCAACATACAGAACGTTGTCTGGAATTTAACCTTATTCATCATTAAAGTATGGTTGAGGCTGGAGCGCGGTGTTAATTAATAGCGTGAAGAACAAAAGTTGGATCTTTCTGCTGTGGAATTGCAAAAAAAATAAAAAATAAAAAATAAAGTAGGAGTGGTGATTAAATACAAGGCTGGAGAAGAAGGGGAGGGCCAGGCGAGAGAAGGGGAAAGGCAGAGGGAAGAATGAAAAAGGAGCCTGAGTTGGTGTCATCTTCAAGATGACTCACTTTGTGCCGCTAATGAAATAAAAATTTGCTTGAGCTTTGGTGTAATATTTTTACTATTGTGTCAGATTTAATCAGCTGTGAGTTTGAGCAGGAGGAGAAGGAGAGAGGGCGAGTAGAGGAGGAAGAGAGGGGAAAGTCTGCAAAGGGGACGCTGGCTTGCTGTCTTTTTGGAAAGGAGTGGATGGGCTGCGCAACTATTTGGGGAGCCTCCTCCAGCCCGAGGGCTGCTGTGCAATCTGGGCAACGTTCTGGGGGCCGCTTGCCAGTGTTTGGCTGGAGGGTACATACCAACATGGGACACAGGAGGCGCTGTGGGTTAAACCACAGAGCCTAGGGCTTGCCGATCAGAAGGCCGGCGATTCAAATCCCCGCGAAGGGGTGAGCTCCCATTCCTCAGTCCCTGCTCCTGCCAACCTAGCAGTTCGAAAACACGTCAAAAGTGCAAGTAGATAAATAGGTACCGCTCTGGCGGGAAGGTAAACGGCGTTTACGTGCACTGCTCTGGTTCGCCAGAAGTCATGCTGGCCACATGACCCGGAAGCTGTACGCCGGCTCCCTCGGCCAGTAAAGCGAGATGAGCACTGCAACCCCAGAGTCATCTGTGACTGGACCTAATGGTCAGGGGTCCCTTTACCTTTCCATACCAACATAGGAAGAGGCTGTTGGGTCAGGACAATGTCCCATCTAGTTCAGCATTCTGTTCTCACAGTGGCCAACAGAATGCCTGTGGGAACCCCCAAGCAGGATTCAAGCACAAGAGCAACTCTCTCCCCTCTGTTATTACCAGTAACTGGTATTCAGAAACATCGCTGTCTCCAACCGCAGAGGCAGAGCACAGCCATCATGGCTAGTAGCCATTGATAGCCTTCCGTGAATTTTTCAATGAATTCACAGAGTCCTCCTACTTGCAACGACGTGCTTATTCATTTCAGCTGAAGAGGCTGGAAAGTAGCATGTGCATTCATTCATTCATTCATTCCACAAGATTTATGCACCATGCACTTGTAAAACACCTCAAAGCGATTTACAAAAGCTACAGCAACAAACAACAAAATCAAGGGGGAAATTGCAACCGTGCTTTAAAAGTTTAAATACTATGAGAGCGATTAAAAATTCCCTCGATTTTCTAAGCATCTGGGTAGGTTTGTCTAAACAAGAATGTTTTTAGCAGGGGCTGAGAAGAGTACAGTGGTGGTACCTGCTTGTTCTCAAGAGGCAGGGAGTTCCTAAGTCCAGGAACCGCCACATGAGGTGGCCAAGTTCTTACAAAGGCAGAGCAAGTGTTATGTGCCGTCTGTAGTAGTGCCAGTTATGAAATGAAATATTTTATTGTCACTTGTACAACTTGTATACAGTGAGATTACACGAGCACCCCCAACTCAGCTCTCTTAGTCTTAATTCCCCTCATTTACTGACGCCCACCCACCAAACTCGAAAGTCAGTTGCCCTGTTGTTATCTTTTCATTCAGCAGCCTAACAGCCCACAGATAGAAGCTGTTCTTTACCCTGTTGGTGCGACTAATCATGCTTCTATATCTTCTGCCCGAGGGCAGGAGATCAAGAAAGTGCCGGCAAGGGTGTGAATCATCCCTTAGAATTTTCCTCACTCTCCTGAGGCAACGTTCTTCCACTATTTCATCCAGCGGATTCATGGGACAGCCCATAATATTCATGTGTGGTCTCTCAACATTCTCTGCGGGGGAATGAGGGTGTTCATGTTACTGTTCTCACCCTCCTCAAATGGTGTCCCTGCCATTGACATTAACCTCTCACCCAAAGTGATCCTCCACTCTCTTCAAGCTGACCTCAGCACTAAAGTGTCCTTTCCCCCCTAAAAAACGAACTAAAACAAAACAGGAGCTGGCTGTTTCAAGGAACACCTTCATCATCTCCATCCATCCAGCTGGCTTGCTCCATATATCACTTCCCTTACCAGTGGAGTGCAGCTGCTTCTCAGCCAAGAGAAAAAGCAGATGTCTAACAGCACACAATGATGGGAAGGAAGAGTTTAATGGAGCAATCCTGTAGCTCTTTTTCCCTGCCTCCCAGCCACCCCTAACCCCCTCCCTCCCCACATCTACAAACAGTTTTGCTGACAACTGCATGAGCTGAAACTCGTGGAATGGGAGTGGAAGAATTATAACTTACTGTAGACCAGCAGCCAAGGATCTGGGCAAAAGGTTCGAGGACACAGCTTCTAAAGTCCTCCATCCCTGGAACGTAGGAAACTGCCTTACACTAAATAAGACTATTGGTCTCTCAAACTCAGTGTTGTCTGCAATGACCAGAGTCTCTCCAGGGTTTTGGACAGGGAGTAACTGTTCCCGGCTGTACTTGGAAATGCCAGGGATTGAATTTGGGGCCTTCTGCATGCCAAGCAGATGCTCAAACACTTTGCTACTTCCATTCCAAAATAGGATCATAAATAGGTGCCTAAGACTGAGCCACGCCATTAGTTCTTCTAGCTCAATATTGCGTGGTGAGTTCCCGACCCCCCCAGGTGGAAATAAAGACACATGACACAATTATTAAGGTTAATGGGTTAAAAATGGCCACAACTTTATTGGTTACAGGTGAAGAGCGGTATTGGCTTAGGCATTGGTCCTAACCAGCCCATCTTCTTGAAGTCCAGGAAGGGTTAACCACCAGTAGGGGGAGTCCTGCTGATGTACATCAACTAGGAACTCCCCCGGGGTCACCGCTAGGGGGTGTGCCTTGGGCCCTCACCTCCATAGGCTTCAGACAGGGCCACACCCCCAGAATCCATTAACGGACTACCCTTCAGTATGTGGGGCGGGTGATGGCGCTTCCTCCCCTCTTCCATCTCCAGAACAATACCAATGCCTAACCACCAATACCCAGAAAGTTGTGACGATTTGCTACAAGGTAGGCGAAAACCAAGTGGCTGGTTCCAATTTGCCAAGTGGAAAAATTCCTACCAGGCCCCTCAACGGTGACCAACCAAGGCCCATAGCAAGGTCAAGGAATGAAAACCTTATAGGGCGGGAGGGTGGGAAAAAACAGGAGCAGCTGGTGGGTGGCAAAGAGGGAGATCCCCGGCTGCATCCTGCCTTAAATAGGGCAGGCCACACCCCCGAGCCAGCCAATTGGCTGGCCAGGGGATGACACGGCCGGGAATCCCGCCGCTCACTTGGAGGGGCCGTGAAGCTTGCAACTCCAGCTCCCCCTTGGGCGGAAGTGGCTTTGTCTACATTGGCTGGCAAAGGCTCTCCAGGATTTCAGAAAGGTCTCTGTCCAGACCATACCAGGAGATATCAAAGATTGAACCTGGCAAAGCACGTGCCTTGACCCTGTGCAATGTCCCCCTGCATTCTCCTTCCCTTCACAATAACATCACACAGTTCCTCTAGCTCTGGCACTGCAATGCAAGGCTGCCTGAGGTCTTTCCAGAG
Source organism: Podarcis pityusensis (assembly GCF_964106645.2). Classification (NCBI taxonomy): domain Eukaryota; kingdom Metazoa; phylum Chordata; class Lepidosauria; order Squamata; family Lacertidae; genus Podarcis; species Podarcis pityusensis. The sequence continues at coordinate 4,328,581 of NC_138036.1, read as the reverse complement.
ATGCCTGAGGTATTTGTGAATTCCTCTACAAAGCTACCTGATTGTGCAAAACTGGAGGAACTTAGCTATCTACCAGATTTCACACTTCTCCAAACGTTGCCATGCAGTTCTTTGTAGTGGAAACCACTGAGAAATATGTGTTGTGCTGCTTATTTTCCGAAGCAAATACAAATTAAGATATGTATTTTGGAAGAGGTGTTCCTCTTTTAAAAAATGAATGATTCATATTGAAACAGAACATAATTGTGTGTGCAAGAGAGAGGGCAGGAAACATGCAAAATGACTGATTTGGCTGTCTCTGAATCCTTCATTATTTTTTACCTCCCACTCCTCCTCACCTCTCATATTAGGTCCTTGCTTCCCTGCCCGCTGCCTGCCTTTCCCTCCTCACTTCTTCCACCCTCTCAGCCATTTAAGTCTCCTCCCTTTCTGCCCACAGCACTCAGGTTCTCTTGACATGAGGCCAAGTCTGGGTTTGCCTCTTTTTGCTTTAAGTCATAAAACCAGCCCAGCACATCCATATTCTATTCACTTACATGATCACCTCGAAGGCCTTGAAGCCACTTGCATTCCAAATGGTCCAAAAACAAGGTCTAAAAGTCACTTAAAGGAAAATATGGGCTATATGGTGAAATTACCCAACCCAACTTCCCCAATGCTCTCTTTTTTTTAGCTGCACACAGGGGAAAAGGGGGACTTCATGGTATAGCAGTGAGGCAACCCCTTTGGCAAAATTCTGTAATAAAATTCATGGGGTGAATAATGTGGATATAAAGAAGCTGTTCTCCTGCTCTTATAAAACCAGAAACCAACAGAAGTTGAATGTTGGAAGCTTCAGAACAAACAAAGGAAAGTACTTGCCTATGAGGAAAGGTTTCAGCCTTTGGGATGTTTACAGCAGGGTTCCCCAAACTTGTGTCTCCAGCTGTTTTGGGACTACAATTCCCATCATCCCTGAACACTGGTCCTGGTAGCCAGGGATGATGGGAGTTGTAGTCCAACAACAGTTGGAGACCCAAGTTTGGGAAACTGTGGTTTAGAGAAAAGACGACAAATGAACATTTATAAAGTAATGCATGTCATGGAGAAAGCGGTTAGAGAAAAGCTTTCCTCCCTCACTCATAACAGTAGAAGTTGTGGACATGCAAGTTGGAAGATTCAGGGTAGATTAAAGAAAGCACGGCTTCATGTAGTACAGAGTTAAACTATGGAACTCACCCCCACAAGGGGCAGTGATGGGCACTACCTTGGATGGCTCTAAAAGAGGATTGGACAAATACATGGAGGAGAAGGCCATCAATGGCTACTAGCTATGATGGCTATGTTTTACCTTCACGGTCAGAGCCATAGACCTCTGAATGCCAATTGGTGGGAATCACAGATGGGTAGAGTACTGCTTCCTCCAGGTACCGTATTTTTCGCTCCATAAGATGCACCTGACCATAAGACGCACCTAGTTTTTAGAGGAGGAAAGCCCCATTTTTGGAGGATCAGCTCACAGTTGTTGAGCTTACTTTGCAAAGGGAAAAAATCCTGTTTTTATAGGGTTCAACTCACAGTTATGCAGCTTCTTTAGGAAAGGAAAGGGAGCCGTTTCTACAGTTTCCAGACAGATAATCTAATCAGCCAATCACATGTCGCTGGGGAAACAAACAGCCTCCGTCTTCAGAACATTCAACAATGGAGACCTGGGCAAGGGACCGGGGCTGGAAAGGGAGCCAGCGATCGACCACACATTCGCTCCATAAGACGCACAGACATGTCACCTTACTTTTTAGGAGGAAAAAAGTGCATCTTATGGAGCAAAAAATACGGTATATGGTTGGCCACTGTGAGAACAGGATGTTGGATTAGGTGGAGTATAGGCCTAACCCAGTAGGCTTATCTTATGTTGTTGCTTCTTCACACAGTTCAGAGTTGATCCCTGGAATTTGCTTCTGCAAGCTATAGTGTCAGCCACCAACTTGGATGGCTTTAAAATGGGGTTGACGTTGTTGTTGTTTAATTTGTTATACTTCCCTACATCCATGAGTCACAAGGAAGTTTCCAAATTCAAGGCTATTAATGGCCACTAGCCATGATGGCTATGTTCCAGCTCCATTGCCAGGGGCTGTATGTCTCTGAATGACATTTGCTGGGCATTGCAAATGGCTGAGAATGCTGCTGTTACACCCTCCTCCTCATGGGCTTCTCATAAGCAGCTCGCTGGCCACTGTAAGAGCAGACTGCTGGACTGGATACATCTTCGGTCTGATCCTGCAAGGCTCTTCTTATGTTCTTATGAAACTGAAATTAGGTCCTTTCCAAGATTGTCGCCTAAACAGGGCAAGTATTTCCAGCTCAGATTTGAAACACACTGCAACAGGCTATATATAAATTTTTGTTTGTTTGTTTAAGATATAAATATCTTTCTGCAAGGTGACTACTATGAATGGAAAGATTCATTTGATCTAAGGCAGCAATATTCTACATAGCAACATCCTTCCTTACTGGGTGTTCTTTGCACTTATGGAGAAACTCTACGGGCCAATTCTTCCACTGGTGGTGGGATGGTACACGTGTATGAATGAACTATCGCTGATGACCAGTGCACAACCTCATAAATATTATTCCATCATTTTCATTTACTATCAGTGGCAAAACAAGGCTTAAAGAAAGAACTAGTCTCGTGTTCATGATCTGACAGCTTTGATTTCCAGATCAAATAGTTTTGTTCCATTGGTTTGGACAATTATATTGACCTTCAGTCTAACTCTTTCTGATATATTTGCCGCAGGAGGCAGGGGCTTTAGAATGGGTCGTGCCAACAGCTTCAATGACTGTTTCCCATGTTCACTTCTATCCCTTGATGGCTGCAATGTTGTAAGAACTTGAGAAGATCAGAAGAACCTGCTGGATCCGGCTATTGGTCCATCCAGTCCATCTTCCTATTCCCATATCAGCCAACCAGATGTTTGTTGGAAACCCGCAAGCAATGCCCCCAAATACCAGTTGCTGGAAACCACAAGAGAAGTGCTGTTTCGCTTGAATCCTGGTTGCGGGTTTCACACAGGCAACTGGTTGGCCACTGTAAGAACAGAATGCTAGACTAGAGGGGCCATTGGCTGAATCCAGCAGGCTTTTCTTATGTCCTTGGGTGTCATATAGAGCCTTTGCCCTTTGGCAACCAAGGTATTCTACAGCTTCCAAATCAATCTCAGGGGCTTGCTCACACATCCTGTAACCTAGAGGTTACAGATGCTTCAGTCACTCTGGCCAATATATCCCAAGCCGAGAACAGCCAAGTTCAAGTGATTTTGTGCACGTGTGGAACAGTAATCAGGTGATGGGAAATCAAGTGAGGGGAGCTACGTGCTTGTGCCAACAAAATCTATATCTTCCCACATCCATCCTCTTCACTTCAAAAGAGAAGATCTCCTTATTAGCCCTGATTACGGTGTCATTGAGTGTAGTGCAGCCTTTGAAACATATTTGGGAACAGATGGTTATCCAATTAGCTCTGTCCAGTTGATTGAAATGTTAAATTCAGGCTCACTTTTTTCCCAGGGAAAGAGAAAGAAAGAAAGACGCAGAACAGATACGGAGTAAACTTTGATTAGGGTGGTATTTTTAGATTTCTTAAAAAGATCTGCTATTTGGAATAACAGCAAAAGAGATGTCCTTAGCCTATTACAGCAGCTAGCATTTCCTGGGTGGGACAGAATAGATGGCAGAACACACACACACAAAACACACAATAAAGCACAACACACATAAGAGCAAAGGCAGAGGCAGGCCTCAATGTAGCACTGGTAAACTGTGTTTTATTTTTATGAGGAATATATTTCAACTACAGGTCTTCCTGGGGGGCAAAAGACCTTCCTGTGTCTTACTCTCATAAAATAAAAACAGCACCCATGAATGCAGCTGGTGCTCTTCATAAAATAAACGGCTGCTTGCCAGCACCAGGTTGAAAGCTCTTTGTTTCAGCAGAGATGAGAAATCTCTCTGGCATTCCAGATGTTGTTGGACTCCGGCTGTCATCAGCCCTAGCCAGCATGGTCCAATATCCGGGGGTGGTGGGAACTGCGATCCTGCAGGGTCCCTGCCATCCCAGAGCTCCCTTGACCACACTTCCTCCATGCTGCGCCCCAGTCAGCACAGCACCACCTCCTGCAGGAGGACCCCACTGCTGCCACCACAACCTTTCATGAGCTGGCAGGACGTTCAAGGAGTGATGGAAATGCAGGATTTCATATTTTGCACCGTTGTGTGACAACCATGAAACCTGGATGGCTTCAAAAGGGGAATAGACAAATTCATGGGTCAGGCCAATGGTCCATCTAGTCCATCATTCTGTTGGGTACTCGCAAGCAGAACCCGAGCACAAGAGCTCATTCCCATCCATAAGGTAAAGGTAAAGGGACCCCTGACCATTAGGTCCAGTCGTGGCCGACTCTGGGCTTGGGGCGCTCATCTCATTTTACTGGCCAAGGGAGCCGGCGGACAGCTTCCAGGTCATGTGGCCAGCATGACTAAGCCGCTTCTGGCGAACCAGAGCAGCGCACGGAAACGCTGTTTACCTTCCCGCTGGAGTGGTACCTATTTATCTACTTGCACTTTGATGTGCTTTTGAACTGCTAGGTTGGCAGGAGCACAGACCGAGCAACTGGAACTCAACCCATCACGGGGATTCGAACTGCCAACCTTGTGATTGGCAAGTCCTAGGCTCTGTGGTTTAACCCACGGCGCCACCCGCGTCCCATTCCCATCCATGCATGCCTTCAAACTACTGGTGTACAGAAGCACTGCTGCCCCTCCGACTATGGTGGCAAAGTATAAAAGAAAAACTGTCTGTGGACAAACGTCGGCTCCCTCGGCCAGTAAAGCGAGATGAGCTCCGAAACTCCAGAGCCGTTCGCGACTGGACTTAACTGTCAGGGGTCCTTTATCTTTTTTTATGGGATGCAGGTGGCGCTGTGGTCTAAATCACTGAGCCTAGGGCTTTCCGATCAGAAGGTTGGCAGTTCGAATCCCCGCGACGGGGTGAGCTGCCGTTGCTCTGGCCCAGCTCCTGCCAACCTAGCAGTTCGAAAGCATGTCAAAGTGCAAGTAGAGAAATAGGTACCACTCTGGCAGGAAGGTAAACGGCGTTTCCGTGTGCTGCTGTGGTTTTGCCAGAAGCGGCTTAGTCATGCTGGCCACATGACCCGGAAAAACTGTCCATGGGCAAACGTCGGCTCCCTCGGCCAGTAAAGCGAGATGAGCGCCGCAACCCCAGAGTCGTTCGCGACTGGACTTAACTGTCAGGGGTCTTTTACCTTTTTTATAGCCCTCATGGGTCTTCAGTAGCCTTCTCCTCCATGAATTTCTCCAATTCTCTTTTCAAGTCATCCAAATTGGTGACCATCACTGCCTCCTGTGTCAATGAGTTCCATAGTTTAACTATGCATTGGGGGGGGGGGATACTTTCCTTTATCTACCCTGAATCTTCCAACATTCAGCTTCATTGAACGTCACAACTTCTAGTGTGATGAGAGGGGGAGTAAAACTTTTATCCACTTCCTCCATGCCATGCAGATTTTATAAACTTACATGACAGGATGGTGTTGGGACAGCCAGGTTAGCAACACCTCTCCTACCAGGCATTAACTGGGCTGAAATATTTTCGGAGAGGGTTTTGGAAGAAGTTTGTTTACCCTGCTAAGGTGCTTCCTCTTCCCCCTCTCCTGCTAGCCTCCTCTCATGCTAACACACACACAAAAGACATTGTTGGCTGCTAAGCAACAGATTGCTGGCGTTCCTTGTCTGTGTAGTGTATGTTTTCATCCAGGGACAACAGGAAAGCTCATCAGGAAAGCTTTCAGCAGAGGGTAATTCGATTAATTAGGCCTGCTGCAATCTTCCCCTTTTAGCTTCCCTCTCCCTTCCTTTTCTTCTCTTTGCAGCTATAACTATTTTTAATTGACGTGTGAAAAGGGGCATCTGTGAATGAGGAGCGAGAGGGAGGGAAGGAAGGAACGAAGGAAGAAAGAAAGAGTCACATCTCTTTTCAGAGATGTGCCGCATCAGCCAGCCTCACCAAGAAAAGACTTCATTTTGTTCTACGTTTCTAGGCACAGATCAGAGCTTTAAAACACTACGTCCGAGTGCTTTTCTCTTGGCCCTGGCCCATCCCTCATGAAAACCATCTCTTTAACACTTCCCTTCTATCCCTACCCAATCTTTAAGATCCTGAAGATGGTTTGCCTCTCCCAACCATCCGTGCTGCAGACTCCAGGCGATGGGCAGTAAGGTCAGAGCTGATGCTGAGGTTGCAGGACTCTGAGATCTCATGCAGAGGACGCTGGTGCCAAGGTGTCACAGGGCCAAACCCCAGGGCAGTGTTTTTGTTTTGCTTTGTGTGGCCGCCACACCAGTTTGGAAGGTGTTAGTTTAGCCAGAGGGATGTTCTGATCAGGATTGTGCATGCGAGTGGAGGGCTAGAGCATCCCAACTGCCACAACACAGTCACAGTCCACATCTCTCTCTCTCTCTCTCTCTCTCTCTCTCTCTCTCTCACACACACACACACACACACACACACACACACACACACAGACACACATACACACACACACAGTGACTAGGGTTACCAGGGCAGAAGCACTCCAGACCCTGAGATTCCAGGGCCCAAACCTGAGACCTAGGAGAGGACCTCCTGGTAATGTCATGGGCTCCCCAGTGTCACTGGGAGTAGTAGTAGTAGTAGTAGTAGTAGTAGTAATAATAATAATAATAATAATAATAATAATAATAATATATTATTTATACCCTGCCCTTCTGGCTGGGTTTCCCCAGCCACTCTGGGCGGCTTCCAACCGAATATTAAAACAATACAGTGTCAGACATTAAACAGGGCTGCCTTCAGTTGTCTTTTAAAAGTAAAATACGTAGTTGTTTATTGCCTTGACATCTGATGAGAGGGCGTTCCACAGGGCAGGCTCCACTACCGAGAAGGCCCTCTGCCTGGTTCCCTGTAACCTCACTTCTCGCAGGCAGGGAACCGCCAGAAAGCCCTCGGCGCTGGACCTCAGTGTCCGGGCTGAACGATGGGGGTGGAGACACTCCTTCAGGTATACTGGACTGAGGCCATTTAGGGTTTTAAAGGTCAGCACCAACACTTTGAATTGTGCTCAGAAACGTACTGGAGGGGGCTCCAGTGATGTCATCAGGCATCAGAGCATGCCTTTCAAACAAAAATAATGAAGTCCAAAAAATGGGCAGATATGCCAATAGTTGGGAATCCACCTTAGCTAAAGTGGGTGTTCTTTTGTCCAGCTGAAGGGAGGGGATCATTCCTTCTCACTCACTTAGGGAGCCACTGGATCATGTAGCTCAGTACTGTCTGCGCTGGCTGGTAGGTGGGATTCTCAGCTCAGACTTTTACCAACTTGTCAGTGGTTAGAGAGTTGGACTAGGTCCCTACATGGCCATGAAAGTCACTGGGTTATGCCAGTGATGGTGCCTCAGCCTAAGCTACCTCACAGTGTTGCCGTGGGGATTGAATGAGGAGAGGGCGAACTACCATGCATGCCGCATTGGAGAAATATAAATATAAAATATAAATGCAATAAAATAAAAATGAGCTTCATGCTTTAGTAGCACACAAAGCAGGAAGCCAGGCCCAGCAAGTCGAGGTTCCAGGACACAACTAGGTATGGAGAGTTTGCAAAAATAAAGGGTGATTTCACTACGCTTGCCAAGGCATCCCAAGTAACTCCACGATTTCCGTCTCTCCATCCTGCAAATGAACCACAATCATTTTCAAAAGGTTTTCCAATCAGTCAGAGAAGCCTTTCTCCTCTTTCTCCCTGGCTCACTCCATTAGCCGAGGCCTTCGTTCCTGGGGCTGGAGGCAATGGGGTCAAAGCCCACTAATGATGCCATAACTGGGCTGGTTATCGTTTTATTAGAATTTCTCTCTTCCCTGCTTGTCTCCGGCCATTATGCATCACCTCGTTTTCTTTCTGTGTTCCAGCAAGGGTGGGAGGGGAATCTGACAATTCTGCTCCTGTTTAGATATTATTTATCTGAGCCAGAGAAGAACTTGGAGGGGCTCCTAAAGCTTGCCCCTATCTTTGGGTGATATTTTGAACCCCTGAATATGTGCTTGTCAAGCTCCACCAGCGTGTAAGCGTGGGAAAATCTGCTTCCCTTGATTTTTTATTTTTCTCCAGATAGGTTCTCCACATTTCTACATTAGTTTGGTTGTGTTTGTCTAAAAGGTCCTCATGAAAATTTGTCAGAATTTCAGCGCAAATTTCTTCTAATAAACACATTTTGGTTTGCAATATTGCCCAATATGCACATTAAAAAAAAAAAAAAAAACTTTAATTAAACACAATAAAAAATTAAAAATCGAAGGTATGTGATATCATTAAGAAAGTTAACAATTACAATTTCATATATACTTCTCTAATGTATATTATAATTATCCATATATCGATATTGCTATAACCTACAATATTACCGGTATAAATGCATTCCAAATTTCATTATACTTGTCTACTCAAAGTCTATGTCTATAACGAATCAGTTTAAAAGTTGCAAAGTGATTTTCCTAATGTAGTGGGAGTTAAAAAATTATTTTGCTAATATATGCATTCTTATGCACACTATACCTCAGCATGTGCATTTTCGTACACATTGCAAAATTCAAAGGAGCGCAGATTTCAAGGGATGGCTGAGTTTTAGTCTGTGTGTTGCTTTGGAAAGTGCAAATCAGCTTTAAAGTCATGTTTAGAATGCAAACTGAATTGAATTGCTCTCCCCCCCCCCCCCCCGATCCCTGCTGGGAAGGGGAAGAAATTTGGATCGGTTTTGCATTCTTGCTCAAAACTCCTTAATCTGCATTTCCGGAAACAAAATATGAACCAAAATTCTATATTGCACCAACAGAAGTATAGTGTCCAGATCAAGGGAAGTAATAGTTCCAGTCTGTTCTACTTTGTAAACTTTGCATTGCTGTTCTCCAGCCAAAGCTTTTATGCAGTATGGAGGATAAACTTGCATATGTTGGTGAGAATGGCAAGCAAAAAAAGGGTGTATTGGGCAAAATTTTGGCAAAACGTTGGTTTACTTGGGGGAAAGTTGGTTTATTGGGGGAAATGCACACTAAAAACCAACAGTTTTTCATGAAGACTTAAAAAGAACAGAAACTCAGGAGGAAATGTGGCAAGCCGATCTTCAAGCTGGAAAAATAAGAAACTGAGAGCAAGTGAAATTGACAGATTCAACCATGCCCAGTTTAAGCATCTGCCTTTCACTGTGATGGTTTGTATCCTCCTGTAGTCAGGACATGGATAAAAATTGCATCGTATGAAGGGGCTCTTAGTAACGTTCATGTCAGAACTTTGCCGTGTTTCTCCGTTATTGAGTTGTTAGTGCTTTCTGCTTTCTTTCTTCTTTTTAAAAAACAACAACAGCAGCAGCATTTCAGGGCAGTAGTTATATAACACGGGCTCTCTCTGAATCAGAACATGTGGTCTGCAGGGAATACAGGGCCAGTATCCCTATCAGGAAAAAGGCAATAAACTGGAACAACTCGGAAGGAAACATTACCAGCCTCCAGTTGTAATAAGCGTTTGGTGCATCTAGAAAACAAGTGTGATGCTGTTAATCACCTCCCACCATTGGACAAGCACAGCTATTGTCCTTCCTGCTGGTTTTAGTGTGGGTATGGGAATGAGTTTGTGCACGTTGTAGACCAAAGTTTGTCAAGCCATGACAATACCTTAGATTACCATGGTGGAAGTGCCATAGTACCTGCCTAGCAAGCGGAAGGTCCCAAATTCAAATCTCCAGGTGGGTTTGGAAAAGACTCTTCCTGGAAATCCTGGAAAGGCTCTGCAAGTCAATGTGGGCTAGATGAACCAATGATCTGATTCAATATTATAATATGATTGTTGATTAAATTCATATACCACCCTTCATCCGAGGATCACAGGGCGGTTGTCAATTGGTGTTGGCATCCAACTGTCTTGGAAGACAATGATGGAGCGCACCTTCAGAGATAAGGTCCAACCATAGGAGAGTAACAGCTCCTGCTGTGGCTGTAGAGTCCGATACAGGAGAGACACGTTTTGTTGCAGCTGGGGCAGATGAAGCAGTCCGGTTGTACTGCTGCAGGTGCACCATGGCATTTAATAATAATAGTAATAATAATAGTAATAATAATAATAATAATAATTTATTATTTATACCCTGCCCATCTGGCTGGGTTTCCCCAGCCACTCTGAGCAGCTTCCAACAGAATATTAAAATACAATAACCTATTAAACATTGAAAGCTTCCCTAAACAGGGCTGCCTTCAGATGTCTACTAAAAGTCTGGTAGTTGTTTATTTCTTTGACATCTGGTGGGAGGGCGTTCCATAGGGCTGGTGCCACTACCGAGAAGGCCCTCTGCCTGGTTTCCTGTAACTTGGCTTCTCGCAGTGAGGGAACCGCCAGAAGGCCCTTGGCGCTGGACCTCAGTGTCCAGGCAGAACGATGGGGGTGGAGACGCTCCTTCAGGTATACTGGACCGAGGCCGTTTAGGGCTTTAAAGGTCAGCACCAACACTTTGAATTGAGCTCAGAAACGTACCGGAAACATACTGTTCTCACAGGGGCCACAGGACCTGAACACAAGAACAGAAGAGCCCTCTCTCCTCCTGTGGTTTCCAGAAGCGTTACTGCCTCCAACTGTGGGTACAGTGTGCTCAACTAGGTCCAGCAAGAGCCTTCTCACTTCCTTATATTCTCTGCCATTGTTAGGCCTAGGCTGATTCTCAGCTGCCATGTGTCCAATGCAGAGAAGGAACCAAGCAATTAAATGTGCGTTTGTGAAGGATGTTTGCTCCTTCTCTGATGGACCAGCTTCTCATGGGTTATTGGAGGTGTTACTTCTGACTTGGTTGACCTGGCGCCGTGATCTCAACCAGGGTGACTTGGAAACAGGTTCAGCCGAAACAAATGCAGATTTATGATCCAAATGTATTATGAGGTGAAAGAGACCTTTCAGGTGACTAGCTAAATTTCCCATTTTATCACTTAAGAATTACAGCTGTGGATCTTTGCATGAAAATGCTAATTCTTTTTGTAGAAACTCAACGCCTGACCATATTTTATGTATTTTTTTAAATTCTTTTTTCACTCCTTGTAGGTGCCTGAACATGTACCTCTTGTAATCAAAAGGAAGCCAAGGACCTGACTAATAGATATTACGTTCCATTATATGGTCTTGAAGTCAATAAACATTAGGTTACCTTCATGCCGTGAAAAAAGACTGGATTTATTTTTTAAAAAAATCTTATCTGGAGGGTTTGCATTTCAATAGGATGTGAATTTGCATATTTTAACAATAACCTCCCATCATTCTGTCTGATCTGTGCTCAGTTGGCCATACAGATCACTTTATCTTGAATAGATTATCACTGGTTTAATAAACCCTTCATAATATGCAGGTATAACAATGGTACTTCATTGGATAAAGATGGTATTAAAGTTCTTTTTCTAGAAATAGGGGTGGCCTGACTAGTGATTAACTTTATACCTCTGTACTTTCCTGTGCGGAATACGCAATTACATGAGGCCATTCCCATTATTCTCGTTCAAAAACCAACCATCTCTCCCTGACTCCATTTTCTCTGAGCGGTCCATAATGGATCTGAGAGTGCATCTGTAGGGCAGATTCCCCCATATTCTGTTCCGCACATTGGTGCAATACCTGTCGGATGGAACATGGACAATGCAGGTATCTTTTCCTGCGCAAACAATGAAAGTCAGAGTTCATTTCAAGGGAGGGAGATGAACCATGCATAGAAGGGCCCACATGTAATGACAGCCTCTTCAGCTGAAATGAATAAGCACATCGTTGCAGGTAGAAGGACTCTGTAAAAGTTCAGGAACTCATTGGCAATGGAAAAATTCAAGGAGAAGACAGCTATCAATGGCTACTAGTCACAATGGCTATGCTCTCCTTCTGTGGTAAAGGTAAAGGGACCCCTGACCATTAGGTCCAGTCATGACCAACTCTGGGGTTGTGGCGTTCATCTGGCTTTATTGGCCGAGCTTCCGGCCAAGCTTCCGTACAGCTTCCGGGTCATGTGGCCAGCATGACTAAGCTGCTTCTGGCGAACTAGAGCAGCGCACGGAAATGCCATTTACCCTCCCGCCGGAGTGGTACCTATTTATCTACTTGCACTTTGACATGCTTTCAAACTGCTAGGTTGGCAGGAGCAGGGACCAAGCAATGGGAGCTCACCCCATTGCAGGGATTCGAACCGCTGATCTTCTGATCGGCAAGTCCTAGGCTCTGTGGTTTAACCCACAGCGCCACCCACGTCCCTCCTGTTTCTGTGGTGGGAGGCAGTAATGATTCTGGGTACCAGTTGCTGGAAACCACAGGTGGGGAGAGTTGCTATTGTGCTTGATTCCTTGTGGGTTTCCCACAGACATGTGATCAGCCACTGTGGGAACAGGATGCAGAAGGAGATGGGCCATTGGCCAGATGTGGCAGGCTCTTCTTAAATTTCATGTCCCACCTCTATTGTTCCCATAGTCATATCCAGATGTGGTGCAGGCCTATTTGAGGGGCCAAAGTGGATCAATGTCACCGGCACATCTGGACTGTGGGACTTGACCAGGCAATGGATCAGCCAGCCCACAGCTCCATTTCCTTTCCCTGCACCCAAGTGTCTGCTGTCATCTGCATCTTGACATCGTGGATTTATGAAGTGCCTCATAAATTCAACCCCCCATTGAACACACCCTGTTTAATCATAGCCTTCCTTGTTTAAACAGCCTTGTTTGTTCTATTACCAACCAATGAAGCCATGAACTCAATTAAGGAAAGTCATTCCACAGTCTGGTGCAGCCAAGATGAAAAGGGAAGTACAAATGGAAGTCTTTCTTCGTCACACAGCACCTTGTTAAAGTGTGGGATCTCATGCCAACAGAGGCAATGACAGACATCCAACTTGCATGGATTTAGAAGAGACTGAGACAAGTTTTTTGAGGATAAGCCTATGAATAGCTACTAGTTGTGTTGGTGGGACACAGGTGGCGCTGTGGTCTAAACCACTGAGCCTCTTGGGCTTGCTGATTGGAAGGTTCTGCCAACCTTCAACGTTTAAAAGCTCATCAGTGCAAGTAGATAAATAGGTACCACTGTGACAGGAAGATATGCTCTGGCACTCGTCACAGTTTTCCGTGCCCCAGTAGCAATTTAATTCTGCTGGCCACATGACCTGGAAAACTGTGGACAAACACCGGCTACATCGGCCTGAAACCGAGATAAGTACCGTAACCCCGCAGTTGCCTTTGACTGGACTTAACCATCCAGGGGTCCTTTACGTTATGTCCCTTACGTTTGTTTCCAAGCACAATTCAAAGTGTTGCTGCTGACCTTTAAAGCCCTAAACGGCCTTGGCCCAGTATACCTGAAGGAGCATCTCCACCCCCATCGCTCTGCCCAGACACTGAGGTCCAGCGCCAAGGGCCTTCTGGTGGTTCCCTCGTTGCAAGAAGCCAAGTTTCATAGAATCATAGAGTTGGAAGAGACCACAAGGGCCATCGAGTCCAACCCCCTGCCAAGCAGGAAACACCATGAGAGCACTCCTGACATATGGTTGTCAAGCCTCTGCTTAAAGACCTCCAAATAAGGAGACTCCACCACACTCCTGGGCAGCAAATTCCACTGTCAAGCAGCTCTTACTGTCAGGAAGTTACAGGGAACCAAGCAGAGGGCCTTCTCGGTAGTGGCACCCGCCCTGTGGAACATCCTCCCAGGAGATGTTAAAGAGGAAAACAACTATCAGACTTTCAGAAGACATCTGAAGGCAGCCCTGTTTAGGGAAGCTTTTAATGTCTGGTAGACTAATGTATTTTAATATTCCTTTGGAAGCCGCCCAGAGTGGCTGGGGAAACCCAGTCAGATGGGCGGGGTATATATAAAATAATAATAATAATAATAATAATAATAATACCTTTACCTTAGTCGTGTTGGTTGTGTACTTCATCAGGAATTCTTTAGCTGCGGTAGGGATTCTTTAGCAGTGATTCCTGCATTGCAGGGGGTTAGAATAGATGACCCCTGGGGTCCCTTCCAACTCTACAATTCTATGCTTCCTTTCAGTATCAGAGGCCTCTGAATACCAGTTCCTGGGCAGCACAAGTGAGCAGAGCGCTGTTGCACTCATTTCCTGCTTGTGGGCTTTCCGTTCAGCCACTGTGAGAGCAGGATGCAGCCCTAGAGTGGCCTTTGGTCTCATCCAGCAGGGCTTTTTTATACTCAAGATGCGCCAGGCTCACAACTTTGCAATAAAATACAATACTGCCAGTGCTCATATACCACAGCCCTACAATTTGTGACAAAAGGGACGCTGGTGGCGCTGTGGGTTAAACCACAGAGCCTAGGACTTGCCGATCAGAAGGTTGGTGGTTCAAATCCCCGTGATGGAGTGAGCTCCCATTGCTCGGTCCCTGCTCCTGCCAACCTAGCAGTTCAAAAGCACATCAAGGTGCAAGTAGATAAATAGGTACCACTCCAGCGGGAAGGTAAACGGCGTTTCTGTCCGCTGCTCTGGTTCGCCAGAAGCGGCTTAGTCATGCTGGCCACATGACCTGGAAGCTGTACGCCGGCTCCCTCAGCCAATAAAGCGAGATGAGCACCGCAACCCCAGAGTCGGCCACGACTGAACCTAATTGTCAGGGTACCTTTACCTTAGAATTTTTGACATTTTTCTGTGATCCAGGGGTGGGGAACCTGTGGCTCTTGAGGCTTTGCTGGACCTCCCTTAATTCCTGAACATTTGCCACACTGCTTTGGGGTTGATGGGAGTTGAAGTTCATCTACATCTGGAGGACCACATGTTCCCCTTTTCTGCCATGGACCCTGGACCAGAATCATGACTTCCAGTGGTAACTGCTGTTTTGGTAGTTGCTGTAGGCCTCAAAACAGATGATTGGAAGATATAAGGCTCCCAATGGACCATCTACTCAATGTGCCTGGCACTCTCTCTAGATTCTCATGCAGAAGTTTCGTCCCACAATGGCCTCAGAAAAACAGTTTTTCTAAACTCAAACAGAGATTAATATATCTCACTAGTAATGCATCATTTCATAAAAACCTAGTTTCCTTCATCCCGATTTATGGAGCAAGGGTGAGGTCCAAAATTAGTCATAGTCAGGGTTGAACCATTAAAAACAAATGACTTATAAGTCAATGGATTTCAAGGGACCTACTCTGAGACTTGTTGCATGCCACCCCAATCTCTGAGCAGTGACCGAATCCAGGGGTTCCAGGAACGTAGGTTCATTTTCCTTGGGGTGAAGGTAAGCAGAGACTGAGGCTAGTTCTATCCCCTTCCTCCTCCCTGCTGAATTCTGCGGGGGCAAAACTGAGACAGTGGCAGCTGGCAGCCAGTGCCATCCTCTGGGCTGGTTGTAAGGCAGAAGACAGGGAGGTGGTGGCTGGCTGGGGGCAGGCTGAATTTTTTGGGGGAAGTGACCCTTCACTCCACTAGATCAGCCCTCGCTGACCCCTGTGTTTTGAGGCACCTGCTCATGTACCTGACTTGCCCCAGGTGAATCCTCTTCCTTTTACTTCCAACCAACATGGCGGCTACATGCACAGTGAAGCACCAGTTAACAGAAGCAGTGCCATGACTTAATCTGACTTGAGTTGCGAGTCTCCTGTGCCCCCATCATGCTCCGGGGGGGGGGGGTGAGGAATAATATACTGTGTTTGGAGTACCGGCTGTAGGATTCTCTCCAGTCCACCTTAATTCCCGGCGCCCAGTTTGTCAAAACGGTGATAAATGTATCTCAGCCTAGGACATGCGGGAATTAATGAGTAAATACTTGAAAAAAAGTCAGGTTATAAAGGCCAAGTATTATTATTAATGGTATATTACTTAAAATGAACAGAAAGGGAAGATGCAACGGTGGGGGTGGGAGTTGAAAGCATGAAATGCAGTGTTCCAGAACCAAGCCATACACTTATCTGTCTCTATCAAATTAGTGTAACCATTAGCAACACAGTGTAGATGCTGCTGTCGTGTTCCTTTTATTTGTTGCCTTGGTGAATAAAGCCTCATCCAGACTATGGCAAGGAATAATTTCTATTTTATTTTATTTTATTTAAAAAAGAAAGTAGTCTAGTCAAGGGATGGGTAGTGGAGTAGGATGGGGAGAAAACTCTGAAATATTTTTTTTCTTTCCTTTTTATTTAGACAATTGTCATGACAGGTGGAAAGACCTTAAACCTGCTAGAGATTTTAATTTTTTAAAAGCAACAACAACATGCATTTATTACATTTTTTAAAAATCATCACCGTGCATTTCCAAATATAATGCATATCTGATTTAACAATACATTCTGTTGACAGCACTTCCTTAAAAGGGGTATTTATATATTAAATGCCCTAAATGATAACACAATTATAGGGTGGTATCCAACAAAACCGTATCGTGTCTAGAGCACACTGAAGTGTCCAACCTTACTTGAAAGGGGCCTTCTGGTAAAACAAGTCGCAAACTAGGGATTTCAAGCTTTGCAATAAACACTTGCAGTTTGAACTGGGCCCAGGATTTTTTAATATATAGAAATTATGCAACGGGATTTATATGCCATTTAATCATCAGAACCTCTAAGTGGTTTACATGAAATATACACCACACATTAAAGTTACTGATAAAAATCAGATGTGGAAAACAAGCTAGCCTAAACATTTTCAGAATCCAATCAGGAGTTTTAAAAATGCACGTGATGAAATACAATTTCACATTAAAATGCAGGTAAAATGTTACACATTTGGGTAGGCTTGCTTACACCAAAAAACAAACAACAACTTTTTTTTTAGCAGGTAGTGAAAACATGTAGAGCAAAGAGTCATGTCCATGGGCAGGGAGTTCCAAAGTTCACATGCTGCCACACCAATGGATCGACTCCTTGCAAGTGCAGAATAGGTAAAGGTAAAGAGACCCCTGACCATTAGGTCCAGTCATGACCGACTCTGGGGTTGCGGCGCTCATCTCACTTTATTGGCCGAGGGAGCCGGCGTACAGCTTCCAGGTCATGTGGCCAGCATGACTAAGCCGCTTCTGGAGAACCAGAGCAGTGCACGGAAACGCCGTTTACCTTCCCACCAGAGTGGTACCTATTTATCTACTTGCACTTTGATGTGCTTTCGAACGGCTAGGTTGGCAGGAGCAGGGAATGAGCAACAGGAGCTCACCCCGTCGCGGGGATTCGAACCGCCGACCTTCTGATCGGCAAGTCCTAGGCTCTGTGGTTTAACCCACGGCGCCACCCGCGTCCCTTAAGTGCAGAATAGGCGCTTGCAAAAAGTCTACCATCTGAAAAGGTTGAATGGACGTGTATGGGATGAAACAATTAGAGGGCCGATGTTGCCGATGACTCAGAAGCAAGCTGTTGCATTCTGTCTGAGCGGCAGCTTCCAAAACCACGGAGAAGGCCATAAAAGGAGCTCTCACGCCCGCCCCGATCTTCCCCTGGTTCAAAGTCACCCACTGTCAGTGGCAGAGTTATTTCTGGAGTATGTTGATAGAATGATCGAGACTCCCCAGTTCGGAAACAGGCTGTAAAAAGGTTAATGTCTGATGCTGCCGGAAAGTTTATGGCTGAACTTTTAGTGTCTTTAATCAGCACACCCTGCTTAATTAAATGCCACAAAAGGGGGGGTGGGGAATAATGTGCCAGGGAGTTGTCACTTCCAGTTCCGATCGAGATGCTTTGCCTACCCTGGCATCGCTGGAGGGCATTGGCGGGCGAGAAAATGGCACGCGAGCGGGTGGGTAGTTGGAGCTGGAGAGTGATCAAGGAAGCCCAGGCAAGCTCGGAAGAGGAAAGTAAATAACTCGACACTTGGCAGGTCTGCCGGGGGAGTCTGACCATTAGCCGACATGGACAGGTGAACCTTTCCACCAAATCAATCATCATATTTATTCTAATTGTATTGTAATAGTCCCCCAGGAGCTCGGTTCAAATGAGTTTGACATTATTAAAATTTTAATGCCCAGTTTTCATAGCTGAATGAATATTTAAAGGGTATGTCCCGGGCTTAAGTTATGATGATGAAGAAATTAATGGAATGTCTTGTTTAATGCATTGGTACATCAGGATGCGGAAGGAAGGAAGGAAGGAAGGAAGGAAGGAAGGAAGGAAATCAGCTCAGCGTTCATGAGGATGTGAAAGCAAGATTTGTTTAAGGGAAGAACCCTTCGGATGGGTGGTTTCTAATTCATTTCCCAAGAATGTATGGAGCCTGTGGACTGAAATCTCAGAAACCTCAGCTGGCTCAATGAGCTGCAGCCTAATTGTTGGCCAGGGATGCCTAGAGGCAGCAGGTACTGTGGTTCTCCAGTGGTTTGACTTCACCCCTGAGGCACACACCATTGTCTCTTGAGACAGATGGATGCCAAGAGCAAGCAGTTCTCTCATGAGACTGGGCAGAAGGTTGAGCAACCATGGTTGCCACTCTCCCTCCTTGCCACATGGTCATTCACAGCCTCCCTCTCTGTAGTGGAGAGTGGAAGATGGGTGATCACATTGAAGGAGATAGCAGCAGGAAGAAGCTCTGGCCAGCGGCACACCCTCTGTCGGAGTGCTGCTCCACCATGGGCCCACCACTGGTGCTGGGACAACTTAGGTGCACTCAACTCTTTACAACATGAATAGGAAATAATTGCTGTTTGTGGCAACCTTATAGAGCAGGAGTGAGGAATTAGACCAGGGGTCAGCAACCTTTTTCAGCCATGGGCTGGTCCACCATCCCTCAGACCATGTGGTGGGCCGGAATATATATTTTTTTTGGGGGGGGGGGCGATGAACGAATTCCTATGCCCCACAAATAACCCAGAGATGCATTTTAAATAAAAGGACACATTGTACTCATGTAAAAACATGCTGATTCCTGGACTGTCCGCAGGCCGGATTGAGAAGGCAACTGGGCCGCATCCAGCCCACAGGCCTTAAGTTGCCTACCCCTAAATTAGACCATGCATGGTGAGCTGGCTGATGGTGCCTGATAACCCATGAGCCATGTCTTTACCTGCTGCACACCAATTTCATGGGTACAACTTGGTCAAAATGGGCCAACCAGGGAGCCCTGGTGGCCGTCATCAGGGCTGCAGGCCAGCAGTTCTGCATCCCTGCTCTAGAGAAACTCCTTGGATGTAAATAAAACATGTGGACCATTTGGGCATGCATCCAGTGCAACACTAAGTAGCCATTCCATCTGTGCAAGAATGTTTGCTCATGCAATGGAACTCCCCCCCCCTTTCCTTCTCATGCCTGCGGACCCTGCTCCCTGCACATATCTTCTCTAGAGAGTTGGGTGGGACTTAAAACAGATTTAGAGGAGCAGGTAGAGGAGCAGGTAGAGGTTCTGTTCTGCAAGCATAAATCCTTGTTGGTGAGGTAGAAATTCTGTAAAACCGATTATTAGAGAAGCCAGTATCTCTATGGAAGAGTGCGCCCTGACCACAGAATTGGTAAGAACCAGTTTCATGTGAAAGGCTGGACTGGGTGAATCCCAAACCAGAATTAAGATTGCTGGAAGAAATATCAACAACCTCAGATATGCAGATGACACAACCTTGATGGCAGAAAGTGAGGAAGAATTAAAGATCCTTTTAATGAGGGTGAAAGAGGAGAGTGCAAAATATGGTTTGAAGCTCAACATCAAAAAAACTAAGATCATGACCACTGGTCCCATCACCTCCTGGCAAATAGAAGTGGAAGAAATGGAGGCAGTGAGAGATTTTACTTTCTTGGGTTCCATGATCACTGCAGATGGTGACAGCAGAAACAAAAGTAAAAGACGCATGCTTCTTGGGAGAAAAGCAGTGACAAACCTAGACAGCAATCTTAAAAAGCAGAGACATCACCTTGCCGACAAAGGTCCATATAGTTAAAGCTATGGTTTTCCCTGTATTGATGTATGGAAGTAAGAGCTGGACCATAAAGAAGGCTGATCACCGAAGAATTGATGCTTTTGAATTCTGGTGCTGGAGGAGACTCTTGAGAGTCCCATGGACTGAAAGAAGATCAAACCTCTCAATTCTGAAGGAAATCAGCCCTAAGTGCTCACTGGAAGGACAGATCCTGAAGCTGAGGCTCCAATACTTTGGTCACCTCATGAGAAGAGAAGACTCCCTGGAAAAGACCCTGATGCTGGGAAAGATGGAGGGCACAAGGAGAAGGGGACGACAGAGGACAAGATGGTTGGACAGTGTTCTCGAAGCTACCAACATGAGTTTGACCAAACTGCGGGAGGCAGTGGAAGACAGGAGGGCCTGGCGTGCTCTGGTCCATGGGGTCACGAAGAGTCGGACACGACTAAACGACTAAACAACAACAACAACACTGACTGTGAAGAATAGCTCCATATAAGGTGCAAGGAGGCCTGTGTGCATACAGCAAAAAAACTTTGATTGAGTAAGTGTTTTCAAGGAGCATAGATGGATGAGACACAGTGTGGTGCTGGGCTTGGCGAGAGAGAAAACAGCTAAAATGATGCATATTTTCTGTATAGAGTGTGTCATAATTGAAAGCTTTCACAGATTCTTTGGGACACTAGTTCTGTAAGGCATTACTGAATAAAGTCTGACCAATTGGGAATTAGGTGTTAGCCTCCATACTGGACCCCTCAAAGGGATTCCCCCCCCCCAAGGTTGTGATGCTTGCATAGCCCTTCCTTGGATACAAGCCTCTTGTTTTAGCAAGGGTTAACCCTTATGATTGGTGGAACCAAATAGTAAAGGAGAAGGAATGAGATAAAGGAACAGTGCCAAGGAGAAAAGGAATTTGGATAAACTCATAACAGAATGCCAAAATACCATCCCAGACATGATCTAAAGTTTTTCCTTTTCTCCTGCCTTAAAACCTTCCTTGTCTCTTCCTCTCCCCCCTCCCCACTGGCTCGCCTCGCATGTTGCTTCGGACGAAGAGATGTATTCCAAAGATGCCGGGCGCAAATAGATGAGAAGATCCAAAATAGGATTATGTGAGAGATGAAAAAAATATCTTGAAGGCTCTGACCTTTACAAATCATTCAGTGCTCCACTGCCTACCCCTGAGAATGATTGCTGCTGGCCATCTGCGCACTAGGAGAGTATTGTCGATATATCATGTGAATCACATTCAAATGCATCCATCTCATGATCAATTCATCTCCCCACCCCACCTGTCTTGTCTATATGGATGAACCCAGAGGGGGACCTGAAGTTTCAGATGCGGCTCAGGCGCAGGAGCCTGGCATTCAAAGATAAGCAAACTTCATGAATGAAAAAGAGTTGAGCTGCAAAGAGTCAGCCGTTCGGCAAGTATATATTTAATGCCAGCAGGATGCCAGGGATAGGACTAGATTCAGCTCTGCACTGTGGCCCAGTTCTCCAGTCTGTTAAGGTCATATTGAATCCCGATTCTGCCTTCTGAGGCATTGGCTACCCCTCCCAGTTTGGTGTCATCTCCAGATTTGATGAGCATCCCCTCAATTCCTTCATCCAAGACATTTATAGAGATGTCAAACAACAGCAGGCCCAGGACAGAACCCAGCGGCTTCCTACTTTTCACTTTTTCCCAGGATGATGGGAAACCATGAATGAGTTCTTTTCTGGGTTCGGTCAGTCAACCAGCTACAAATCTACCCAACAGTTCCCTTGTCCAGCCCAAATTTTACCAGCTTCTCTGTGGAATATCTCCACAAAAATATTAATGGCTTTATTGTTCAAATTGCCCACCATGTCCAAAGTAGCATCACTCCAGAGCATTGTGGGGAATTTAAAAGTGCAGCCCATAGCCATCTGGATCAGGAAACTCAGGGCAGGTATCAGTGCTGGGGGCCCTGCTAATCTCTGAGGGCGCTGGGTGCTGATGGCAGGCCTGAGCAGGGAAAAACAAGGATGTGGGTGATGAGGAAAGATGAGAGCAACCACAGAGGGAACAATCACTCAGGCCAGAAAGGATGTGGGCATTCTGCAGTGCAGAGAAAAGAAGCAGGGCTTTGTTAGTGGTGGCACCTTGCCTATGGAATTCCTTCCTTTCCTTACTGGGTTTGCAACAGCATTTTAAGACAAAGCTCTACCCTCTGGCTTTTGGGAGAGACAGATGTAATGAAATGGTCCAAACACGGTTTTAAAGTACGTATGTTGTGTTGTTGTTGTAGAATGTACTGTTTTATGGTAAAAGGTAAAGGTAAAGGACCCCTGACAGTTAGGTCCAGTTGCAAACGACTCTGGAGTTGAGGAGTTCATCTCGCTTTACTGGCTTTACTGCGTTTGTCCGCAGACAGTTTTTCCGGGTTATGTGGCCAGCATGACTAAGCCACTTCTGGCGAACCAGAGCAGCACATGGAAACACCGTTTACCTTGCCGCCGGAGTGGTACCTATTTCTCTACTTGCACTTTGATGTGTTTTTGAACTGCTAGGTGGGCAGGAGCAGGGACCGAGCAACGGGAGCTCACCCCATCATGGGGTTTCGAACTGTCGACATTCCGATCTGCAAGCCCCAGACCACATAGCCACCTGCGTCCCTACTGTTGTATGGAGGAGAGGACTATTATGGCTACTGACGAGCCAGTCACCTTCTTGTAGGCTAACCTACATCACTGGGTTGTTGTGAGGATGAAATGGGGAGGTGGAGAACTATGTACAGCACCCTGAGCTGGAAACCACAGGAGGGGAAGAGGGCTGCTCTTGTACTTGGGTCCTGGTTGTTGATCTCCCACAAGCATCTGGTCGGCCACTGTGGGAACAGGATGCTGGACTAGGTGAGCCTGATCCAACAGGCTCTTCTCATTACAGATAGGTAGCCATGTTGGTCTGCTGTAGTTGAAACAAAATAAAAAAATCCTTCCAGTAGCACCTTAGAGACCAACTAAGTTTGTTATTGGTTTGAGCTTTCATGTGCATGCACACTTCTTCAGATACCAATAACAAACTTAGTTGGTCTCTAAGGTGCGACTGGAAGGAATTTTTTTATTTTGTTTAGGCTCTTCTCATGTTCTTTAGCCTGAGTTGGTATAAGGTAGCTTCCCAGGTTCCTGTGTTCAGAAGGGTTTGGGTTAAACTCAAACATGCACTCAGGGTTTGCAGACTGGGAGAGCTGGTTGACAATACCTTTCCACCATGGGAATTGCTACCAGTCTAAAGTGACGTAGTCTAGAATTCTACCACCTCCTTAAGCATCATGGCAAAATCTCAGTATAGGCAGCCCTGAAATTGTGCAGACAAAGCCGAAGGACAGAGAGAGAGAGAGAGAGAGAGAGAGAGAGAGAGAGAGAGAGAGAGAGCTTTGTTTTGATTACCAAACAAGTAGTTATTTTATATGCAAATGCGCACCTCAGAGGACCCCAGCAGCTGATCAGCATGCAAAATAGCCTGATGACTTTTTAGCACAGTTTGCTGGAATAAACACTGACAACACAGAACATCCACACACACACACATACACACACACACCCCAAGAAAGGAAAAGCAACAACACAAAACTGCTGGAAGGTTTGCAGCTTTGCACAACATCCTAGTGTGAGATTTCCTACACTCCGCATGTGTTTGGTGCTCACCTGCACTGAGCATGCTGCAATCTAAGTAGAAGAACAAGGACTCGACTGTTGCAAAGAAAAAACAGTACCAAACTTCCCAGGCCCAATGACTTACAGCTGAAAATCTGGAGGAGCAGGCAAGGGAAGATTGTGTTGGATGTTAAATGCAGTTAACACATATGTGATCCTGTTAAATACAGTTGACACATGAGTGATCATCACTTACTCTGGATTGACATACACCAAACACATCAAGTTATAATTGGATGCTTAGGTGTACCAAATCAGCCTGGAGGTAGGGAGGAGGTGCCATGCTTTGATGCTGTTCCAGGAAGAAAGCTCCAACAAATAGCATGGAACACAAGAAGGTAACTCAGTGGCAGAAAACATGGTTTGCATGCACAATGTGGCGGGTCCAATCCCCAGAACCTCCACTGTCTGAGGCAGTCATGTTTCTGAATGCCAGGAGGGAAGAAGGCTCTTGTGCTCAGGTGCTGGTTGTGGAATTCCCATAGGTATTTGGTTGTCCACTATGAGAACAGGATGCTAGCTTAGATGGGACACTGGTCTGATCCAGGAGCTTCTTCCTAGTCTGAGGGCTGGAGAATGCCTCCTGTCTGTAACAATGGAGAGCTGCTGTCAGTCGCTGTAGAGAGCCAGTGTGGTGTAGTGGTTAAGAGTGGTGGACTCCTAATCTGGGGAACCGGGTTCAATTCCCCGCTCCTCCACAGGCAGCTGCTGGGTGACCTTGGGCCAGTCACACTTCTTTGAAGTCTCTCAGCCTCACTCACCTCACGGAGCGTTTGTTGTGGGGGAGGAAGGCAAAGGAGAATGTTAGCCGCTTTGAGACTCCTTCAGGTAGTGATAAAGCAGGATATCAAATCCAACTCTTCTCTTCTTAGTCCAAACTGAGCAAGATGGGCCAAAAATCTGTCTCAGTGTGATGCCTAAACTTCCTACCCTGACACCTCCTGGCAGAAGCAGAGGCTAAGGAGTGCCTTGATTTGCCGTCCCACAGGGCCACAGGGAGGTTAGGCTGGCCTCAACCAGAGCCAGGGCCTTTTCGGCCGTGGCCCCGATCTGGTGGAATGCTCTGTCACAAGAGACTAGGGCCCTGCGGGACTTGATATCTTTCTGCAGGGCCTGCAAGACGGAGCTGTTCCACCAAGCCTTTGGCCAAGGCACAGGCTGACCCCCTCCTTCGGTAATCCTCACAGAACTCTAGCCCAATGGTTGCCATTAATTTGATTTTGAATTGATTTTAGAATGAGTTTATTTTAGAATGCATTTCAATTAATTGATTGAGATTTTATATAAATTGTACTTTTATTGTTGTTAGCCGCTCTGAGTCCAGCTTCGGCTGGGGAGAGCGGGATATAAATAAAATTATTATTATTATTATTATTATTATTATTATTATTATTAGCCCAGCCGGGTCCCCTTGATATCCTCGGTGGCCCCACAGCAAGACAAAAGGGGCTAGTCCTCAGCGCTCTATTTAGTGTGATTTCTTCAGTGCTTTTGAATTGGTCAGCTGCCTCCAGCCTATAAACAGAAAGGTGGGGGTATCCATTTTAATAAGTATCATCTTAGTAGTGTGAGAATCCCACCGGAACAAACTTTGAGAGCCCCTGCCTGAAATTTATGCAGTGCAGAGATCAAAGATATGTCCTCGCCTTCCGCTCCATTCTGGAGCAGAAAACGCTGCTAATTCCCAATTAGTATAACCACCACACACCTACCTCGGGCAGAGAAACAACTCCTTGTTTATTGAAAATTATGAGCCTAATGGAACGTGGAGAATAAGCTACTTTTCCCCTCCTTGTTTCTAAATGACAGCTTTAATCAGGACAGGGGGAGAGGGAGCTGGCATGTGATGTGATCTGTTGTGTAGCAAAGTTTGCCACCCTGCTATTTTCTTTGCAAAGAAGTAAGAAATACACACACACACACACATAACAACAACAACCACATCCACAAAGATTAAATACACACATAAAGATAAAGGATAAAGTGTTTCTGTCTGCAACCTAATTCTCCAGTCCAGGACAGGTTGGAGCACAGCTATCGATACAATTGAGTCCTTCTCTGAATTCTGCAGTTTGTTTGTTTGCTTTTAATGAACGCAAAAATATGTGAACAGGAGCCAGCTGAACAGTTCAGCTAGCTCAAGGACTTTAAACCACACAATGCAACATTTTCTGGGGGCAGGAGGAGTCCTCTGAGAAAATTTGGCACAGCCCTGCTTCCCCCAAAGCAGCTATTTGGGTGCAGCGACTCTGCATTCCTGCGAGCGAAGGTTGGCATGGCATAGTGGAGGAACACATCAGGCCTTGTGGCAAGCTTGAGACCTGGCTGCTGCCACCAGAGAGAACAGCTTAAATTTTCTTCCCCGACACACCATCTATTTCCAGAGCAGCAGCCCCTAGTGAAAGCGCATTAATAAAACAGGGGGGGGGGGAATCCCTCCCCCTTATTTTGGTCCACGTTTTTATTCTCCCTTAACTCAGTAGCTGCACAATGTCTAGGGAATTCTGGGTGAATGCATACTAATGATGCAGCAAACTCCACCTCATTATTATGGATTAGACCTCATTAGTATGCGTTTTACCAGAGGTGGGGATCTGTGGGGGCTTCACTCCACTAGGTGCCAATTAAAGAATGCTGAGTTTTTTGCCAATGTTATTTGCTTCCATTTGGAAGGGATTGGCACAGTTTCCCCTACCTGGTACCTAAGACGGAGAAGAGGAGGAGGCGGCTTATTTTTTTTCCCTACTTTGCTTTTGCAAATTTGAACCACTGGAGTAATAGAATCATAGAACTGTAGAGCCCGAAGGGACCCCCCAGATTCATCTAGTCCACCCCCTGCACTGCAGCTGAAGCATCCCTGAGAGGTGGTAATCCAAGATCTATTTAAAAACCTCCAATGAAAGAGACTCTACCACAGACTTCCTCAACCTCGGCCCTCCAGATGTCTTGATACTACAATTCCCATCATCCCTGACCACTGGTCTTGCTAGCAAGGGATCATGGGAGTTGTAGGCCAAAAACATCTGGAGGGCCAAGTTTGAGGAAGCCTGCTCTGCCACCTTCTGAGGGAGTCCGTTCCACTGTTGAACAACTTTACATGCAGAAAGTTCTTCCAAATGTTGGTTCAGAATCTCATTTATTGTCATTTGAATCCATTGGCTTGGGTCCAATCCGTTCAGGTACTTAGTTCCCAAGTCATTTAGGGCTTTGTATCCTAGTACTAACACCTCGAACTGGGCCCTGCAGCAAACTGGCAGCAAATGCATCACTTTCATGAGTGGCCAGTGTGGTGTAGTGGTTAAGAGCGGTGGACTCGTGATCTGGTGAACCAGGTTCACTTCCCCGCTCCTCCACATGCAGCTGCTGGGTGACCTTGGGCTAGTCACACTTCTCTGAGGTCTCTCAGCCTCACTCACCTCACAGAGTGTTTGTTGTGGGAGAAGAAGGGAAAGGAGAATGTTAGACACTTTGAGACTCCTTAGGGTAGTGATAAAAGGTAAAGGTAAAGGGACCCCTGACCATTAGGTCCACTCGTGACCAACTCTGGGGTTGCGGAACTCATCTCGTTTTATTAGCCGAGGAAGCCAGCGTACAGCTTCCGGGTCATGTGGCCAGCATGACTAAGCAGTTTCTGGCGAACCAGAGCAGCGCACAGAAACGCCGTTTACCTTCCCGCTGGAGTGGTACCTATTTATCTACTTGCACTTTGACGTGCTTTCGAACTGCTAGGTTGGCAGGAGCAGGGACTGAGCAACAAGAGCTCACCCCGTCATGGGGATTCGAACCGCCGACCTTCTGATCAGCAAGTAGCGGGATATCAAACCAAATTCTTCCTCTTCTTCTTCTTCTTCTTCCCCTTCCTACACGTTACCTCCAAAACTTCTTCTGGGGTTTCTCCCAGTCCTCCAGAACAGATTTAGGGGGTTCAGGGGAGGGAAGGAAGTCCTGTTACACAATCACACATTGTCCCATGCATGCAACAATGTAGTTGAATCATGAGCAGGCCTGCCCCACTCACAGGCCTGACAGCCATATGCTGCACTGACTGCAACCTCTGGACTGTCTTCAAGGGCAGCCCCACACAAAGCTCATTGCAGTATTCCGAAAAGGAAGTGACTACAGCATGAACCAAGTCCTTGATAAACACAGGGAAGAGATCAGAAAAGAAGGGAGGACGATGCAGGCCTAGATTAACAGGTGAAGGATATGCATTTATTTCAGTTATGTTTGCTGTATTCTTACACCCCATGCTCCTTCTGGGGTAGTCTGTCCACCTTTGGTCCCGTCCCTGCACTCAGCTCTCAGGTCTGGCACCTAGAAGCTGTCAGCATGCAACAGCAGCCACACTCCAGGAAACGGCTTTAATTGGCCAGCTAAACCAGGTGAGAGCAGTTGATGGGTCTCAGACCCTCAGTAGGTTTGGGGAACTTCCCCCGCATGAAAGCAGGTTCCAGCAGATTGCATGGATGAGACCAATGGTGGGTCTCAAGAAGGCGGTTTCTGCATACGTGGTAGAGCAGGGGTCAGCAGGGTATGGGCCGGATCACTCCCACGGAGATAGTCCATGGGCCGGGCTGGCGCAGCGCGACGCCAGAAATCGCATCTGTGCGTGTCCGCGACGCTGGAAATTGCTTCTGCGCATGCCCAGATGCTGAAAACCGTGACTGCACAGAAGCGATTTTCGGCATCTGGACATGTGCAGACGCAATTTCCAGCGCCACTTGGCGATTCCCCCCACCGCGCTGCACAAGTTTAGCGCAACAGGATGGGGATTCGCCGAGTGGGCGGCTCAGTTCAGGGGCGGCTCGTGGGCCGGTAAAACTGTCTTTGTGGGCCACATCCGGCCCATGGGCCGCACGTTGCCGACCCCTGCTGTAGAGGGAAGTGAGGGGCAGATGGGTCCACCTGGGAAGGGAGCGCTTCGAGGAGAAGGAAAACTCTGGCCCTAAAATTCTGCTGCCTTGCAGGAAATCTCCAGGAGAAGAAAAGGCTAAGGAGCAAACCCTACACAAATCTAAGTCTGTTGGGTGGTGCTTCTGGCAAATCCTGAAGCCCGGCTGGTGTCAAACGTCTTTCTCTGCTTTCTTTTGTACTCCATCAGTGTGGCCTAGAGGAGGGTATTGTCTTCTGGGCAGCCCAAGACCTCCATCCACACTGCCCAGGCTTGCGCCACAGGGAGGTCACTTTGGTGCTGAAAACGCAGCCATTTGACTTCAACCCTGGAAATACACTCCTTTGTCTCTTGAGACAGACGGATGCCAACAACAATTCCTGCTGTATTGCTGCTTTCATTTGGTTCTTACTGTTGAGCTTTAAAAAGTGTTTAAAGGGAAATACCACCCTATGCGCCTCCTCTACTCTCATTTCCAGCTGTACATTTAGAGTTGGATTATATAAAATAAAAAATGCTTCCTTTATATTACCGGGTGGGTGGGTTCTGATTTTTTTTAAAAAATGCTTTTTATTTATTAGCAAGAATTAAAGAAAACATGGTGTGGAAGATAACATGGGGGACTTCAAAAGGACTTGTTTCCAAAAGTTTTCTGAAAGAAGAAATTTAAGCCTGAAAGAAGAAGGAATTGGCAGGAGAGAGAGAGAGAGAGAGAGAGAGAGAGAGAGAGAGAGAGAGAGAGAGATATGCTGCCTCTTAGATTTTTCAATTCCCCTTTCCTAGGTGTTCTTTTTCCTTGTTCTAAATTCATTTCAAAGCCAGAGGGAGAAGAACAAGGGAAGGAAGGAATGGAGAGAGAGAGCGGGAGAGAGGGAGAGAGGGAGCCTTAAGAGGTGGGGGGGGGGGGGAGAGAGAATCAGAATCCCGTGAAGTGTCTGTCCCTTGTCTGATTCTTTTGCTGGCCTGTAGCTGATGGTGCTCAGAAATTTAGAGCGGCAAGCTCTGACATTTCATTTCTGCAGAGAATTGAAAAAGGGTTTGCTGTAATTCATCGCTTCTTGTAACTCAAACCCTTTCTGACAGGAGTACCTGCACTGTCTTTTAACAGTGGCACCGCCGCGGCTGTAATTGGACATGAAAAATGATGTCGTGTTTGCTGTGCGCTCGGGGAGGGGATGGCCAGAGGTGTGGGGGAGGGGTGCATGTTCTGACATACGTGCATGTGAGCATGCACACACATCGTCGTGTTAAAGCTGACATCCGTGCAGGTTTGGGAAGCAGGACTGGGAGAACAAGCGTAGCCTCATCTCCAGTGAGTCCCCATAATCCAATCCATGATGGCCTTTGACTCATCTCCTGAAATGAGTCACACGCAAAGGATGCTGGACAGTTGCTTTTCGCTTGAGTTGTGGATCTTTCCGATGCATGTTGACTTAGAAGTAGGGATGTGGAGGCAGAATTTGGATCAGTTCGCATTTCAAGGCGGGTCTACCTAATCTATACTTTCCGGAACAATACAATGTTACCTCTGGTTGCAAACAGGATCCATTCCAGAGACCTGTTCACAACATGAAAAGAACACAACCCGCAGTGGCACGTCTGTGCACGCACGGGTTGTGATTCGTCACTTCTGCACATGCGCGTGACATCATTTTGCGCGTCTGCGCATGAGCAAGCGGCAAAACCCGGAAGCAACCCTTTCCGGGTCGCCGCGGGACGTAACCTGAAAGAACATAACATGAAACAGACATAACATGAGGTATGACTGTACATGAGCCAAAACACATCCATTCCTAGAAATTTGCCTGTCTCTGATTTTTGCAATGCAGTTCTTGAGCAAAGTAATGTGCATGCAATTGCACACACTAGGGTTAGGAGACAATGTGGTGCAGTGGTTAGAGTGTTGAACTAGGACCTGGGAGTCCAGGGTTCAGGGATGCCAGCTCCTGGGGGCTGAGTCTTTTTGGGACCCCCAATACTTTTGGGGTGGGGTGGGGGTGAGGCCCCCCCAAGTGTCCATAAAGCACAGAGGTGAAGTGTGGAGCCAAACGTTAAAGTCACGTGGCTGCCCCTCGGCTCTGACCCCAGCTCCTTCCAATGTCTTGATGTCATGTGCACAATGTCCCCTCCCCCCCAAAAAAAATCTCCCTTGCAAGCTGCTGCTTATGCCAAGGTTCAAATCCCCACTCAGCCATAAAGCTCACTTTTTGACGTTGCGCCAGTCTCTGCCATTGAACCTAACCTACCTCATAGGGCTGTTGAGGGGGTTAAATGAAGAGGGTGGAACAATGGACAGCAGCTTGAGCTGCTTGGAGAAAAAGGTGGGCTTATCTATGAAATAGAGAAATATAGGGTGCATTAAAATGCACATATTAGCGAAAATGACATTCAAAAAATGCAGTATATTAAGGGATATTGCTTTGGAAAACAAATGTATATTGGGCAAAATTGCATGCAGAATATGTATGTTGGGAGAATACTGCACTAAAATGCAGATGGATTATCAAGAAAATGTTTTTGTTTTTTTTTTTTTTGATGTGGAAATGTGGAGAAACAAACTTGTGATTGGAAAAGGGAGAAAGTGAGAGAAACCAAAATTGGCAGACTCACCCATTCCCACTTAGAGATTATACTGAGTGCAATAGAATTACTTTCATATAAATGTGCACAGGATTATGTCACACTGCTTGAGAATGGAACTGTTTGAAAGTCTCTAGATCAATCGTTCCATCACGCTACAAAGATGGAGGACACTGTTTGGAACTTTGACTTGACATCATAACATGTAGTTTGTGCCTTTTTATGTATATAAGCCACTCTCCTAGTTCAAAAACTGATTCAGAATCTAGAAGGGTTTTTCTTTTGATCCAAAGTATGTATCGCTTTGTCTATATGCTCTGTGAAACAAATGCTAGCCATGTGTGTGTCCAATGCAGGAGCAAAATAATTTCAGACAGTACAGCATTTCCTTAAAACAAACAAACACAGGTTTCTAGCCCTTATGATGAAAAAGAAAAGTTTTGAAAGTAGAGATGGGGCAACTGGTTCTGTCTAGCTTTCAAAGATGATCTCCTGAAAAACTGCTGCTGGGGACAAAGACCCACCCGTCCCAAAACTCTTCATAGTAGCGCCTTACAGAAGCAAAAAAAAAAAAACATGTTTCTCTAGCACTCTGCTTGGGTAGATGTTTTTAGCAACTGTCCATGAGAAAACTGGGGCTAGCAAGTTAGAAGAAGAAGAAGTATTCTGTGTGGAGCCCTCTGCTGAAGAAATCAGGGATCTTCTAAATATTTTTTTTTTTAGTTTATTGATCAGCCAAGCCCTCTTCAAGCCTTCAGTCTGGACAGGTTCCCAATGGCAAGGTTTCAGAAAATTATTTGTGTGAAATAAGAGTTAAGATCTTTCACTCATAGAGGGCTCTGTATTTTATTTCTCTCTCTCTCTCTCCCCCACCCCCTTCTATTTTCTCTCTTTGTTCCTCTCTCTCATTCATTGATTCATTCTTTTTTTGGTTTTCCCTCCCTCTATTTTTATTTAGATTAGTTTGGTTTTTATTTTATTCTATGTTGAAACTTTCTGATAAAAATTCAGATAAAAAGAAAGAAAAAACAATAAAATCACCAATAAGGGGGAAAAACCCAGACAATTGTAATTTAAAACTTTTGAAAAGTGGAAGCAATGCCAGGCTAAAACTATATTAAAACTCACATCAACTTCCTAAACATCTGAGCAGGCTAAACGTTTTTGTTGGGTGCCAAAAAGAGTACAGTGAAGATGCCTTTGCCTGACATCAACAGGCAGAGAGTTTATCTTCTGATTTATTTTGTTTCATTCACTGAAAAGGCAAACACCCCTTCTGAACTTCAGACTAAACATGCAGCAGGTAGGGGCAAGGAGGCGTCTGGCAATGTCGCATGCAAGGCTGATGTAAGTCATCCATCCCTCCCATCTAGAGGTTGCTAATCCTTAGTTGGATGTCTTGGTCATGTTTTCTTCTCTTCTTCTTCTCCTTTGGCGATCCCTCATAGCCAAGTAAGATTGTCTTCCATAAATACGTTTTTAACATTGAGTCCGTAAGTGACTGTGGAGGCCAATTCTGGATCCACACGTCCTTCCACAGTGGGGACATAGGTTTCCGGGTGGGAGTTGATCACGGTATAGATTTGCCAACCATGCCTTCCTCTTAGCACGTTTCTCCCTTGTGTCCTGAGTTTGAGTGTCTTCAAAGCCCATGATACCTTTGGTAAAGGCTGTTCTCCAACTGGAGCGCTCGCAGGCCAGTGTTTCCCAGTTGTCGGTGTTTATACTACATTTTTTTAGATTTGCCTTGAGAGAGTCTTTGAACCTCTTTTGTTGATCACCAGCATTACACTTTCCATTTCTAAGTTCGGAATAGAGTAGTTGCTTTGGAAGACGATCATCAGGCATCCGCACAACATGACCAACGAAGTTGATGTTGAAGAATCATTGCTTCAACACTGGTGATCTTTGCTTCTTCCAGTGCACTGGCATTAGTTCACCTGTCTCCCCCCAGGAGCCTACCTTGCGGGGCAAAGGGGGGCAGTTTAAGGAGAGACGGCATTGCAGTGGGCAGAGTCTCATGCCCTGATGGGAACGCCAGTTGCTCTCTCCCCTGTCATCCTTTGAGGAATACAGAGAGGGTGATCACACACCTGGGTAGCTCAGTTGGTTAGAGCATGGTGCTGATAATGACAAGGTTGCGAGTTTGAGCCCTGTATGGGACAGCTGCATATTCCTGCATGGCAGGGGGTGGGACGAGATGATCCCAACACTTCTATGATTCCAGGCTCCCTAAGAAAAAGCTCAGCAACTCTGGTCCATCCTCCAATTACAATGGGTAGATCACTGCCATTGCTTTTATACTGTGAGTAGATCTCACTCTCTTGGGAGTTGGACGTGCCTGTATTATTTGAATTGATAAGCTGAAGAGGGGGTAATTGGGAGAATGTAACAGAGGGTGGGGTTTAGTCACACTCACATTGTTGTTGTTGTTGTTGTTGTTGTTGTTGTTGTTGTTACTATACTGCCCTATACCTAGAGGTTTCAGGGCATAAAAAGATCACAGTATATAAAATATAAAATAAAAGCAATAACCCAATACTACCCCTTGGACACACCCACTTTTGGACACACACTCCATTGGCATGTGGCCCCCAAAATGTTGCCCAAGAGTGAATGTGGCCCTTGCCCCCTAAAAGGGGGGTGGGTTATCCACCTCTGCTCTATACCCTTTGGCATTCACGAGCCCAGCCACAAATTCAGGCAGGAGTTTCTATTTCTTCCCTGTGACATTTTCTTTACACACAGTTCTGTTCTATTCCAATTCCTCTTTTTTAAAAAAAATTAAAAATAAACAAATCTCAAAATAGAAATTTAAATATATATTTAAACATGTTTACTCTCTCAGGTGATGCACTGAGCCAGTTCTTTTTCTCAAACATATGCACTCCAGTGTCCTTTTCCTCCCAGCGCACGAATCAAATGTGTATTTTGATATGTTAAAACTGCCAAGAAAACCGAGTCACGACAGTCAGAGGGGGGATGAGATGTTTCGGAGCTTTGCGAAAGGGGCAGATCAGGTCGTTCCATGTCAGGATATGCAGATGGAGAGGCAGTGTGGTGTTATGGTTAGGGTGGTGTTATGGACTAGGACCTGGGAGACCATGGTTCAAACCCCCACTTAGCCATGAAGCTCATTGTATAACCTTGTGCCAGTCACTTCCTTTCAGCCTAACCTACCTCACCGGATTGTCATTGGGATCACTGTATTTTTTGCTCCATGAGACGCACCTGACCTGACCATAAGACGCACCTAGTTTTTAGAGGGGGAATGCAAGGGGGGGGGAATTCTTTAAAGGGAGCGCTGAGCAGTGCCTATATGCATCCCAGGCTCTGTTCAGCGCTCCCTTTCACGAGCCACGTGGAGTGTGTGTGTGTGTGTGATGGCCTGGGAATCCGATTCAGAGGCTGAACCTGAGGAATCCCAGCCTGCACAGGAGTCCTCACCTCCAGGGCCGGCTGAGCTGGGGCAGGGGCTTGAACCTCAAGGGCCCTCACCTGTGCCGGATCCTCAGGAGCAGACACCAGATGTATCCACTCTGGCTCCGGAGGTGATTGAGGACCCATTGCCTGCAGGTGCTTCTCTCCCAGCCCTGTCAGGGGAAGGTGAGGTTGCCTCTGGGTCCAGTAACCTTCCAGCCTCTCCGGAGCTGCAGAGGCTCAGGGCAGAGAGGTGGAGGGAACTAAGTTCTCACAGGAGGAGTGTTCGCCTTAAGGCCAGGAGAGGCAAGTCACCTGTGGGCCGGGACCCCCCTATGCCTCAGAGGAGATAAAGGCCAGTCAGCCCAGTCCCACATTGCGGGAGCAACAACGTTGGTAACCTGTTCCTGCCAGCACCCTCTCCTGCTCTTCCAGAGTTCCTGACCACACCCGGCTCCTTGCCTGGGAGCCTACTTCGCACTTGATGGACAGCCTCCATACCCTTGACCTAGGACCGGACTCAGACCACGCCGCATGGTAACACCCACCCCCCCGGACCAGCACAGTGTGGCGCTTGCGGGCTTTTCCCCAAAGAGGGAGAAGGGCAGCCCGTCAGTGACGGGCTGCCCTTCTCCCTCCTCAGGGAAAAGCCCCCAAGAGCCACACACACGCTCCGTGCGGCTCTTTAAAGGGAGCGTGGCTCTGGGGGCTTTTCCGGGAGGTGGGGAAAGGGACTGAGTGGCTAAGCCAGAAGCTAGAACAGCAACAGGGAGCACTGCACAGCGATCCCTCTCGCTGTTCCGGCTTCTGGGATAGCCGTGCAGCCTGCATTCACTCCATAAGACACACACACATTTCCCCTTACTTTTTAGGAGGGGGAAAGTGTGTCTTATAGAGCGAAAAATACGGTAAATGAGGGGGAGAATTATGAAGGCTACCTTGAGCTCCCTGGAGAAAAATGTGAGGTGTAAATGCAATGATAAATAAATATCAAATTTCTCAAGCAATGAAATCATTCCTGGCCACTTCTTCAGGTGATAAAGCAGGAAGTTTGGAGTGGGGGGGGGGCCCAAAATATTCATTTCACCTCCAGAAGCTAAAATCGCATTGGGCAGACCCTGGGTGGGATTCTACATAGTTTCGTTCATTCTTATCTCATGGCCTCTGTCCAACCCCCACCTCACCCCCATCTTTCTCCTTAGGTGGAGGAGGGGTGGAAAGAGAGAGAGATTCCA
The DNA here is from genome assembly GCF_964106645.2 of Podarcis pityusensis. NCBI lineage: Eukaryota > Metazoa > Chordata > Lepidosauria > Squamata > Lacertidae > Podarcis > Podarcis pityusensis. The sequence goes on along the minus strand of NC_138036.1, from coordinate 4,292,853 downwards.
TCCGCAGAGAAAAGAAACTTAATTATTTCCCTCTCAGTGGTTCTCCCCATAATTGGTGTCTTTCATGTCAAGATGATCTCAATTTGTATTATGGACTGTGCGTGTCTTTGCTCTATAAAAGAATTGTCAAGTGCAGAAATCGTAGTGTACATTAAATTACACTCAGCTTTTACTTATTAATTTCAATAGGTTATTTGCTTCCCCCCTTCTGCCTTCTACTGAAAACAGCTCCTTTCTCCCCCTTTGTCCTTTCTGCCGTTCTCCCCATGCCAGAAAGCCTTCTTCTCAGAAGCTCTCGGCACGTGTCTGCTGAGCCCTTTGTACGCGTGAGATGGATGGCACTTTTGCAGTCGTGCTAGGGATGTCGTTGGCCAAAGACGAGCAGCCTCTGCTCTGTAGTGTCAGGTGTGATCATAGAATTGCAGCGTTGGAAGTGACCCAAGAGGTCAGCTACTCCAACCCCCTACAATGGAGGAATCACAGCAGGTGAATGGCAAAAAACAGGTGCAAAGGCTGGCCTTTTATTTGCTGAGATAGCCAATGAAGCCTGACTTAGGCTGCATTCACATAGAAGTTCATTCCATTTCCCTACCTGTTGATTTCTGCATTGTATTTGAGCTTTCACTCGACGTAAAAGCCAACTAATGGAATATATTTAGCACTCATTTCCATGTCATTTGATTCCTGTTATGTACTGAGTTGAAGAGCATCCAAAAGGCAGCAGTCTGATTGGTCCTAGAATAATAGCATTCAGAATGCAGCAGTCTGATTGGTTCTAGAACAATGCAGCAGTATGATTGGTCCGCAGGAGCCACCCAATCCAGCTCCAGGTGGAAGCGAATCCGCAACCTGATTGGCCTACAGGAGAATCCCGGAATTAGCCAATCACGTGCGGCCCATTGTGTAAATAATGTATATAAAGCAGATATTTTGGGGGGAACTTTCATTCCTCACTACTATGAGCTGAATAAAGAACCTGAAATCCACACTCAACTCCGAGTATATTTCACTGGCTCAATTCCAGAAAAAAAACTGTTTCCAGCCCCCTTAACCCGGAAAATCGCAGGACAAAATTTGGGGCGCTATACCAGAATACAGTTCTTTCCTGCTACTTTTTTGGGGGGGGGGGGAGAACAGAAGCACACAGGAGTGGACAGGGTAGAGGATAGAGAGTAGAGGAATAAATTGTCAAGTGACACTTATTGTTGTGTCACACCATGCCCAGCTGGTGTGTGTGAAATTTAGCACTACACCGTGATATGGCAGCTGAAAAGCCGCAACACAGGAACTGCAGTGTGAATGGAATGGTCAAAAACAGGGAAGTAGAAGCTTTAGCGTTATAATCAACTAACTCAATCTTCCCCCATGTCTGAAAAGCCTGAGAAGCTTTTGCAACATTCTGGGTGTGACGCATAGAATCATAGAATGGCAGAGTTGGAAGGGGCAACGAGAATCGTCTAGTCCAACTCCTTGCAATACAGGAATCTTTCACCCAACATTGGGCTCGAACCCATGAGCTTAAGATTGAGAGTCTCCTGCTGAAATGGTCTGTCTTGCTGGTTGGAACAAGACTTTCTGTGGCCAGGTGGTGATGCAAAGGCCATCTCTCCAACCCCACACATGTGCATGTACACCACAAACAGACACGCCATATTTCAAGATTGAAAGGGATAATTTTTCACATATTTATTTTTGTCTCCAAGAAGGGCAAGGTGGTGTGCATAATTAAGAGTATAAAAGGAATTCTATAGCAGGATGAGGCCAAAGGGGGCCCATCTCAATCAAGCAACCAGTTCTCACAGTGGCCACACCAAAGCCTATGGGATGCACCCCCCCCTTCCAATCTGTTTCAGGGCCTGGTCTGTTCCTTCAGAGCAGCCCCCATCCAACCTCAGATGATCCAGAGTTGACCCAACCCAGATCTGAGCCTGAAACTGGTTTTGAATCCAAACAAAACATGTGGTCAGGAGCTGGGAATGATTATCTACCACTTGACAGCCCTGGGATGATCAGTGGTCACCTCAACCTGCTCCAGCTAAATCCTGAGGTGACCCAAATCAGTTCAGGATCCAGGATTCCTCTAGAACTGAGTGGAGATCTGAACTGGGGTCTTTCCTGCACCACTGCACCACACTGGATGTTGTGACATCACATTACAACATAGCCAATCAGATGTAGAAAAATGTTCTTCTATTCCACTTCTGACATTCAGGTTTGTAGAATTTAAAAAAACACAACAACAACAAATAACACCAGAAGAACACAGGGAGTCGTAACTCTTAGTGATAAATGAATGTGCAAAAATCAATTCTTCTCATACCTTCCCCCCCCCCCCGGCTTGAAACTCTTTCATCCAGGTGACACTAGTCTTGGCTGCAGCCCAGGAGATCTCTTGCAAGGCAGCAGAAAGGACTTTTAGGCAAGTCTGCCCTCCAGAAGGTGAAGTGAGGCATCCCTCTGTGGGATTGGAGATGTCCGTAGTGGTCTAGGGTCCAGGCAACCTTCCCCTCTCTCTGTTTCTCACTAGTTTAATTGGGGCTATGCTGACATCTAACCTCTAGTTTCTCAAAACCCTTCCTCTTTTGCAAAAGAGGTTTCCATTCAATGATGTGGCCCAAAGGAGAGCAGAGCAGAGCAAGACATTCAGCTGCGGGTGTTGCCAGAAGGAAGCAGACAAGGCACCACCCAACCACCTTAGGGACTCTGCTCTGGGTTTGTGTAGGGTTTCCTCTGCAGCCTCATCTTCTCGCAAAGATATCCCATAAGGCAGCAGAAGTTTAGGGTCAGAGTTTTCCTTCTCTTCGAAGGGCTCCCTTCCCAGGTGGACGAGCCCCATCTGCCCTTCACTTCCCTCTACAGCACATGTAGAAACTGCCTTCTTGACTGTCGCTGACCTCCCGGAAAAGCAAAAATTCGACCTTCTCCTGTTAGGCAAAGATCATAAGACGACCCGGATGGTTGCCAGATTCTGTGTACAGATCTGTAGGCGCAGACCATCCCCCAACTCAAACTAGTTCATGAACAAAATCCCCAAATGGGTCATATCTCTGCGGTCATATCTATGCGGTAGCTTATCTTAAAGTTTTAAGTGTCTATATGCTTATCACATTTATAAATTTTAAATTTATTGTTGTACATTGTTTTAACTGTTTGTTTTCTTTCTGGGAATGTACCCCCAAGTGTGTTTTATAAGCTGGTCTCCGACCGTAATAAATTATCTATCTATCTATCTATCTATCCATCCATCCAGGCCTCTATGCAGAACTGTGAAAACTAGAATCTGACTTTACTTTTAGGGGAGGGGGGCACAGATCATTGGGAGAGCATCTCCTTTGCATGCAGAAGGTCCCAGGTTCAGCCCCTGCAAAGCATCTCTTAGTAAGGGCTGGAAATGTCCTCTGTCTGAAACTTTAGAGAACGGCTGCCAGTCAGTTCAGACCATTCTGAGCCAGCTGGACCAATGGCGAAAGGCAGCTTCCTGTTTTAAGGTGGGAGAGTCAGGAGGAACTTAGATGGTGACAGATTCTTCTGCACAACTGCCAGCCAGCTATTCCTCCGCAGAGCAGCCTGGCATTACTGATGACCCCTCGACACATCCCTCCAGCCTCCTGACCTCTCCTTGTAGACTCGCCAGAATTAGATCCTTCTTGCTGGTCTCTGTCAGACGGTGAGATTAGAGCCATTTCTTTCTTTCCCTTGTTATTATCATCTTTAGTGGTAGGCAGCGTTTTGGAAGGCATTTCATAACCACTATCTAGATTTATTCTAATTGCTCTGCAAACATATTTAGCATTTAGAAGCTATGAAAGTGGCTGACAAGTAGGTTAACATGATGGAGGGCTGAGCTGCTCTCACCATCGCTGTGTCTCAAGAGGGAGAACGTGCTCAGATGCAGTGTGACTGCAGTTCTAATCACACTTGCATTAAAAAATTGCAAGTGGCTTGACTCCTGGCTTGAGATCAGGGGGTGGGAAGACTCCACGCTGGTGGGAATGATTCAGTGTTTTCCTGAAGCCCTGAGATGCATCAAGCAGAGCTAGAAGGATTTGGAGATTTGTTTTGAAGTCACTGTCCTTTCAAACAACAACAAAATTCCACCATTCTTGTAATCGGCTTTTTTCCCATTTCAGTAGCATAACTTGGGGAGGGGAGGCTGTGTTTTGTTATTGCTTTGGTTTAATACTTGCTGATTGGAAGGTCAGCAGTTCGAATCTGCATGATGGGGAGAGCTCCTGTTGCTTTGCCCCAGCTCCTGCCAACCTAGCAGTTCGAAAGCATGCCAGTGCAAGTAGATCAATAGGTACTGCTGCGGTGGGAAGGTAAATGGTGTTTCTGTGCACTCTGGCACTCACCATGGTGTCCTGTTGCACCAGAAGTGGTTTAGTCATGCTGGCCACATGACCTGGAAAGCTGTCTGTGGACAAACACTAGCTCCCTCGGCCTGAAAAGCAAGATGAGTGCTGTATCCCATAGTCGCCTTTGACTGCTGTTCTAGAAGGCTTCATTCTTTGCTCCCCGATTTCAGACACACTGAGAAAAAGTGGGGAGTCCCAGTGATTATAATGGGTGCATGTCACTTGACGGCAACAGTACCAAGTGAATAGTGTCACCTTTGGATGGGTCATTATGGAGATAACGCCATAGATTAACTTCTGTACTTCCTCAAATGCAATGCTTTCGAATGGACTGAGTTCAGGCATATGGCTGCGGACCTTCAAGTGTACAGAAATTAGTTATAGAAAAATAATCTGGTGTGGGCTAATGTGTAAACCAGCACTTTAGGGAACATCAGATCCGTTTTGGTGTGTCTCTGTTTTCTCATTTTCCCAATCTTAAATTCAGTTCTCCACCTGTCCATAGCAGTTTGCAAATTAAAAAAAAGACTTCGTAAAAAAAATATGCAAGTATTTTAGTGCAAATTTCTTCTAATGCATGCACTTTTTTGGAAAGCAATTTTACCTAATATAATACCTTTTGATGTTATTTCCAAAAATATGTGCATTTAATGCACATTTTACCTAATAAATGTGTTTTTGTACACTTGGTTGGAGAACTGTGTGGCAAAATCTGGAGAAATGTAGAAGCTGGCTGAGCAAAGGCTGGTGTAAACCCCCCCCCTAAAAAAGGGCATTCTGGGAATGTGGTTGGAATGGGGGGGATGGACATATATGGCTACCCTGAACCTGAAGACCCTCTTCTGTGACTCATTTGCAGCTCAACTGCTTAAGTCACCAGAGGGCTCCTACATAATAGCAGAGGTTTTGCCAATGTCACAAAGTTTCAAACTTCTTATTGGAGTCAAAAAGACTGAGAAGCAGGTAAAGAATGTGGCCCCCCATTGCCTCTCTATCAGGCCATGGGCCTTTTTGAGCCACACTCCTTAGTGGTCCAGTTTCACACCTTCCTTGAGAGCTTTTTTCCTAGCTGGAATATGTTGCTGAACCCTGATAATGCCTGGCTGAAGGATAGAATACAGTGGTACCTCGGGTTAAGAACTTAATTCATTTTGGAGGTCCATTCTTAACGTGAAACTGTTCTTAACCTGAGGTACCACTTTAGCTAAAGGGGCCTCCTGCTGCCGCTGTGCCACCACCGCACAATTTCTGTTCTCATCCTGAAGCAAAGTTCTTAACGTGAGGTACTATTTCTGGGTTAGCGGAGTCTGTAACCTGAAGCGTCTGTAACCCGAGGTACCACTGTATGTGTAGAACCTAGCCAACTGTACAACGGTAACATTTACCGCAGGCATAGGCAAACTCGGCCCTCCAGATGTTTTGAGACTACAATTCCCATCATCCCTGACCACTGGTCCTGTTAGCTAGGGATAATGGGAGTTGTAGTCTCAAAACATCTGGAGGGCCGAGTTTGCCTATGCCTGATTTACAGCTATTTCTCTGTCCAGTTCTGCCTCTGGCTCCATTGACCACTGAGATGGTCCTCAGAAGCTAGCTAGAAGGGAACGAGGCCCTCAAGCTTTTTTAAAAAAGTTCCTTATTCCTGGATTAGAGATTCCTTCCTTCCTTCCTTCCTTCCTTCCTTCCTTCCTTCTTGAAATATATTTTTGATTCTCAGTAGCTTGAACTATGCAACAGACTCATAGAAACTCTGCCCCATGTTTACAGGAGGACAAAACACATGGTAGAGATGCCTTCAACCCTGGTGAAATATCTTTCTGCAGCCCCTACCCAAGCAGAGGTTGTTCTGAACTGTCAGCCTACGCAGGCATCCCTTGGAAGCTGTTGCTAACAGTGCTCCTTTCTCTCTCCTTGTGTCTCCTCACAGATGAACAGACCGATCCAGGTGAAACCAGCGGACAGCGAGAGCCGAGGAGGTAGTTGCTTTTTGTGTTGTTTTTTTCCTTAGCCCCCAGCTCTGCACGTAATTGTTGTCTCTGGCTGCTCTCGGGCAACGCGCAGATCAATTAGTAACACAATCACTGCCAAAGCAAAATTCCCTCTGTAGCAAAGATGCTCTTTATTAAATCTCCTTCACTTCGCCTTCCTTTTGCTCATATTCAATTATTATTTGATTTTAAAAGGCAGGTAGGTGCCAACGATTGCTCGGGAAACAAATAACGGTCTTGTTAAGAAGTGAGCCCCTGGATGCTGACTTAACAAAGTTTAGCAGTCTTGACTGTAGCAATGATTGTCCGCAGGCAGCCCAACTCTCTAAGTCTGAGCTGCTATCTTGGTTGGTTAGGGCAGAAAGTTTTATTCTTCTTCTGCCTTTCTGGCCTCCTTTCCATTTGCTAAAGGGGGCCTCTCCACTTTGGAAGGAAGTGAAATCGGATATTGCCAAATGATGGTCAACTGTCCTAGCACCATTTAATCTTGTCCCTGTTGGTCCAGCCAAATGTTAATCAAGGTGTGATAAAATAATAGCCTACAGTCTCACTTGTAAGGAAGAGAACAGTGTTGTCAGAAGCAAAGGTGCATTGCACACTTTAATGTTTCATCAATCTAGGTGTCGTTAAAATCTTGGCTGCTACAAAATCCAGCTGCATCGTTACTGTGTTGTTGCAAGATGGCACCAGTTTTATTAGTGAGCGTAATTGCTTACGAGGGGGGTCAGTTGATGTGGCAAAATGTATTTTTGGACTCTGGAGAGAAGAGAAGTTGGACATGTCTGGTCTGGTGGATTTGCTAGTCCCAAACAGCAGTTGCAACCTAGAAGATATGTCTTCTGATCCTATCCAGTTGGCAATTGGGACATGTGAAATACATTCACTTTTGGAGTTGTGGTCTGGAGTTGTGTTGCATGTGTATCCAAATGGTGTTTCAACAAAATGTCAGCTACGTGTCGTTAGGGGACTAAGTGTGACAACCTGTGATACTCAGCATTTCTCCAGGCTAGTTAATTGGTGCAAACTTATTTGCAATGTTGATTAAATCCTGGTAGGTGCCTTTGCCTCTGGAAGAGCTGGGCAGATCTTGCTCCTCTGCCTCTGCACTGGCCCTCAACCCACTTAGTGGCCCCCAAACTCCTTTGTTAACATTGCAAGTGCTGTCTCCTGCTCAGCAACAGAAGCCTTGCTTCATGATGAAGGGGAAGAGGAAATATGTGATGGGGTGTTTATGAGAAAAAGGATTTCTAGCCCCTGAACTTGAACTGTGCAAGCCTTTTGCAATATATATAGAGAAAGAGAGAGACAGTGAGAGAGAAGGCTGAGGGGTGTGTGTGAGGAGACAGCCTGCTGTCTGTCAAATGGGATGCACCCAAAATAATAATCAGACCAGCCAATTTGCTGAGTGCTCCTTGAGGGTGTGTTGCCTACGAACCGGCCAGCTTTACTGAGATTGCTATTAAGCACACAGGTCGTGCACAGTGTTCAAGAGAGAAACCCCCCACAATTTGCAAAAAACTCTCTTGGCATTGCAACCGCCTCAGCTTTCGGGAAGGTGCTTTGGAAGGGTGCGAGCGCGTGAATCATTTATACCTGTCACACAACTCCCTGGTAGCCGCCCTCTTAGTATTTTAGCTAATTACCTCCCCCTCGTTCACCCCGCCGCTGCCTTGTTTACTTGCTCATCCCGGCTTTTATTATAATACGAGGCGCGAGTGTCAGGATTGGAATGGGAGCCACGTCGTGCTGATTCCCAAAAGAGGAGCTGCTTCCGGGCTGGCAGAGCTGCTTGGAGGACACCTGGACTCAAGGGCAATGATGGGGAGCTGAACAGTTTGGACCAAAGGAAGGGGCTGGGTCTGAGAGGGGGCGGACAATAAAGCTTGGCTGGGTGCAAGCAAGACCATTAAAATGCCAGCAAGGCATGCTGAATGCTAAAGAGGAAGGTGAACTTCATAAGTCCAGAGCGTGTGGTCAGATGCATCAACAGGCAGCCCAAGACTAGATTGTCCTGTCCACACCCTGGTTCCTGGGGGTGAGGCGGGGAGCTTAGTGTCTGCCAAGCCAAGCAAGGAGGGTGGGGAGCTGTCCAGGAGGTCAGCAACTGTGGTGTTCAGGATAGCAGGGGAGCTGTCCAGCAAAGAGAGCTGAGCAGGGCAAGGTGTTGTGTCAGCGGATGACAGAGCAAGTTCATAGGTGGCCCTGCTGCTTGCAGCTCAAAGTGGCTTGCAACCCAAAGCAGTTTGGCTGGTGCTGCACTGCTAGCTTCCAAATATCCTCATCCTTGGTGTTTACCTGGCAGGGAAGGGGCATTGTGGCAGCGAATTGGAGGCAGTGTTGGGTGCATCCCTACCTCTTTGCCATCTTGCTAGGCTAGAATTTGGGCCCTGCCCCAACAAGGTAAACCCAATCCTCCCTGGACCATCAAAGGGGACCTCATGTTCCTCCTCGTGAGTAGGACTTCGGGACCAGAGTCCTTGTGGTTCCAACACTCTGCCTTTTGTTCTGTGTTGTGAACCGCCCTGAGTTCTACGGATGAAGGGCAGCATGCAAATATACATAAGAATAATGCAAAAATTCAACAGGGCTTTGTTTGTTTGTTTTGTTGCTATTTTGTTAAAGTTGTTAATATTGTTTTATAGGTATGAATGCTGTTGTACTTTGTGAATCCTATAACATGATTTTTGGTGTTACTGTGATGTTTAGCTTATTTTATTAGTTTTTTGTTAATAGTGTTACATAGATGGTAATTGTTTTGTTTGGGATTTGGGATTGTTTTACTGATGATTTGTTAAGTATTCTATATGATTTATGCTGTATTTTTGATGTTCCATTATGCCATTTTTATCTTTTGTTTGTAAGCCACTTTGGGATTTATTTGAATAAAAAGCAGCATAGCAATAGAATCAAAATAACAACAACAACAACAAAATTCCTTTTTATGCTTTTTATTAGTTTATTATTACAACCCAAACACACACAACGAACTGAATTTTCTTTAAAAAAATACAAATACAGATACGAAACAAATAATAAACGTATATCATATTTCGATTCTTATTCTTTTCTAATTGACTTCCTTAGTCCTCCACACAGGTTTACTTTCAAATTTGGTAAACTGTTTCTTTCTCATTTCCTTTTTCCTACTTTTTCCTATATTTTATACTTTTACACTATATTTTGTGTTGCAAAAATTATGCAAAGCAAGTCCAGGTATTGATTTTAGGGCACTGCTTTTTTTTAGATAATCTCTATATTTTCCCCATTCTTTTTGGAATGTTTGTTTAGATCAGGGCTAGTCAACCTTTCCATACCTTACCGCCCACCAGTGCTGCAGTAACATCTGCCGTAGAACCCCCTACCGCCCACCTGGAATCCTGAAACATCCACTAGTGGGCAGTAGGGACCACGTTGACTACACCTGGTTTAGACTGTCCCCTAACTGTATCCGCCATTTTGGCCAATTCAAGGTAATCAAATAATTTATCTTTCCACTCTTTTTTTGTTGGTGCTATCTCTTTTTTCCATTTTTTTTTTGCAATTAAGATTATTGCTGCCGATGTTGCATACAGGAATAGTCTCTTATTTTCACTTGCAATGTTGGTGTCTAATATGCCCAGCAGAAAAACATCTGTTTTTGTTTTTTTAATAAAGGTTTGTTTAAATATTTTCTTCATAAATAAAAAATAATTTCCAATGTGCTGGGGAAGCACTTCCAAGATGATGGTCTCAGAATGTGATATTCAGTGCTAGTCCCTGAAACCCCAAAGGGTCTCTGCCAATCAATGGAGACAGTACTGTGGTAGATGGACCAATGGCCGGATTCGGTATAAGGCATCTTCTGGTGTTCCTCTGCTTAATACCCATCTGTGTGACCAAAAGTCCCCAGCTTGAAGTCCGCACTTTTCATGCAATACCAACTCCAGGGAACAGTGTAGGTTTTCGTGCCAGGTCATAGCATCCTGGAGAGAACAAGTTGCTGATTTTACAGCTAGGTCACTGGGAAACCTTCCTAGACTACAGCTTAGAGTCTACCTAATGAAAGAGCATCTTGTTTTGTTGTCTGTAACTAATGGCCAACTGAACCACAAAATCCCTTCTGCTTACAAGTCTCCCTAGGGCAACCCATTTTTTTTTTTAAAGGAAGGGAATTTTGTTCTTGTTTTTTGTTTTGTTTTTCCCCAAACACTTTCTTATTGTGTCAATTCTTTCGGCTTTGATTATAATTTAGGAAGGCATCATGTTAGCATTGTTGTAGCATGCACATTCCACATGTACACGATCGGGGTCCCTGATAGTACCTAAGCTGAAAAGTGGGTCTCTGCCCTAAGGAAATTACCACCTCAGATTTGATGAAAAGAGGCCACATTCATGCAATACATTTAAAGCAGTGCAATGCCTTCCATGACTTCCCCCAAAGAATTCTGGGAGCTGTAGTTCGTTAATGGCGCTGAGAGTTCTTAGGCAGCCCCTATACGCCTCCCAGAACTACAAATCCCAGAGTTCCCTGTGAAGAGGGATTGATAGTTGAAACCACATCGAGAATTTGAACTCTTGTGAAGGGAATTTCATGGCAAGATAGTATATTTTGAGAGAGCCAATGTTACGTAGTGGTTAGCGCATTGGACTAGGACCTGGGGGACCAGGGTTCAAATCCCCACATGGCCATGAAGCTCCCTGGGCGAGACCTTCGGAACCAGTCATTAATTATGTAAATTAATACCACAATACCTCAAGGACCTCCTCTTTCCATATGAACCTACCAGGACCCTGATATCATCTTCTGAGGCCCTCCTTCGTGTGCCTCCTCCTCGAGAGGTCCGGAGGGTGACAACACAAGAACGGGGTCTTCTCTGTAGTGGCTCCCCGTCTGTCGAATGCTCTCCCCAGGGAAGTTCACCTGGTGCCTTCATTACACACCTTTAGGCGCCAGGCAAAAACATTCCTTTTTAACCTGGGTGATCTGATTTACATCCTATGCCCTTTCAAAATGTGTTTTTTATTGGGGGGGGGCTATTGGGTTGTTTTTATTTTTATTATGTATTTTGTGGTTTTATATCCTGATTTTATTCTGTCAACCGCCCTGAGACCTCTGGGTATAGTGCGGTATATAAATTCTAATAATAATAATAATAATAATAATAATAATAATAATAAAATGTACATGTAATGGTAAGCATTGTTTTTGGTGAGGTGGAAGGAAAACACGGGATCTCTGAAGAGAAAGGGAGCATCGCTGTTCCCATTGTTTCTTTCCATTTCTCCGCTTTCCTCCTTCCTTCCTTCCTGCCTGACTCGCCCTTCAAAAAGACAAACCTGCATTCCTTGATGTGAATGAACAGGGAACTGTGTGAGAGAAAGTCCAAAGGTTATTTGGAGTTCATCTGTTGCCTATGCTCTGTGCTGAGGGATCGGGGAAGGGGGGAGAGGAAACTCCCGGGGAGTTCGTGTTGCATTGTGTTGCGTTCCAGCTTCTTCGGCACGCAAGTCTTCCCAAAACAAGCCATTCCTCTCCGGCGGTGTGGAAATGCTGATAGGATTCACTGCCGAGGGTTGATTGCAATGCTTGTCAGATTACACGCATGAGGCTGCTTAGCTTGGGACCTTTGGTGGGGAGGGGAGGGGGGGGACAGGGAGAAGATGCGTCGCTGTGACTGTCTCTAATGGATTTCCTGAATGTGATTTTTTTTTTTTTTTGCTGCAATGGTTGTTTTAGGGGGTCAAACGGCAGAAGTTGCAGAAGCTGTTGCATTGGCTCAGGTGCATCACATCTGCCTTGCATGCTGAAGGCCCCTGGTTCAGTCCGTGTTATCACCATGTGGGGCTGAAACAAACGCTTTCCTGAAACCCTGGTGAGGCTATGGTCCTTGGGCAAATGGAAGAAGAGCCTACTGGATCAGGCCAATTGTAGTATCTAGTCCAGCTTCCTGTTCTCGCAGTGGCCAACCAGATGCCTGTGAGAAACCCACAAGGGCTAATGTGGTTTCCAGCAACAGTATTCAAAAGCATTGCTGTGTCCAATTGTAGAGACAGAGCTGCTGCTGCTGCTGCTTCTTCTTCTTCTTCTTCTTCTTCTTCTTCTTCTTCTTCTTCTTTTTCTTTCCCTTGTAGACAAGTAAGATTGTCTTCCATAAACATGGTTTTAACAATGAGTCCGTAAGTGACTGTGAAGACCAATTCTGGATCCACACGTCCTTCCACAGTGGGGACATAGGTTTCTGGACAGGAGTTGATTGATCACGGTGAGAGTTTGCCAAGCGTGCCTTCCTCTTAGCATGTTTCTCCCTTGCATCTTGAGTTTGAGTGTCTTCAAAGCCCATGACACCTTTGGTAAAGGCTGTTCTCCAACTGGAGCGCTCGCAGGCCAGTGTTTCCCAGTTGCCGGTGCTTATACTACATTTTTTAAGATTTGCCTTGAGACAGTCTTTGAACCTCTTTTGTTGACCGCCAGCATTACGCTTTCCATTTTTAAGTTCAGAATAGAGTAGTTGCTTTGGAAGACGATCATCAGGCATCCAAAAAATATGACCTGTCCAACGAAGTTGATGTTGAAGAATCATTGCTTCGACATTGGCGATCCCGTTCGTATCCAGAGGTACCACTGTAATATGGAAATTTAATTTAAAAAAGAAAAAAAGAGGTAGTCCTTTTCTATGCAGCAGATAGTTGAACTATGGGACTCCCTCTCACAGAAGGCAGTGATGCTCACCATCACTGCCTTCTAGTGGCTGCAGAAGAGGACTGGACAAATCCATGGAGGAGGAGATTTTTGATGGCTATGCAGTGCCTATAGAGTTGGAGGCAGAAATGCTTTTAAATACCAGTTGCTGGAAAGCACAGGAGGGAAGACCTTCTGCTCAGATCTCGCTTGCATGTTTCCCACAAACATCTGGCCACTGTGAAAACTGGATGATGGGCTAGATGGGCCTGATCCAGAAGCCTCTTCTTATGTTCTGAGCTCCCCGCTCCCTATTCCTTTAATTACAGCTCAGCCAAATGCCCTTTCTGAACTTGGGGGCACATGAACAGCTCTGCGATCTCCTCTTCTCAATATACAGGTTGCTTGTCAATGAATTATTATGTGCATTAATAATATATTTATAGACATGCTACACAATTAATTTGCGAAAGCATTAACTGAACTCTGTCATTCGAGTGCCTTGGAATAATGACTCGGAGCACGGCTCCTTTATGGCTCAGAGTGCAGGTCCTTTATGGCGAGTCTGCGGCGTCTCCTTCTAACAGGCTTGTTATTACCCAAGGCTGCCATAACCCCCTCCTCGCATTGTGGTTTATAGCACATCAATAGCAAATGTGTTCCCTTTATTGGAAGTGATGTGCATTTTACTATAATATAGCGGAATTTGTGCAATCTATATGGATGCGTTAAGCATCCAATGAATTGGCTTGCCGAACAGTCACAATTGCAAATGCTTTATTGAATTCCCCCCCCCCCCCCTTCATCTGGAGGTAGGAATACAGCTGAAGTTGCCGCAAATTTCCTGCTAAAATAGGTGGGTGGCGAAGACTTTTCAAAGATGCAGTATTTCACCACAATAGAGTAGAGGGGAAATCTCTGATAGCCCATGACATCAAACTGGGTGGGATAGCTAATATTTCAGAAGGCGGGTCCAATATGATGTTGACGGGATGGAGGAGAAGGCCAAAACCAGCATTAGGAACTTTGGCAGGAGGAAGAAGAAGAAGAAGAAGAAGAAGAAGAAGAAGAAGAAGAAGAAGAAGAATTTATTTCTACCCCGCCCATCTGGCTGGGGTTCCCCAGCCACTCTGGGCAGCTTTCAACAGAACATTAAAAACAGAATAAAACTTCAAATATTAATACTAATACTAATACCAATACTACTAATAATAATTTTTATTTATACCCCGCCCTCCCCAGCCAAGGCCGGGCTCAGAGCGGCTTACAAGCAATAATAAAAACAAGATGAATGATTACAACTTAAAAACAAAAATAAAATACAGCATTAAAATAATGGAACATTAAAATATTAAAATGTAGCCTCATCGCAGGAGGAGAAGGAAAAGAAAAAAGAAAGAGAGGGAGGGAGGGAATCAAATTGGCAAGAACTTTCCTAAACAGCACTGCCTTCAGATGTCTTCTAAAATTCAGATAGTTGTTTATTTCCTTGACATCTGATGGGATGGCATTCTGCAGGGCAGGTGCCACTACCAAGAAGGCCCTCTGCCTGGTTCCCTGTAGCTTCGCTTCCCGCAGTGAGGGAACCGCCAGATGCTTTTGAATTATAGTGCTGGAGGAGACTCTCAGGGACTGCAAGAAGATCCAACCTATCCATTCTTAAGGAAATCAGCCCCTGAGTGCTCACTGGAAGGACAGATCCTGAAGCTGAGGCTCCACTACTTTGGCCACCTCATGAGAAGAGAAGACTCCCTGGAAAAGACCCTGATGTTGGGAAAGATGGAGGGCACAAGGAGAAGGAGATGACAGAGGACCAGATGATTGGACAGTGTTCTCGAAGCTACCAGCATGAGTTTGATGAAACTGCGTGAGGCAGTGGAAGACAGGAGTGCCTGGCGTGCTCTGGTCCAGGGGGTCACGAAGAGTCGGACACGACTAAATGACTAAACAACAACAACTACTACTACTACAACCATACCCTCCAACGTTTCTCTGGTGAAAATAGGGATGTCCTAAGGAAAAGTGGGACAAGCTTTATTCAGAGTAGACCTACTGGGCTGAAATCACCTAACAAGTCCCATATGTGGAAGCCTTACACAGATCCAGAATGCCGTTGTTAGCTAACATTTCGTGGGTTTCGTCACTGTATTGACAGAAATGCCTGAGATATTTTGCAGCAGGCGCGCGCGCACAAAAAGATAGTATTAGAACGTCAAACAGGTGTTAGTCCTAATCCTGACCTCCACATGTTGGCCTGTGTAATGGGAATCTGTCATAGCCATCCTGTCAGTTAGACTATCTCTTAAATGCAGCTGGAGAACTAAGCAGTAAAGCAGGCACAACTGTCTGGTCACAAAGGGATCAACATCAGCTCAGCCCAACTCAAATCCTGGGAACAAACACCAGGTTGGAGATATTTAAAGCTCCTTTCAAGCCTCTGACTTTCTATTTTCTCTGCCTCTCTGTACACAAAGCTGTTTCTCCTTTCCTAAAGCCCCCAAATGCCAGCCATTCACAAAAAAGGGTAAATAACCATTCCACAGTAACACTGTCTCTACCTTTGGAGGCAATCATGAAGCTACAGAATTATCCTTAGGAAAGCAAAGGTTTGCTCCTGAAAATACAAATTCCCTTCCCTTAGAAAAGGTGTTGCTATCACTGCAGCAGTAGATGTGTCACCACGGAACAATAACATCCTGGCTCCCCGCTGGGGATGGGGCAGAAATTCATGTGGTTCACATTTTAATCAAACCAATACACCAAGTGAAGTGCAGGCATCTGTCTAAGTGCAGGTTCCTCTGAATTGAGTGATGAATTTCTCCAACCAAAAATAGGTATAGCTAACAAATGGACCTTGGTGCATTGGTTGCAATGGGTCTACTCTGAGTATGACTTAATCGCCACCAAATGAGCAACATTTGATCCACAAATTCCAAGTAAAGGGAAATGTGTGGACTCCTTGAAGAAAGTTTGTTCAACTTCTCTAAAGAAGGACAGGGAGGTTTCTTGCAGATTTATCTCAAGGAAGAACCTCCAAATTTCCCCCAGATGTCCCTTGACGTGAATATAGGAAAGTAGGAAGTTATCTTATACCCATTCAGAGCATCTGTTTATCCATCTCAGTGCTGTCTACACTGAGGGTGCATTCAGACATGGAGAATTTCACATTAGTTTTCCTGATTATAATGCTATAACTTCTGTCCTCTTTTAGAACGTTCCTTTCACACTGTACTGCCTGTTGTGTTATGGAGCTGTGACTTTTTGAACTATATACCAGCATGTCATGCTAGATTTCATTCACACCAGTGAGCATGGTGTGACAGGACTACAAATGTCACTGGGAAACCTCACTACTCCCCACCCCCCCTTCTGCACATGTGTGTCTGTTCCCCCATGATTCCCCCATAAAACCATCAGGAAAGGGCTGTATGTCAATATGCCACCATCAATTTTCTCCTGTGGTTTTCTGGTGCCAGGGGGATGCAAGCAGGGTTTTTTTTTCCCTTCTGGAAGCAAATAACATGGAAATGATCGCCAAACATGCACCATATCCCATTAGTTTTCCAGAAGTGGCCTTTATGTCACGTGAAAGCTCAAATATAATGCAGAAATTAGCAGTTAAGGCCGTTCTTGAGATATTGCAGTCCTGAGCCACATAAGGCTTCATAGATCAAAACCAGGACTTTGAATTGGACCCAGAAGCTAATTGGCAGCCAGTGCAGTTGGGCCAGGATTGGTGTAACCATCTTGCCTTGGTGAGCAGCTTGGCCGCCCAATTCTGCACCAGCTGAAGTTTCTGAACAGCCTTCAGGGGCAGTCCCATGTATAACCTATTGCAGTAATCTAACCCATGACTTACAAGAGCATGGACAGAAGCTAAGCTATCCCTGCCCAGATTGGGGAACAGCTGGGTCACCAGCCCAAGCTGATGGAAGGCGCTCCGTGCCACCGAGGCCACCTGAGCCTCAAGCGACAGCAAAGGATCCAGAACGACCCCCAAGCTGTGTACCCACTCCTTCAGAGGGAGTGTAACCCCATCAAGAGCAGGCAACCTCCCATCCATTCATGGGAACCACCCAATACCAGTGCCGTAGTCCTATCTGGATGGAGATTCTGTTGTTGGCTCTCATCCAGACCAATACCAAGGCAAGACACTGGTCCAGCACTTCCACTGCCATGCCTGCAGATGCAAAGCAAAAGCAGAGCTGTATGTCATCAGCAGATTAAAGGGAAAGGGAAAGGACCGCTGACACAGCGCTCATCTCGATTTACTGGATGAGGGAGCTGGTGTTTGTTTGCAGACAGCTTCCGGGTCTTGTGGCCAACATGACTAAGCCTTTTCTGGCAAACCAGAGCAGTGCACGGTAACGCCGTTTACCTTTCCACTGGAGCGGTACCTATTTATCTGCTTGCACTAGGATGCTTTTGAACTGCTAGGTTGGCAGGAGCAGTGACTTGCTTCACAGGCAGGAGACCTGACAAAGGTCATTCAGTCTGTTTCAAATTAAAAGTGGCTGCAGGCATTTCATCTTGTGATCCCAGATGCCACTGGAGCCTCTTGGAAGAACTTGGGACAGGGGAGTGCTTGGCTGCTTTGTTTGTCAAAGATAACTGGGCAGGTTTGTGGAGGAGAGGGCTATCGAGGGCTCCTGGCCTTCTGAACCCCAGTTACTGGAAACCCCAGGAGGGGAGAGTGCGACTCTTGTGCTTGGGCCTAGCTTGCTCATTCCCATAATAGGCACCTGGTTGGCCACTGTGAGACCAGGATGCTGGACTAGGTGGGCTCTTGGCCGGATCCAGCAGATGCTTTTCTCAGTTGCTTACGGCAGGGAGAGACCCTGGGCTTCAGAGACCCAAGTCTTGTCTTTTCTGGCCGCCATTGCTCCGTCAGCCTCAGTTCCCTAGTCGCGGGGATTCAAACCGCTGACCTTCTGATCTGCAAGCCCTACGCTCTGCGGCTTAGACCACAGTGCCACCCGCATCATGATTGCTGATAACCAAATCCAGAACAGGTTGGCTTTCTGTAACCCAGGATCCTCGCTGCCCCTGGGTAAAAGGTGGGCACTGAACAGGGGTGGGCATATCCGACACTTTCGGTTCCCCTGTGTTTCTTCTTTTTGCATTCCCTTCCCGGAGTGTGCAGCTAAGAATGTGAGAATGGTGCTGAAGCCTTTTCCTCTCTCCTCCTTCGCCCGGCTGCTAAATCCCAGAGCATTAAGCCTAGCATAACAGTGTGTGTAGGCAGTGCAGGCTGCATGGGGTTTAATATACTGCAGGCGGCCAACGGGTGATACTCCCTGTCAGAGCTCTTTGATGTAGAGCTGATATACCTTGGCTACAAACCTCGGGGAATCAATGGAATTGGGGGGGGGGCACCCTATTCTTTCAAGGACAGCAACGAGTGACAACCGTCGCCCGCCTACCAATTGGCACCCGAGCTCCTTCTGCCAGTATTTCAGAGAGTGGCTACTTGAAAGCAAGGTCATGCGAGCGTTATTGCTTTTCATGAATATCAGAAAATGCATCTCTCCCACTCCCTTTCTTTCTTTTGATCACATTTTTCCTTTCTCTCTTTAAAAAAAAGAAAAAGGGGGGGGGAGAGAGAGAAAGATGTACGATTGCTGTTTGGAATTTCAATACCGCCGTTCCTGAATGCACGTTAGTTTTATTCCTCTCTTCAAAGAAAACCTTGATAGCCTTAATACATGAATAGATATTTATATACACATAGGTAGTAGCTGCTATTCATAAAACACCTGGCAGAGGTTTTTTAAAGGCATTCCCCCCCACACACACACCCCAAAAAGAGGAATACAGCTCCTTCACTTCTGCTTTGTCTCCTAAGGTTAGTCACTTTCTTGAAGCAGGACAATCCATCCTTGCACCCTTGAAGTGGCTAAGATTAGGGTCCCGCGCTTTCCACTGACATTGGAGGAATATGGGGAGATGGACTCTTCTCAATTTAAAATGGGCAAAAGGAAGACCACCCCTGTAATCAGGCAGATACTGCTGCCTTGAACCTGGACCACCTCATGAGACGTCAGGCTGGAATCCAAACTAGCCTGGGAATCCTTCCATGAGAAGAGCCTTCTGGATCAGATCATAGAATCATAGAATCATAGAGTTGGAAGAGACCACAAGGGCCATCGAGTCCAACCCCCTGCCAAGCAGGAAACACCATCAGAGCTCTCCTGACATATGGTTGTCAAGCCTCTGCTTAAAGACCTCCAATCAATGGGATCCTGTTCTCACAGTGGCCAACCAGATTCCTGTGGGAAACCAGGAAGCAGGATTTGAGCACAGAAGAACTCTCTCTTCCTGCAGTTTCCAGCAGTTGGTATTCAGAAGCATTGTTGTCTTCTTCCCAGGGCTGGATTAAGACCTTTAGAGGCCCTAAACATATTTTGGTGGCCCCCTATATATAATTCAAAATATAAACAATAATAAACTGTGAAATAAAATTTTATTTTTCACAATGAAAAATAATGTTTGTTTTTGTACACTTCCGCTTTATTTATATGTGATCAATTTCCTCCTAAGTTGCAAAATCTTTGATCAGGATCCTCAAAACTAATCTTAAGCGATGAATCTGTTCCTATACTTAGTAGAGATAAGGAATCCAGCCTGCCTACTTTGACTGAGAAAATGAATGCTCAGCTGAGCAATTTGTGACCATGAATGTTAAAAACTTGGCACCTTTAGGTGCTAAGCTAAAATGTTCCTTTTTAACCAGGCCTTTGGTTGATCCGATTTACATCCTCTGCCCTTTTAAAATGTGTTTTCCCCTGGATGCCCTCAGCACAAGCTTATTTTGCTGCATGGTTCGCCCACACCTGCTTCCCCCATCAAATCCAAATTTAAGGAAGGGTCAAGAGTCACATGTTTTGCAAGCAAAAAGTCAAAGCTCAACCCCTAGAATCGCCAAATAGGGTTGGCTTCTGAAATAACAGAGCACTCCTGCAAGTCAGTGTGGGCAGTGCTAAACTAAGTCAGGAAGTGAGCCACTCTAAAGCACATGACTTCCCCCAATGAATCCTGAGTACTGCAGTTTATTAAGGGCGCTGGGAACTGCAGCCCTGTGAGGGGTAGACTACAGTTCCCAGATTCTTTGGGAAAGCCTTGTGCTTTAAACGCACGATGTGTCTTCAGCTTCTGTTTCTGATGACGTAGGAAACTGCGTTATACAGAGGCTGTGTACACACACCATACACCATACACGAGAGTCCACCACCTCTCGTGGGAGTCTGTTCCACTGCTGAACAGCTCTTACTGCCAGTGAGTTTTTCCAAATGTTTAGTTGGAATCTCCTTTCTTGCAACTGGATTCCATAGGTTCTGGTCCTCCCCTCCAGTTCTGGTCCTCCCCTCCAGCATGCTTCCTCCTTCATGTGACAGCCCTTAAGTTATTCGAAGATGGCTACCATATCTCCTCTTATCCAGGCTAAACATACCCAGCTCCTTCAGGCGTTCCTCCTAAGAGTTGGATTCCAGACCCTTGATGATCTTGGTTACCCTTCGTCCATTACCAGCCCAGTGCCCTTTGCTGACTTGTATAAAGGATTTTGTCCTTCGCCGTACCTTGTCCTCTCTTTCTACAGAAGATTGGTATTAAATCCTCTGGGTAGGGACTAAATCACCTCTCTACACTGTTAGCATGAGCTCAGGGAATAGTCATACAACGATGTTGTCTGGCTGAAGCTAAACAGGTCTCAGCTTGGCCAGCATCTGGATCAGCCTTTCTCAACCTGTGAGTCCCCAGATGTTGTTGAACTACAACTCCCATCAGCCCTAGCTAGCAAGGCCAGAGCTCAGGGATGATGGGAGTTGTAGTCCAACAACATCTGGGGACCCACAGGTTGAGAACCTCTAGTCTGGATGGAAAACTAGTACCATAAAGAGGGATTCTCACCTATCACCCCCTTGTGGAAATCCAGTGGCATAACATGGAAGGGGGCAGAGGGGTGGTTGCCTTGGGAGCAAAATTTTTAGAGGTGCAAAATTTAAACACCCAGTGCTTCTTCAATACAGCTGCATGCTTCTGTTGCTGGGCTCTGTTGAAAGGAGCTTCTCCGTGCGAAACAGGAAGTGACCTCACCAGACAACAGAATGACTCTTCTTTTCTTGTCCCTGTGGCTGTAATCAACTGGGTGATGCAGACACCATTCTGCAACTGAATGCTCATGCAGACTCAGTCCATTTTATGTGAACTCAACTGTCTTATACTGAGCCAAGATTGCCTACATTGTTTACTGGTCTACATTGACCAGCAATGCCTCTCTGGGGCTTCCCTCCTATCTAGAGCTACAGGGGACTTCCTCCATACAAAACAGATGTTCTATGACTGAGCTACGGCCCTAAAACACACTCCAGAATATGACCCCAAACCCTCTGCAAAATTCAGGTGTACTGCAGCAGTTGCATTGCAAGTGTGTTTGCAAGAATCATGCACCTCCTTTGCACAGTGCTGGATGATGTGTGCTCCTAAGGCCTGATCTCTACTATATAAAGGATGCTACAGCAGGGGACCAGTATCTGATTGTGCCTCTGTGCTGTGCAAAAGACACGTGCCGATTAAATCATTTGTTATTTTATTATTTATCAAAGGCTGCCGAGGCTTCTCTTAAAGCTTTTTTTCCCAATGTATTTCAGCTTTTTACAAGATATATTTTTGCATCTCCTCACTGCAGGGAATATTTAAGTGTGTTGGGCTCTTAACTAAAAACATATATAATTTCAGGCAGACATCCGTTCCGAGGGGAACAAGGGCTCCCAGGAATAAAGCTAAACTCTTCTGAATTCTCCCCCTCCCCTCTGATTGCTGTAATTCTGGAGGATTTAAGGACGACCTCCCTCGAGGCGCTGGGCGGGGAGCAGCCATTATCTAGCTGGAGATTGAATCTGAAATTTTCCTAATGGCACTCTTGGCATTAGGAGAGAAAAGGGTGGAATACCGAGAGATTGCTGAGGCCCCGTGTGGTTTCCAGTTTGACATTTCCAAAATCCACACATTCCTTCCCAAATGTACACCTAGAAGACATCTCTGTATCCTGCTCAACATTTCTCAATTCCTGTAGCCTCCTGTCTGATAGTGGTTTCAGGTGTTTGTGGGTGAGAGAGTGTTGGCAGAGGTGCCCAACCAACAATGACACTATGCTCCTCAGACCAGGGATAAGGTAAGATGAGCAGGCAGTGAGGCTGGGGATGCTCCAGGGTGGTGGTCCTGCAGTAGCCAACTCGCGTGAGCCAAACTGCCCACCACACCTGTACCGCCACTGCTCCTGGCGGAAATGAGGGTCCGAGCAGAACTAGGGCCAGAGATGTTGTTGTTTAGCCATTTAGTCGTGTCCGACTCTTCATGACCCCATGGACCAGAGCACGCCAGGCACTTCTGTCTTCCACTGCCTCCCGCAGTTTGGTCAAACTCATGTTAGCAGCTTTGAAAACACTGTCCCACCATCTCGTCCTCTGTTGTCCCCTTCTCCTTGTGCCCTCCATCTTTCCCAACATCAGGGTCTTTTCCAGGGAGCCTTCTCTTCTCATGAGGTGGCCAAAGTACTGGAGCCTCAGCTTCAGGATCTGCCCTTCCAGTGAGCACTCAGGGCTGATTTCCTTCAGACTGGATAGGTTTGATCTTCTTGCAGTCCATGGGACTCTCAAGAGTCTCCTCCAGCACCAGAATTCAAAAGCATCAATTCTTCAGCGATCAGCCAGAGATACATGGGGCATTTGGGGCAGATTGACAGAAAGGTCAGGGCCCATCCAAGCTCAGGCCACATATGTACCATGCATCTGAAGAGCACCGTGATACCACTTTAAACAGTCACGGCAAAGAATCTTGTAGTTTGTTAATGGTGCTGAGAGCTTTCAAGAGGCCTCTATTCTCCCCACAAAGGTACAGTTACCAGTGTCCCCTCTTGGTTGTTAAGCCACCCTGGGAATTGTCGCTCTCAGAGAGGAACAGGGGAACAGGGGTATGCTAACAACTCTTGGGACCTTTAACGGACAGCCTGCGGACTGTCTCGCCAGAGTGGAGCATGCTCTAGTTATCTCCCGCTTGGACTACTGCAATGCACTCTATGTGGGGCTACCTTTGAATGTGGCCCAGAAACTGCAATTAATCCAGAATGCGGCAGCTAGACTGGTGACTGGGAGTGGCTGCCAGGACCACGTAACACTGGTCCTGAGAGATCTGCATTGGCTCCCAGTACATTTCCAAGCACAAGTCAAAGTGTTGGTGCTGAGCTTTAAAGCCCTAAACGGCCTCGGTCCTGTATACCTGAAGGAGCGTCTCCACCCCCATCATCCAGCCCAGACACTGAGATCCAGCCCCGAGGGCCTTCTGGCGGTTCCCTCCCTGTGAGAAGTGAAGTTACCTGGAACCAGGCAGAGAGCCTTCTTGGTAGTGGCACCCGCCCTGTGGAACACCCTCCCATCAGATGTCAAGGAAATAAGCAGCTATCTTATCTTTAAAAGACAACAGAAGGCAGCCCTATTTAGGGAAGTTTTTAATATTTAATGCTGTATTGTTTTTAACACTCGATTGTGAGCCACCCAGAGTGGCTGGAGAAACTCAGCCAGATGGGCGGGGTATAATTAATAAATTATTATTATTATTATTATTATTATTATTATTATTATTATTATTATTTTTAACAAACGACAGCTCCCAGGATTCTTTGGGGGAAGCCATGATAGTTTAAAGTGGCACCACAGTGCTTTGATTGCATAGTATGAACATGCCACAAGTGCATGTTTGCAGGAGCAGGGCTGCGAGGGTAACTGAAACATGCCATTGACACAATATGTGTGCATTCAGGAAGAATTTATACTGGATTTATACTGGACTCTCCTCAAATCCTTCCAGCTTATTAACTGTTCTGCAATATTCCCCCAGTGTTGCTGGATTGTAGCTGGGGGTGTTCTGGTGCCATAGCACAATGAAAGCAGAACAATAAACTGGAGCATTTGTGGTATGTAAAGTTGCAGGATTATAGCAGGACGTTACAGGATATGCAAGGATTGGAAACAAAGCAGTATTTCTGCCCCGAAACAGTCCTGAAAGAGGGATCACATATATACACCCTGATGTTATCGTGAACACAAATAATCATGAATTGTCAGGAGCTGGAGTCAGGCGTAGGTCAGCAATAAAACAATAAATCACCCGATGTCAGTGAACTTAACTCTTTATTCAAAGAAACAAAGCAGCTTAGTCTTAGTGGTCACAACAACTCTTCCCAGTAGGTCTTGCCCCAATGAAGCACTTGTGAGGACTGCTCACCTTCCTACTTCTCTCTAAGGCTCCTCCATGGTTCCTTCCCCTGCAGCCTAAGATTTCATTGCCTCGTCTCTTGTTGCTCCACCCTCTTCATTGCTCTGTGTATTCTAGGAGACCAGGAGGGAGGGGAGCTGGTCACAGCAGCTGGGGGAGACCACCCACATTCTTCAGCAGCCTGTCTCAACTCTGTCTCCTAGTCCCCCTCCTCTCCTGCCTCTGAGTCTGGACTGCTATCTGCCACAGTCTCCTCCTGCTCACTAAACCCTGTTACCTCTTCGGCTTCCAACATCTCCTTCTCCCAGTCTGCTCCCTCTTCTCCCTCTGACCACTCATCATCATCATCATCGTCTCACCACCAATCCCCTGGCTTTGAGCCTTCTTCCCCTGGGGGTTCCCTTGGGGGTTATCCAGCCAGTTCCTCCCACCACTCCTCTGCGTCCAGCCAGTCCATGACATGAATGCACAGTGAAAAGGACATGGGGGGGGGGCAGGTCCTGAAACTGGGGAAACATTCAGTTGCAGGCCAGGTGATGAGATAAAGAGGATCCTTCTAACCTGGTTGTTGTCGTGACTGGGCAGCATAGTGGGAGAACATTTATCTGAATGTGAGGTGAGATGAATTGAAACTGGGCCTGCAGCCCTTTGCCCTCCCACATGCTCAAGATCTGGGTCCCACAGGGACCTTTTCACAGATGATGCCCTTATTCACGAAGGTCCCCCACATGTGTGCATCTAAAAATGGACAGTGTGGATCCTAGTGAAGCTCCTCTTCAAATGGGACTGTGAACATGTGTATATTCTCCCCTCCCCAGCTTCCTTCCTACCTGAAATGAACATCTGAACAGGGCCTACTCTTGCCCTTTTTTCCAAATCTGGTGGGTGGGGGGGTGGGGGGGCTTCTGCAGCACACAGAGCCATCTAGTGGGCAAATGGTGCACAGCAAAGAAGAACAGAATGCACTTGGTGGTCTCTCTCGATTCTGCAGTCGCCCTGGTCTAAACTAGTAAAATTATCATCCAGGAAACGATTGGAATTTGACTAATTCTGATACATGGATCTGGGGGTAATTATGCTTGCTGTGAGAGAAGCAAAATGGAAATACCTTTCATGGGGAAGGACACAGTTGATTATACTTACCTGCAAAACAACAACAACAACAACAGGACAGGCAGGCACCCTGTTTTATCCCTGGGCACCTAGTACAAGTTATTGTTTTTAATATTAATGTTGCATCAGGAGTGTGCATGACGATTTAAGAAATCAAGCAATGCCCAGGTCCCCTGAGAGTTTATAATCTGAAGTTGTGGGGGTGGGAGCTGACAAAACACAGTTATATGTGCTAAGGCTTTGAAGTTAGAATGAAGACTAAAGGTGTGTTCATGCATTTGCCTAAACATGCAAACATGTGAAGTGTAGACAAGCACCGGGTTGTGCATTCAGGCAACCAGGTTTTAGTTTGGAGAAACTGTGAGAGGTGACATGACAGCACTCCATAAAGTGTAGGGAGAGAAGTTTTCCTCCCTCTCCTATAACACTATAGGACAGATAATGAAGCTGAATGTTGCAAGGTTCAAGAAAGTATTTCTTCACACACAGCATAGTTGGAATACGGAAATTGCTCCCAAAGGAGGCGGTAATGGTCACCTGGGTGGTGTTAAAAGAAGATCAGACAAATTCTTGGAGGAGAGGGCTATTGATGGCTACTAGCCATGGTGGCAATGGTCTGCCACCACGATTGGAGGCAGCAAAGGTTCTGAATACCAGTGGCTGCAAAACACAGGAGGGGAGAGGACTCTAGTGCTCAGGTCTTGCTTGTGGACTTGGCTACTGCAAGAATAGGATGCTGGACTAAATGGGCCATTTGCCTGAATCAACGGGATCTTCTTATGAGCAGGAATTCAAAGCAGCCTTCTGGAACCTCTGGTCAAATGCTGGTGGCTGCTAGGTTAGAGGAGGGCAATCTGGGCAGTTCAAACAGAGAAGCTCCTTCCCTTTCTTCTGCAACAGTAGAACATGCCAAGTCTCCTTGAAGTATTGCTTGTCAGCTTCTCAGTGATTGGCCACTGATGCTTCTGGAACGTGAGGCTAGATGGACCTCATCACCACTTCCCAGAATCCAGTTCTTGCTGGGAATCAGGCGTCACCACAGATGCAATCCTAAACAGGGATGGGGCAATTAACTGAAGGGAGGCTTCTTGAAAATGCAAATCCACGCAAATCACAGTGGCCCAAATTTGAGGCAAGCAACTTGAACTCTGCTGTAACCTTACCTTGCATTCCCTCCTATCTCCTGCCCACTACTCTAAAAGCAAAAAGTCAAAAATAAAAACTTTTAGCTTGGAAAAGGTGGAGGTGTAGAAGGGATCCAGGAAATAGAGACTTTCTTGGTATCTTTTCAAGCACCTTGATTACCAGGAAGAAATTACACTGTGCAATATTTGCAGACAACGGGAGCTCCCTCAGAGCTTTGCAACCATTCAAGAGAAATATTTAGGTGACCTTATTTGATTTCCAGAGCTTGTCCACACCTGATCCTAGGCAATCGGGACCCCACTCTAGCAATAAAACCTCCAGATCTTTTCTTCTCCCTTACTTCAGGCAACCTGATTCTGAGGGAGACCACCCAGTTACCCCTCTGCAGCTGTCTGACCACCTGCCTGCCTTTGAGGGAAATGCCATGGCTCACTGGCAGAGTATCTCCTCTACAGGAGCGGGTGGTGCTGTGGTCTAAATCACTGAGCCTCTTGGGCTTGCCGATCAGAAGGTCGGCAGTTTGAATCCCCACGATGGGGTGAGCTCCTGTTGCTCTGTTCCAGCTCCTGCCAACCTAGCAGTTCGAAAGCACGCCAGTGCAAGTAGATAAATAGGTACCACTCTGGCGGGAAGGTAAACAATGTTTCCATGCATTCTGGTTTCTGTCAAGGTGTTCTGTTGTGCCAGAAGCTGTTTAGTCCTGCTGGCCACATGACCTGGAAAGCTGTCTGCGGACAAACGCCAGCTCGCTCAGCCTGAAAGCAAGATGAGCACTGCAACCCCATATTCGCCTTTGACTGGACTTAACCATCCAGGGGTCCTTTACCTTATCTCCTTTGCATGAGAAAGGTTTGAACACCCATAGCATCTTCAAGTAGGGTTGGGAATGTCCTGGAGATCTGCTGCCAGTCAGTACTGGATACTGGGCTAAATGGACCAACAGTCTACCTCAGTACAAGACAGCTTCCTATTTTCCTATGCTTGTGTCACCCACTCACTAGCCCTTGTGCCAGAGCACTTAGCAACAGATGAGGCTCGTCTCGCCCTACAGAAACGAAACAGTTAACCAGCTGTTCTTCAGGCACCCCTCTCTCCGTGCAAACACATCACAATAAAAAACGACAGAGAGAAGTGGAGACCGAAAGGCGCGTGCAGTGAGTCAACTTCTCCCCATTCCAAGCCAAGCCCATTACAAAGAAAATGGGACATCGGAGGCTGAGATTATTAAAAAATAATCCATTGTGTCGTAACGGCAAACATTTCACACCTGAGGTGGCAGGAGCAATAAATCCCATTGATTCCTCAGAGGCAATTTACAATTAAAACCCTGATTTGCACACCAAAAAAATAAATAGAGGGAGGGAGGGCAAAGATGAGCTGGCAGGGGGAGAGGGAGCTAGAGAAGGACTTGTTCTACCTTCTCTCTGCCAACAATCCAAAAACACATAGAGCAGGTTGGAGAGTAATTAATAGACATGCCGTTTTGGATGCTCAAAATGGAACCCACTGTCTGCAGCTGCCAATGGCTCTTGATAGTCACCCATCCTGCTGATCTAATGTCTTCCATCATGCTGCTTTTCTGTTATTTAATCGCTTACCATCCAAGGGGAGGGGGAAAAAGAAATACCAGTTCTCACTTTATCAGAAATGGACACAGCCTTGATCTGAATTGCAGCTGAAGTGAAGGGTGTCCACACCAGTGGATGAAGGGCAGGGGTGAAGGAGAACTTCATTCCACATTCCTGCTTCCCAAAGAAACACACACACCCCACATGCCAAAACACAGCTCTCCTTGAACTTTGCATTCTTCAAATGTTGCAATGAAAATTGCAAAAGATGCATATCTCTCACACACAAATGCATGTGCTTGTGAAAAATGCACACCAGTAGGAGAATACTGGAGAAGAAACTGGTGTGCAAAACGTTTTATATATATATATATAGGAAATTTCTTGCAAAAAAGCATCTGCTAAACAGAAAATAAAGTGTTCAGGAGAAACACCCACAAATTTGTGTGAAATTTTCAGGCAGATTTTTAAAATACGTAACATTTGCATACATATGTAGAGATGAGTCAAACCTAAGTGACAAATGGAAAAATGAGTAACTGAGGGTAACTGAAATTTTTAGAATTCTCCATCCTTAGTGAGAAGTGGGACGTAAGATAAACATCCCTGGGTGAAATGTGGATTTGTTGGTGCAAGGGAATGAGAAAAAACAAAATGGATGTGTGAATAAAAGCTTGTAAAAAATGCAAATAAATAAATAAATAAATAAATGAAAAAATAAAATTCACATCTATTCTGGGGAAACTGTCTTCTGAGAAATTTTGGCTCAGCTGTAATTTGAGCCAAATTGCATGTGCGGAATCCAGGGTCCAATCCCTAATTAGAATGGCTCTTGGAAAACTCTGCTTCCCCTTACATATCTGAGAGCTCCTGCTAGTATAATTCAGGTTAGTATTGTGGCTAGTCACAACAGCCAGTCTACTATGTTTTCTTCTCCTGTGGTAGAGACTTCTGTATTTCTGCCTCATTCACAGGACACCTGAGAATTTCTTTAGGGTCTATGGGTGGAGTGTGTTTTCTTACCATTGACCATTTTCCTGAGGTGCTGCAGTGCCCCCACCTGCCCATGGCTTCCAGTGCTTCTTGATCTTCAAAAAGGCCCATGGGAGGTGTTTCCTCTTTATGACTTCCCATGGGACTTAATCTTGGAAAACTCAGGCTGGAAGTTGTGGACACCTGGGAAGGCTGCAGAGTGCAGACCACCAGAGAAATGCATCCACCCCTGATCCAATTCTGGACTCAATTTGGTGATTCAGGACAATCCCAATCCAACCCAGGATGATCAGAAGTTCACTGAACTAGTTCAGAAATCCTGGAACTACATTTAATAGTAGTTCCCATGATTTCTTGGTGAACTATAGGTGAATTGAGTGCTATTTAGGATAGCCCTTTGAACGATTTCTAGTCCGTATTCATGTTCATTCCCTGTCCTTCATTCCTAGCTGCAGAAAGTCAATTGGACATCTGTAAAGAAAGTTAGAAAGCAAACTGTGGAGGCAATGTTGTAAGGATTATCAGGCAGAGCCAGAGGCACTGCTGTTGGTAAGGTTGTTAGTCACTTAAGCACCATTGCTAGGCAATCAGGAGGAAGGAATGAGCCGCATTTCCTGTATCTTCCCTGCTGAAGAGATTTTTTTTTTCTCTTTCACCAAGAGCAGCTTGCAGTGAGAACTACAGGTAGAAGAACAATTATGGTGACAGTTTCACCGGTTGACATTCTGCCTATCAGACACTGTATCACTTGTAAGCAGCCTCTGTCTCACTTTTGGACCCTATACTTTAGCACAGCAGCTCCTAACATTCTATATGCTGATTATAATTTTCCAATGAACTTTATTATTTATTGCTTGATTTATGCATTTACAAGCCACATTTATTTCCTCCTAGGAGCTCAAAGTGGTGTACTTGTATCTCCTGCTCCTCATTTAATTCCCACAACATCCCTATGAGGTAGGTCAGGCTGAGGGGCAGTTACTGGCCCAACATGACCCTGCGAGGTTTGTGGGCAAATGGGAATTTGAACCCAGGTCCGAGTCCGACACCATACTGGCTCTAAGTGAAACTAGTTCATTTTGGGGGCACAAGTAACTTTTTAACATTAATGTTCCAAGTCAAGTACTGTCTACCCTGTGGCTTCTGATCATCCCAGCCCAGTCCTTGAACTTCAGTCTTACAGGTGATTGTGCCTCCTCCCTGTCTCCAATACAGACCCATCTGGGACTTGAGTTCCCATCCTCTCCAGAGGTGACTCCACTGCCCTATATCAGCACTGTGTGCAACAGCATTTTATTCTAATGGTCCCACTTGCCCTGTTCCCCATGGATTCCTTGGGATTTGGCTGCCAGCCAACCGTGTCTTCAGCAATCCGATCAACTGTGTGATTTAATGAACCCTCCTCCCTCCTTCCTGGGGAAGGGCACCCGCCTTTATGAAAAGCCAGCGAGATGGCACATTGCGCCGGATGACCTCTACTTTTATAAGATGATGGGAGAAAATTGGTTTTGGAAATTGAGGGAGATTGCATTTTGCAGAACAGAATCCCACAGAGTGACACTGGCCACCTTTCCATTCCAGTCCATTTCGTTGCAGGGTGGCTGCCTCTCTCTCTCTCTTTCTCTCTCTCCCCCCTCCAATCCACCACACGATTTTTGTGGACTGATGAGTAACTAAAAATAGATAGGGTCGCTTCAATGAAAACTTCAAATAAGTTGCCAGAAATCTCAAACTCTCTTGATCCATTGTTAATTTGAAAACAAAAACAAAAGAAATACAGGCTCAGAATACCTCTCCATGATAAGAACAGAAGAAAAGGCTGTGCTGGATCAGGCCCATGGCCCATCTAGTCCAGCATCCTGTTCTCACAGTGGCTGGCCCTGTGGGAAACCCTGTGATTCGACAACTTTGTATAGCATAAGGCTATTGATGGCTACTAGCCTTGATGGCTATTCTCTGCTTCCACGGTTGGAGGCAAGAATGCTTCTGAAGACAAGTTGCTGGAAACTACATAAGAGTAGAGTTCTCTTTGGCTCAGATCCTGCTTGCAGGTTTTTCACAAGCATCTGGGTGGCCACTGTGAGAAGTCGATCCTGGACTAGACCCAGCAGGATCTTCTATTGTCCTTAAAGGTAAAGGTAAAGGGACCCCTGACCATTAGGTCCAGTCGTAGCCGACTCTGGGGTTGCGGCGCTCATCTCACTTTATTGGCTGAGGGAGCCGGCGTACAGCTTCCGGGTCATGTGGCCAGCATGACTAAGCCGCTTCTGGCAAACCAGAGCAGTGCACGGAAATGCCGTTTACCTTCCTGCCAGAGTGGTACCTATTTATCTACTTGCACTTTGACGTGCTTTCGAACTGCTAGTTTGGCAGGAGCAGGGACCGAGCAATGGGAACTCACCCCATCACGGGGATTCGAACCGCTGACCTTCTGATCGGCAAGTCCTAGGCTCTGTGGTTTAACCCACAGCACCACCCGCGTCCCTAGCTCTATTGTCCTTACACTATATAATAATAATAATGTGTTTTTTTTAATTTATACCCCGCCCTTCCCGGCTCAGGAAACTGGGCTCAGGGTGACTAACAATAAATTTAAAAGACTTAATTGATGCTACAAAAAAAAAAACCCCACAGCATAAAATACGGTATAAAGCGTAAATAACAATAAAATAAAAAATCAATTTAGGGGGGAAATCCATCCAATAAACATTAGATGATCCCCAGGGCTAGCTGGCTAAATTAGTCCCACTTGGGCCAGTGAGGAGACCAGGGGAGAACCAGCTGTGGGATCCCAGAGAGGGTAATCTTCATAAAAAGGGGAGAGGGAGGGAAGGAAGGGAAATAAAAGATCAGGCTAAGTTCAAATTGAAAGCCAGGCGGAATAGCTCTGTCTTACAGGCCCTGCGGAAGGAAGTTAAGTACTGCAGGGCCCTGGTCTCATGGGGCAGAGCATTCCACCAGGTTGGAGCCATCACTGAGAAGGCCCTGGCCCTGGTGGAGGATAATCTGACTTCCTAAGGGCCCGGGACCTCTAAACTATTATTATTCATGCACCTTAAGGTTCTCTGCAGGGCATACCAGGAGAGGCGGTCCTGTAAATACGAGGGCCCTAAGCCACAAATTATATATTATATATATAATCATAGAATTGTAGAGTTGGAGGGAACCCTGAGGATCCTCTAGTCCTGTGTTTCCCATACTTGGGTCTCCAGCTGTTTTTGGACTACAACTCCCACCATGCCTACTTAGCAGGACCAGTGGTTGGGGGTGATGGGAATTGCAGTTCAAAAACAGCAGGAACATAGAGCTGTTCCATATGGGGATTGATCCTGCAGTGTTGCCATTATCATGACCATGCTCTAACCAACTGATCTATCCAGGCTGAGGTCTTTGTGTGTGTGTGTGATAGGGTTGCCATATTTAAAAAGTGAAAATCCGGACACAAAAGGTTTTTTTTAGTTTTGTCCAAAGTTGTTAGAGCTTTTCTCTGAGCTATTTTTAAGGAAATTTGCCAGAATCTACACTCCCGAAATGGGTTGCCATATGCCCAAATTTCCCCAGATAATAATAATAATAATAATAATAATAATAATAATAATAATGTATTTATTTATACCCCACCCATCTGGCTGGGTTTCCCCAGCCACACTGGGCGGCTTCCAACAAAATATTAAAATACAGTAGTGCATCAAACATTAAAAGCTTCCCTAAACAGGGCTGCCTTCAGATGTCTTTTAAAAGTCTGGTAGTTGTTGCTCTCTTTGACACCTGATGGGAGGGCGTTCCCCAGGGCGGGTGCCACTACCGAGAAGGCCCTCTGCCTGGTTCCCTGTAACTTGGCTTCTTGCAGCGAGGGAACTGCCAGAAGGCCCTTGGCGCTGGACCTCAGTGTCCGGGCAGAACGATGGGGGTGGAGACGCTCTTTCCAGGTATACTGGACCGAGGCCGTTTAGGGCTTTAAGTGATTTTCTGCCCAGGTGCTTTTTCCAGTGGCCAGATCCCAGGTATGTCTGGGAAATGCTGGATGTATGGCAGGCCTAAATGCTAATGACTATGCCATGGGTGTATCCGAAGTCTTTGGACTCTCTGGTGCCCATTAGAGATGGCTCTGATATTTGTGTTTCCAGCTTAAGTACTACTAGCCCTGCACATGGAACACGAGCATGATTTCATTTGGAGTGGCCAATTAACACACACACAGATGCAATCATGCACACACACATATGCCTGGGGATCGTTTGCGTGCCTGCACTCCTTTTAAAGTTAGCACCCTGTCATTGAAATATTGACAAGGCTGTTGCAAATGCCGCCTCATCTCACTGTAAATAAACAAGCTTTGCACTGTTATTTTAGAATAAAGAGCCAGGATCGGTTTTGTATTGACTTTCTAATACCCACTCAGGAGTTGGGAGAAGAAAATTAAAGATAATAAAGTAAAACAGCAAACCTTAAAAGGGGTGGAGGAGAGACGGCTGGCACATAGCAAATCTGCCCGCTTGGCCCTCAATCGATGTGCAGAGTTTTGTACTATAATGCAGGAAAGGTCAGTGGTGGAGATAAGACTTTGAGGCTGTCAGCGAATCCCAGCGTCTATATTTGGAAGGATGACGGCCTGCAGGTGATAGGATCTCAAGTCGAGAGATGACTCAAAGCTTGCGTCCTCTCAGTGCCACATATGGCTGACAGCTGGATGATACTTGTAAGCTCTTTGAAGGGGACATTGTTGTCACCCGGAATGTGTATTTGGCCTCATGGATGGAGGCGGTGGAGACAGTTAACTCTTCATTTCCTGACCCAGCCAACAAAGGCTAGTGGATGAAGCCTGGTCTACCAAATTGTAGGTGGAGCGTTCCCCTTGGGCTCTTGGCATTTCATTATGCAGATGGTTGCAGTGGTGGGAGGTGGCATCAGAAAATAAGAAAAGCCCTGTTAGACTAGATCATTGGTCCATTGAGTCCAGCATCCTATTCTCACAGGCCGACCAGATGCAC
Organism: Podarcis pityusensis; assembly: GCF_964106645.2. Lineage (NCBI taxonomy): Eukaryota > Metazoa > Chordata > Lepidosauria > Squamata > Lacertidae > Podarcis > Podarcis pityusensis. Next base: position 4,258,770 of record NC_138036.1, on the reverse strand, counting down.
TCTCTTCTTCTGTGGTTTCCAGCAACTGGTATTCAGAAACATTGCTTCATGGCTGGTAGTCAATAATATTTTGGAGCTGTATTCATAATATATGTGTAGAAACAAGGATCAGACATCACATGGGGCACATTTGCATTGGTGTATAAATGTTTGTATTGGTGTGTTGATGGTGATGAGCACAATCACTGCAAAATGATTCCTCACTCCTGCATGATATGGGGAAGGGCCACAGTTTAATGCCTGGCATATTCAGATAGGACTGGGAAGGCCCAATAAATCCATTGGTCTGATTTGGTGTTCCTTTATGGGGCAAGAATCATAGACTCATAGAATCGTAGAATTGGAAGAGATCTCATTGGGTCATCTTGTCCAAGCCCCTGCAGGAATCTCAACTAAAGCAGCCATGACAGATGGCCATCCAACCTCTGCTTAAAATTCCTCAAGGAAGGAAGGTCCACAACCTCCCGAGAGGGACCGTTCCACTGTCAAACAGCTCTTACCATCAGAAAGTTCTTCCTTCGGAATCTCCTTTCTTCTAACTTAAAGACATTAGTTTGAGTCCTGCTCTCCAGATCAGGAGAAAACAAGCTTGTCCCTTCTTCAATATGACAGCCCTTGAGATATCTGGAGATGACCCTAAATCACTCAGGTGCCAAATACCCAAAATACCACTTCACTCCGTACATACCGTCTTGGGTGCAAAGACTGGCTGAGGCAGCCCTCTTGGTAGTTCCTTTGCCCTGAGAGGCTCAGGGACCTGGCAGCCCAGGAGAGGGCATTTCTCTGTGGCAACTTCTAAGCTGTGGAGCTCCTTCTTCACAAATGACACCTTCATTGTATAGCTTCCAGTGAATACTGGAGACACCACCTCTTTCCCATGGCTTTTGACAAGTGGCCAACTCCTAGAGGCCAACACAGTTTCACAGACACCCCCATAGTATTATTATTTTTAGGGTGCCAAGCTCCCTCAATATTCAGAAGGCATTTGGCTCTGCCCCCTGGATCCTCACGGCATCGTGCATGTGGCGCTAGGACATTGGCGATGTCGTATGCATGATATCAAAATGCTGTGTGCCGTTGTGCACATGACATCATGACATTGCTCGGCATCTCACATGGGTCCCCTCAATCCAATAAGAAGATGGTCCCCTTCCCTAGAAGTCTACGCTTTTAGGACCCAGCTTAATTTTATGATTGTAAGTGGTTTTAAATTGTTTAATACAGTAACCTGCCCTGGGACAATAGGGTAAAGGTAAAGGGGTAAAGGGACCCCTAACCATTAGGTCCAGTTGTGACTGACTCTGGGGTTGCGGCACTCATCTCACTTTATTGGCCGAGGGAGCCGGTGTACAGCTTCCGGGTCATGTGGCCAGCATGACTAAGCCGCTTCTGGCAAACCAGAGCAGCGCATGGAAACGCCGTTTACCTTCCCTATTTATCTACTTGCACTTTGATGTGCTTTTGAACTGTTAGGTTGGCAGGAGCAGGGACCAAGCAACGGGAGCTCACCCCGTTGCAGGGATTCGAACCGCCGACCTTCTGATTGGCAAGCCCTAGGCTCTGTGGTTTAACGCACAGCGCCACCCACGTCCCTTTGTAATGCAGGAATCGCAGCTAAATGATCCCCGGCAGATGGCCATTTAACTTCAGTTTTCAAACCACTAATGATGGAAAGTCCATCACTTTCCAAGGCGAATAATAATAATAATAATAATAATAATAATAATAATAATAAACAATAAACAACTTTAGTGCCCTACAACACTCTATGCCCTGGGTGAAGTATTAACAAAGTTGGGACTTGATCATCAACTAGCTAATGTGTCATTAATTCCAATGGATCTGCTCTGGCCATTTCTGAATCCAACCCATAGCGTTGTCTCAGTCGCTTTGGACTGGCAGTGGATCCCCTGCGTTCAGTTGCTGGTGAGATTCCCCCCACCCTCCGTCTACCCTCCTCCACCCTTTGACATCCATGACAACCTGCTTAGAGTCTTCAAGTCAAGGCCAGCCTTTGCATTTGCATAAGCAAATAAAACACTAAACAAGTTTTGTATCAAATCATCTTTGCGATACCGGGCCATTCAATCCCCGAGCCTTCCCCCGTTCAGCTCCGCTGGCTCTCAATGACATTGTCTCGTAACATCCAACGTGCTGTGCCCGCATAATTAGGCGGAGTAATGGCCCGTGGGTTGTTCGTTACAAGCAACCTATTCATGTGGTTGGTTCATTTTAATCAGATCTCGTTATTCCATCCCAATAACAACATTTGAATAAGTTCCTCTGCCATCTCCTTGGGAGCGGAGTGTAGGCTCCCTAACGTTGCAGAGCTTTGAAGGGGTGGGTGGGTGGGGGGAGCCTGGAAACGGATACTCAAAGGCCCCACTTGCTGGGTTTTATGGAGGCCGTAAGTCCTCCAGGCACCACGACTCTTTAGCTAGTGGAGATGGATTGGTCCATCCTGGATGACATTAAGGCGAACACATCCTGCTTAAATGGAGGTATCTGTCTCTCCAATGTGCAGTAAAAGACATGGAGCTGAGCCGGGATGGAATGGCTCCAAGTACATTGGAACAGAAGCAGAGGGGCAAGCAGGAACAAGCAGAGAGAGACGCAGGGAAGGAGAAAAACAAATTTCAGCTACCCACAAAGCGTTCTCTCCCACTCACGCTGCAGGCACAAGGAACTCCCCTGGATTTTGTGGCAACCATAAGACATCAGAACAGGCATAGGCAAACTCGGCCCTCCAGATGTTTTGGGACTACATCTCCCATCATCCCTGACCACTGGTCCTGTTAGCTAGGGGTGATGGAAGTTGTGGTCCCAAAACATCTGGAGGGCTGAGTTTGCCTATGGCTGCATCAGAACATGGATCGGGCCCATGGTCCATCTTTCCCAGCATCCTGTTCTCACAGAAGCCAGCCAGAAACCTGTGAGAGACCCACAAGCAGGATTCAAGCACAAGAGCACTCTTCCCTCCTGAGGTTTCCAGAAACTGGGATTCAGAATCATTGCTGCCTCCAGCTGTGGTGGCAGAGCACAGCCATCAAAGCTAATAGCCATTGATAGCCCTCTCTGCCATGTGAGGCTAGCATGCTAGCAGAGAAACCATTTACTAGCACTGGTTTCCATCCTTTCTCCTCCAGCTTCCTGTCCCTCAAAGTCCTTACTTGCAGAAGTATCTTCTGAAAAAGAAAAAGTCAGCCCTGCATTCAAGTCTTCTAACATAGGTGTCAGGGAACTGACATCGGAGCCAGAGGCGGAGGCTAGGCTCTCAAGCGATGCTGGAGAAGGGTCCAGCAGGAGGAGAGGCGGCTCACCAGCTGGGGAAAGAAATCAGCGTAAAACCAGGGATAAAGGGGGGCAGATGGGGGAATCGGCGAGGGGGCTCCAGGACTCCTTGCCGGAGATCAGCGAGGAGAGCACGGGTCCGCCGCTACCCACGCCCTCCCTGCGCAGAAGACTTCCGCACAGGGAGAGTAGGAGGAGACTTGGAGTCAAACAACTTTTATGCTGGAAAAGGTTTAAGAAACGCCCACTGACGGATTCTGCTAGCGACTGAACAGCCACGAAGTGCAGGGCTGTCCAGACAGAAAAGGTTTAACAAGGCAACCTAGCCAGGAGTGGCACCAACTTGCGCATGAGCAACCCCTACATTTATTACAATAGGGATGCAGAACCTCAGGTCTGTGGGCTGCAGATGTGGCCCTCTTGTCATCTCTGACTGGCCCCAGTCCACGTACACCCCCAGGTCCTAATCCATTCCTTTCTCATGTACGTATTTTTCCCTGGTCGGTCTGTGTCTTTAAACACTTAACAATGTATTTTGCTTACCTGGGTGGAGGACAAAGAGGAATGTGTATGTTGATGCAACCCAGTCAGATGGGTGGGGTACAAATATTAAAATTATTTTTATTAAAATTATTAAACAACCATCCTATGCTTAGGTAAAATTTACATGCATCGTTCCTTCCACTTTTCCCTCTGGCTCCATCAACCAGAGTGGCCGCTGTTTACTTGAAAGAGAATATGGGGTCTTGGGCTAAAAATGACTCACCCCACTCCCACCCCTGATATACTATGACTCCATATCCCTCAAGTGTCCCAGAAAAACTGGGGTATCTCGTGTTTTCCTTGCAAGAGAATGGTGGCCCTTTGGGGCACTGTGATCTCATGCAATTTCATGCCATGATATCCCCTGGAGGGGGAACCACTTTTGGGGGGGGGGTGCTGTGACCTTGCACAGTGCCCCAAAGTATGCATTTTTGGGCACCATGCCTGAAAAAAAGTGTTTTGGTATTTTTAGTGGAAAGTTGTGGTGTGAAGTCGCACGAGATCACGCCTCCCAAAATGACCACGAGAAAATAAATGAGAAGATAGCTAGCCTCTCGGGTGCTGGGTACGGTGCACACGTCCTGCAGCCGGGGGCAAGGCGGGGCAAGCCATTCATGGGGGCGAGTGTGCAGCATGGAGACTCTCTGCCGCCTCCCCCTCAGCTGTAGGGCAGCTGAGGGAGAGGCAGGGGGCAGATGCAATCCCCACACTGCCGTTTCAGGCAGCACAGAGCCTGCAGGCGCCCAAGCCACCCACGTCACTCCCAGGAGAGATGCGTGGCTTGGGCACACTACAGGCCCCATAGCAAGTGCCAGCCCCTGCAGTGTGGCACCCAGTGCCAGCCGTGTTTCATTACGTTACATTATGTTACGTTATGTTACTAAAAGGTTTCGTGAGCCCAATTTTTAAAAATATTTTTTTTAAACTCATATTTTTCTTTTTTTATTAACTTTTATTTAATGTTACAGAAGAATGAATAGAAAAAAAGAAATAGAAACAATACATAAAAACATTTTGTCTACACAATTTTCCAGAATGCAGACTAGAAAAGAAGAAAGACAAAAGAGAAAAGAAGGAAACAAGAAAAAGAATGAAGAGGAAAAATACTTTCCATAATCAATTATTCCAAATTCATACTTCAAACATTACAATATTTAAATCCTAGTTAAAATATTATAAAAGACTTCCACCGCATTCACCACAGGTTTCTTGGTTATCTAATTCACCTTTACATCTATTCTTCAGTCACTTCCTTTTTCTTAAATTCTTCCATACCCCATCTAATCTTTGTATTCTCAGTATTCTTCACAAGGTTAGTCTAAGCACAACCAAACTTTCATGTTTGATCCCTGTTTGTGTAAATATTCATTTAAGCATTCCCATTGTTTCTGTACCATAGTTTTAGATTTGTTGTTGTTGTTTAGTCGTTTAGTCGTGTCCGACTCTTCGTGACCCCATGGACCAGAGCATGCCAGGCACTCCTGTCTTCCACTGCCTCCCGCAGTTTGGTCAGACTCATGTTTGTAGCTTCGAGAACACTGTCCAACCATCTCGTCCTCTGCCGTCCCCTCCTCTCCCAACATCAGGGTCTTTTCCAGGGAGTCTTCTCTTCTCAGGAGGTGGCCAAAGTCTTGGAGCCTCAGCTTCACGATCTGTCCTTCCAGTTTATGCCTTACTATATCCCATCAAAAAGGGAATGGTTAAGCAAACTATGTGAGTATCTGGAGTTAGCAAAATTAAATTCATATTTTTCTCATGTTGTCACCACCCTCAGTTATGACACCCGGGCTGGACCGCAGCCCCTTCCTCTGCCACTGAGTAGTGGGTGAACTTTCTCAGCCAGAGGGACGCATTGTGATTTTTTTTTTTTCTGGGGGCAATTGCTGGTGGTAGATGGGACCAGGGGGCCACAGCAAGTGTAGAAACAAATGTGAATTTTACCCTTGCGTGCAGTAGGTTAGTTTCTACACAAAGACACACACGCACACACTTGACATACACTCACTTCTCTATCCTGCAGGCAGGCAAGCAGGTGGTATTAGCTGAGTCCGAGGACAGATTCCAGCCAGGATAAAACATCCAGGATGCAAAACAGGGCCAGTGAGAGGTGTGCCCTGGGGAGCATTCTGGGGGGCCATATAGCAAGGCTCAGAGGGCCACATTCAGCCACCGGAACTGAGACACACACACACACACACACACTTTAAAGTCCTCACCCTCCACTGGTGCTCCATGCTCTATCCTGGGCCTGCCTTTGACTCTCCAGAGATGCATATAAAATAAAATATTTTCCGAGATTCCAAATCTTCAGAGTATTAGTTTCGCTGTCAGCTATGGCTCCCCAGTTGTAGGCAAGAAGAAAGTGGGAGAAGAGAGAGGCGGCGATCTAATTCAGAGCCGGTATTGACTACCTCCGGATAATTCAGGAGATTATTTGGTTCCCATTACTTTGATTCAATTCCCCTCTAATCCGCCGAAGCATTAACACAATTAGTGGGTTATTGGGGTGTCGGTGGATTCAATTCCTTTGCACAATTGGCCGGTGGGTAATTTACCACCATTTTAATTTTAAACAGGGGCCAGCAACTGCTAGACGGTAAGAAAAAGTGTTCAGAATAGCGGCTGGGTGGGTGTGGGGGTGTGTGCGTGTTGCATGCGAAGCTTTTCATCATCAGAATTTAGTGACTCCTGTTGCACCTTCCATTTCTCTCTCCTGCACCTCTCCCCCCCCCCGAATTCCCTCCCCCCACCCCATTCCTAGTGTTCATGGGAAATTATTTAAAAGGAGCGATGGGGTAGATGAATGCCTACAAATCAAGAAACCCATCTGAAGCTGTCATCTTACTTACAGCCATTTCGCAACCTCCCTGGTCCTTAAAATGATACATTTTATTTTTAATCTGCATGGGAGGCGGAATTTAGACCAGGGCCCAATGAGAGAGAGAGAGCCCTGCAACGCCTTCCTACAAGATGTGGCTGGGAATTAAAATCCATAACCTCAGGTTAATACAAAAGGCAATTGGGGGGGAAATGGAGATTTTTGAATTGTTACGGCGGCTTCTTAGCCTCCTACGTGTTGTACTTAGATGTGTTTCAAAGTTCTGGCTCCCCCCACGCGCTGCAGGAACCAGCTCTTAATATTCGTCACAGACAGAGACCTGCATCTTAAGATTTGATGGGATTTGTCTAATCAATTTCACACATACACTTTTTGGGTTGTCACGACCCCATCAATGGAGAACAGGGCTGTTGGTGTCTACTAGCCCAAATGGCCACGGTCTGCCTGCACTGCTGGAGGAAGTAAGCCTCTGAATACCAGTTGCTGCTGCTACAGCTCCTATGTTCACTGAACTGTAGAGCTGGAAGGGACCCTCAAGCCCACCCCCCTGTAATGCAGGTAAAGGTAAAGGTAAAGGGATCCCTGACCATTAGGTCCAGTCGTGGCCGACTCTGGGGTTGTGGCGCTCATCTCGCTTTATTGGCCGAGGGAGCCGGCGTACAGCTTCCGGGTCATGTGGCCAGCATGACTAAGCCGCTTCTGGCGAACCAGAGCAGCGCACGGAAATGCCGTTTACCTTCCTGCCAGAGCGGTACCTATTTATCTACTTGCACTTTGATGTGCTTTTGAACTGCTAGGTTGGCAGGAGCTGGGACCGAGCAACGGGAGCTCACCCCGTCACAGGGATTCGAACCACCGACCTTCTGATCGGCAAGTCCTAGGCTCTGTGGTTTAACCCACAGCGGCACCCGCGTCCCTTTGTAATGCAGGAATTGCAGGTAAATAATCCCTGGCAGATGGACATTTAACTTTGGTTTTCAAACCACTAATGAAGGAAAGTCCATCACTTTCCAAGGCGAATCCACTGAACATCCCTTCCTGTCTTACGTGTGTAGTTCCCTCCCCAAAGAGGAGCTTCTGTTCCTTCATGATATAGTTTTCATTGTATGCTGGAGTTTCATCTCTTTATCCTGGCATTTGAGATAATTTGTATTTTTAAAATTGCATTTTTATTTTTGCATTGCTCTAACCCACCCCAGTACCCTATAGTAAAAGGTGGGCAAGAAATCAAATAGATAACAACAGCAAATAAGCAAAACAACTGCAATTAACCCATCCCAATTCGCAACATTGCCTTGGGCAGAGAAGTGGCTTGAGAGAGAGCTCCGAAGTTAGAGAACTGCCTGCTTTAGATGCATAGTTATATACCCATAGTCAGATTGCAAGGTGCCATGGTATGATTCACATGAATACACTCTTTTCAGTTTTGCAGAGGCAGGAATCTTCACTAGGACCTTGCAAATAGCATCTTGAAAGTGCAGACATGTTTCCTTATCTCCCACTGCTACCCAATTACCCCAAGCTCTGAAAGGCAGATTGGAAAAATACTGAGTCAGGGGCTCAGAACTGATTTAAGGGCCAATACGCCGAGTCCTTGAAGAGTTAAGAACAGTGGGTTTTATACCACTGGCAAAGGACATTTCTAGGCATCCCAAGGGAGAATCTAGCATTTGCTAGTAACCCCAGAGGCCCTTGAGTTATTGGACCTTAAAATTGCAAGATTATTATGTATGGAAAAGCTATTTTAGGTCATTCCTACAGTTTTCTCAAATGTTATTAGTTGTCATTTTTCTTTCTTTCTTTTCCCGGCCAGACCTGCATACCAGGGATCTTTGACCTGCGAGTTTTTCAGGGGGGGAATAAGAAAAATAAAACAAATGGGATTTTCATTTATTTATTTAGAGGATAGGGGAGAAATCCATTTGCTTTTTTTAAAAAAATTAAAAAAGAAAGTTCTGAAGAGGCGTTTTACTTGCAAAGGACAGACTGATACCCTGAAGGAATGGGATGGTATATTGGGGAGGGGAAGAGAGGAATTCTGGCTGCCTTCCGAGCCAAGCCACATACTATAGTGGAGAGAATATATTAAATAAATAAAAACCACCTCTGCATTTTAATGGGGCTTCTGCAGAATTTGAGCCGTGGTGTTGGGTGTAAGAATGTAAGACCTTGCAGGATCAGGCCCACCTAGTCCAGCATCACGTTCTCACAGTGGTCAACTAGGTGCCTATGGGAAACCAGTGAGCAGGACACAAGGACAAGATCATTCTCCCCTCCTTCAGAAGCATTGCTGTGGAGGAAGCACAAAGCCACCGTTGCTCCAAGCCAGCAATAGTCCTCTCCTCCAGAAGTGAGGAGTGCTCATCTGAACTGAGCTAATTCATGAGCACTGCACCACCACCAGCGTCATGGGAGCTTTTGGTTCTATTTCACATTACTCCGTGGAAGGAGCGAGGGACTGTAGGCTGTGTATTAGGTGCAGGAATCAACCCATGTATTCATTTTTTTATTTTAATAAATTAGGTAAAGGTAAAGGGACCCCTGACCATTAGGTCCAGTCATGGCCGGCTCTGGGGTTGCAGCACTCATCTCGCTTTATTGGCCAAGGGAGCCAGTGTACAGCTTCTGGGTCATGTGGCCTGCTTCTGGCAAACCAGAGCAGCGCACGGAAACGCCGTTTACCTTCCCGCCGGAGCGGTACCTATTTATCTACTTGCACTTTGACGTGCTTTCGAACTGCTAGGTTGGCAGGAGCAGGGAGCGAGCAACGGGAACTTACCCCGTCGTGGGGATTTGAACCGCCGACCTTCTGATCGGCAAGTCCTAGGCTCTGTGGTTTAACCCACAGCTTACAAACTACTTAATACTGCAGCTTTTAAGCAGTGCATTGGTGGGATCTAGCACATATTATGAAATCAGCTAAAGAGATGATGTTTTCTGGCCTCAGACCAAGGAAGCGGTGCCCTATTGGAGCAGAACATGGATACCGATGTGCATTTGTGATACACATTTGAATATAAACCAGTCTGGGTCACAATTAAATTTAGCTGGATTAGGGTCCATAAGCATTGCAGATTTTGAAAGTGTTGCAATAATACGTCAGGGTTTTTGGTTTATAAATCCAGCTTGATGTCCTCTTTTTTGGAGGGTGCATGAAGCCGAAGGACCCAAGATCAATTGCTTTCTCCTACCCTAAACCTTTCCCTGCCAGTTCAGCACCGGAAACCCTCTATGGCCAGCCTGGAGAGGGTAATATCCACTCTGAAAATTGCATTCAACAGATGCCATGCATTAATCTGAGACGGGGGTAATCAGGTTTGTATGCTTACAGCATCTCCCATCCATGGATACCAAACTTTGTTACGGGGATGATCAAATTACATCTCACCAAGGCCTGGGTGGATTTGATCTAGGCAGACCCCTTGGAGTGTGACATCTGCAGGTTTGCTACATGACGGTGTGTTTTGAAGAAAGAGAAGAGCAGGACACAGACTCCGGCTTCCAACATTGTGTGAATACAACAAGGGATGCTTTTGGGGGTTTTTTTAGATGGGGAATGCTTCAATTTTGATGGTGAGAACCGCTGCCTGGTCACTCCCAAGTCCACCTTGTTGGAGACCCTTCTCCATCCCCAGTTTCTTGTATTTGCAATGCTTGTATTTCCAATCTCCCTTCCTTCTAAGCTTCCTAGGTTCTTCCTCTCCTCGCTTGTCCTCTGCTTGGTCACTGCTTGCAACTGAATCATCTTCCGTTGCCCAAGCAGCTAGCAGGACACTCCTGTGGCAACTGTAGGATTCCAGGAATGTCCCATTTTTCCTTAGAACTTACTTTCATCAGAGAAATGTTGGAGGGTATGCTCTTGGGTCCTGTGGGCTAAGGGGTTGGGAATCATGGAACAAGACAGGGCTCAGGATGTGGTCAGAGAAAGTATTGGGAGGCCTGAACAAGACATTCCCAAGACAGGGTTCTTCAGATGGTCTCTGGACACCTGTGTCTTCCTCCATGACTCCACTTGTTGTTCTGCTCTCTACAGGGTCTCGAGCCTCTCATAGAGTTTTCTCCAGGTTGTAGGTCAGATGGAATTCTAAGATAGCTCCCCAGCTATCAAGGGTCCCCTAACCCACAAACGGTAGAGAATTCTTCAGAATTTCACTCCATTTCCCACAGTTTTGTCAGATGTTGCCTGCAAACCTTCAAATTTATGTTTTCAGGAATAAGGGCCAGAACTTTAGCTGAGATTCTTGAATTGCTGAGGGTTGGACTAGATGATGCTTTTCCAACTCTACAATTCTATGAACTTTCTTCAGAACTTCCAGCATCCAATGTGAATGGATTTTTTTTTTAATCTTCTCTGCTGAATTTTTATACTAGTGAGGTGAGCAGAACTATATACAGTATCCCAAGCATGGTCACACCAGAGGTTTACACAAAAGCATTGTAATATCGGCATAATATTATGCCAATTTGAATTTCAGTTTAGGCGAACTCTGTGCGCCTTTAGAGATGTGGGAGTTTCAGTGGACCCTGCTCATTTAATTTTACCTCAGATTCCCTACAGATAGCCTCCTTAGTGAGAACAGCCACCCCCACACGCTCAGGCAAGAAAAATTTTGCACCGACTCGATGGGCGACTTTGGCAGAAGTTGTTGCCGGCCTCCTAAGACTATTGGCCCATGATCTGGTCATTGAACAGAAGAGAGAGGGAGGGGGAGAAGAGGGAGGGGGAATGACTGAAGGCTTTATAAATGTAAATGATTTGGCAAGGACGGTTTAGCGGCCCTGGGTGGAAGATTGCGCTCGCCGTTCCAAGGCACTTATTTCTGAAATCACAGTGCTGGAGTCTATCCGAAAGCTGTTTCCTATGTTTGCTTTTTCAATCAGTGAATATCAGGTTGTCTCTTTTTATCTCTGCGCTCGGATATGCCAAGATTAAATGAAACCTTGGTGGGGGAAGGGTTTGAGAGAGAGGAAGAGAAAGGGAGAGTCACACCATGGACCTCAACTTCTGGGGCCCTGTCGCTCTTTACTTATTAATCCTCCTGTTTCCTTGCCAATCCATCCCCCCCCCCTTTATTATTACTATTATTGCTTTAAAAAGATCCACAAAGTCAATCAGTTTCAGATTATTGGTCCCGGAGACAGATGTTTGGCAAGTCATTTTGTGCTGCTGAATCCTTCAGATGCTTTGCTTGCTCTCTCGCTCGCTCGCTCGCTCACTCTCCCTCTCCACCTCCTGCTCATTTAAAGCATATTTGCAGGCCTCCCCCCTCTCCCTTTTCAAAATGTCTTTAACTGCCGAACACTCGCTCCCACTGGGTAGACTAATGGTGTTGGACACAATATGTGTGAACATGTCTTCGGAGGCTGGGTCCTCCGGCGCTTTCCCTCCCTTCAAAATCATTGTTTATTTAGTCCTTGGGCCTCAGAACCATCTGCAGTCCCTCTGGCTCCCGTTGTTTTTAAAGTCCTATTAAGTTTCTGAACTTCTCCTCGGAGCATTATTCTATTTCTAAACAACCAGCAACAACTTCCTGTCAACGCCGGAGCCTGCCAAGCAAATTAAGGGTGGCAGTTTCATTCTTTCCAACTGTGGCAGGCTCGAGTCCAATGTTATTTCGTGCGGGAGCAACTGTTATATATATAGTTTTCAAGTTTTCTTGGTGGGAGGGGTGGTGTTTGGGGGGCTTTTTGCGAAGAAAGAGCCCATGGGGACAGCCCGCACGCTTGGGTTGAGAAATTGCAGGCAACTCTCACTCTGTCAGAAAAGCACAAAGGATTGTGAAGACCAGACCCACTTAACGGTCATCTGGGAAGGCAACAGAGGAGGGTTGACTTGGTGTCATTCCCAATTAGGTTTTTGTTGGCAGACAGTGAAAACTTGTTTCGTTCGGGCTTTTTTCTGCTAAATATAATTTCCTTTCTTCCTAGCGGTGTTTTCCGCTGCTGCCGCCACCTCTGCCTTATAAGCGTCTGATACGATCCTGAATTCCAGCCCTGTATCATAGAAAGATAGGTGGGGAATTTGGTTCAGTTCACGTTATAGGGTGAAGTTACCTAATTCGTACTTTCTGGTACAATGCATGGACTGAAATGGACTGAAATCACTGAAGAGTCGCATTTATCCGAATGTTGCAATGCAGTTCTCCAACTAAGTCGTGTGTAGCAGAAGTCATGTATTAAAGTGGACATGGGTATGCATATATTGGGGGGGTGGGACACAAAAATTGCATTTTATTGGGACAAAATGCTTTGTGCCCCCCCCCCAAAAGAAAGTATCATGGCAGATTTCGCCAGCCCAACTTCATGGGTCCAAAGGTCCTGTTTCCATAGCATCTTTGGGTTGAACCTACAATATATGTGCTGGGTACCCTTCCAGGCAACCAACAGATGGATTGTATGCACAAGAAAGCTCACACCTGTAGTCTGTGTGTGAGCAGGGTCCTTGAACTTGTAGAAGGTAGAGATAGGAGCAGCAGACACAATCAAATTACCTCCGTAAAAAATGCATTCCCTTCTCCATAGGAGGGTTGCTTGCATAGAGGCGATGTTGCCCTTTTACTGTGCTGTGCCCCACGCCAGGGGCCTGTGAAGATCAAGATGCTGATATATAAATAACTCAGATACCTAAATCAGTTCCAAACAGGGTCATCCCAGCAACAGAGCCCCTTTCCAGTGGGGTGTTTCTCCTGCGAATGTCTCCATGAAGTGAATGGGAGGGACACAAGAGCACAGCTGTTCCTGGTGGATTATATTTATTTTGATTTCTTTCAAGACATTTTTTTGCTCAGTCTTTCCACACCAGGGTCTCAAGGGTAGCTGACAATAAGGAAAAAATACAGGTCGTGAAATGCAAAATGGGAAATAGCAGCTGGAACGTTGCAGGTGACAAAGCAGGAGAATGGTGTCCAGCATCAAAATGGCCTTCTCCACTTTTGAAAGGCAAGCATAAGGATCACAGGGGAGGGCAAAGTGGGAGCAGCCCCCTTCCCAGGTAAACCATAATTTCCAGATACCCAGCTTTCTTTTAAAAGAAAGAAGGGGGAAAAGAGCATGTTTCTAGCATTTGTAGAATCCGAGATCTGAGGCAAAAGCACGGGCATTATTCTTCTCAAAATGGTTGTTAGAAGCTGGTCTTCTCTGCCCTTTCAATGTTTCTAGTTGTTGTTGTGGTTGTTGTTGTTCTTGTTGTTGTTATTTCATTCTCTAAGGAGCTCAAGGTACCCCTCTTTGCTGATTTTAACACCTGAAAGGGGTTGTAGGAATGGAGATGATATCTTAGATATTTGGGACTTAAGTTTATTTTTACCCACTTTCTTATTTGGGACGCGGGTGATGCTGTGGGTTAAACCACAGAGCCTAGGACTTGCCGATCAGAAGGTCAGCGGTTCGAATCCCCATGATGGGGTGAGCTCCCGTTGCTCGGTCCCTGCTCCTGCCAACCTAGCAGTTCGAAAGCACATCAAATTGCAAGTAGATAAATAGGTACTGCTCCGGTGGGAAGGTAAACGGCGTTTCCGTGAGCTGCTCTGGTTCGCCAGAAGCGGCTTAGTCATGCTGGCCACATGACCCGGAAGCTGTACGCCGGCTCCCTCAGCCACTAAAGCGAGATGAGCGCCGCAATCCCAGAGTCGGCCACGACTGGACCTAATGGTTAGGGGTCACTTTACCTTTACTTTCTTATTGCATTTATATCCCACGTTTTTCTCCAAGTAGCTCAGTTTGGCATGTACGGGTGTCCCCCTCCTCATGTCCTCCCCACAACAACCCTGTGAGGTAGGTTAGGCTTGAGAAGTAGCGGCTGGTTCCCAAAGTCACCCAACAAGCTGCATTGCAAAGGAGGTATTTGAACCCTATTCTCCCAAGTCCTAGTCCCACACTGTTACCACCACACTCCCCCTGAGTTGTTTCAGGCTCCTGAGTTGTTTATGGTCCTTGATGTCATGATCTACTTTCCTTCCCTCCTCAAAGAGCTATTTTGTACTCCATGGAAGTGAGGAATGGTTGAAGAAGTTGGGTACGTTTTGCCCAGAGAAGAGAAGTGAGAAATGATACAATAGGCATCTTCAAATTGTCAGGAGTTCAGCCTTACACTCGAGTAGGACCCTGGTAGAGACACATGCCCGACTGGCATGTTCCCTCCCTCCTGATCGATCGTTCAGGAGCTTCATAAACTTTCTTCTGCCCGAACATCACAGCTACCGATGCCAACAGACATTGGCACACTTAGGGATCCGCAGAGTTTGCGCATCTTGCGTGACAGACCTCAGCAACTCAGCATTTTGGTTAATCTACTTTATTTACATAGAAACACACATGGAGCACTGCAACATGGCTCCCTCTCTCTCTAGCATCAGACAGCAAAGAGAAAAAGAACAAAGGACAATAGTCCCACTTCACGGAACACAGTAACACAAACATACTGTCTTCGTCACTTCCCACTCTGTGGAGTCAAAACATACACCGTCATGTGATAGACAATAATCCCATGACTGCAATCATGGAGCAGGAATGCTAACACAAATATCAGAAGGACTGCAACATGGAAGATGGAGCAAGCTTGTTTTCTGATGCTCCAGAAGGCAGAACGAGAACCAACAGATTCAAACCACAAGAAAGGAGATCCCGTCTAAAGATTATGAAGAACCTTCTGATAGCAAGAGCTGTTCAACACTGGAACGGGCTGCCTTGTCTTTCATTGGAGGTTTTTAAACTGAGGTTGGATGGCCAGGAATTCTTTAGATGCGATTCCTGCACAGCAGAGGGTTGGACTAGATGACATCTTGGGTCACTAATTCTCTGATCCAGCCCAGCCAGACTTGGGCACCAAGTCAGAAGCAAGTCACGTTGTCTTGAGATGTTTTCTCCGTGATGGAGCTTGAGGCTCGTGGTCACCATGTGGAACGATGCCCTGTGGGACATTCTTCTGTGCACTGATGGACTCAGCCAAGCGAGTCTGTTCCAGCAAGCCGCCGACCGCCTCAGCATGCCCTCCAACAAGTTTCCACATATGTGAATGATGTCTCCCTGAGCTGCGACCCGTTTATTCCTGATTCCTCGCTGTTGTCAGGAAGGGAGGGGCTTCTCTGAGGACACACAGTGCACTAGAAAGTGGAATTTGGAAGTGGATGCAATTAACAGGAGAGATGGGGCATCAAAAGGGAAGAAGAGAGAGAGAGAGAGAGAGAGAGAGAGAGAGAGAGAGAGAGAGAGAAATCCCTGCTATTGAAGTCCAGGAAGAATATGACTTTCTGCATACATAGAGACAGGCATTCACTGTATGAACATTGGTGACTCCCTGAGTAGGAGTGAAAATGTAATTAACTAGATACCTGCTTAGTTTAAATAGATTTTTCCTTGTTTCTTTTATTTGTTATTTTGTGTGTGTGTGCTGTTCTATTCTCCTGTGCGTGAGTCTTTTCTTTAGACTGGCAACTCCCCAACTCCCTTCCCCTGCAATCCCAAATCTAAGTCCCTCTGGCTCAGTGTAATTTAACAAAGGTTGTTCCAGTAGAATTTGAAATTAATAATTTCTAATAGGCAAATCAATGGTAGTTTAAGAACTATTGTCCTGTGTATTTGCCTAGGTGTGTGTGAGAGAGTGCAAGCTTTTAGAGCAGGTTGGCTGATTTCAAAGGACAGTATATTTGAATGCTATTTGAGTTTAATTACTTTTTGATGATTACCTGTTATGTGTTTTTAGATTTTTGTGTTTTATCTATGTTGTTTTAGTTTGCTTGTAAACCACCTTGAGTCCTGGTCTCTGGATAAGGTGGGTTGTTGTTGTTGTTGTTGTTGTAGATTTTACACACACACACACACACACACACACACACACACACACAAAGAGTGCATTTTTTCTTTAAAAAATGTCTCATTTTCCTACTCATATTGAAATACTGCCCCTCAATGAGGCCAAACTTAGATTCACAAAATGTTTAGGGGTATGTGTACCTCTGAATCTGCCAGAAAAAAAGCTTTGTGTGTGTGTGTAAATTGCAGATGTTTTGAATATTCTCCACTCTTAATTCCCGGGGCTAAAAGAGCTACTTGGATTAGATAGGAGGAACCCCCCCCCCCCGCAAAAAAAGGTGTGTTCACCTTTTGTCAGTGTTTCTTGATGTCCTGAATTTGTTAAAATGCCATTCTTTCCCCAGATACTTTCATTTCCCCATCCTCCTTCCTGGATCACCTATCACTCATAGATCTCAGCCAATCAGGGATCCTATAATGAATAGGATAACATCAAGGCATGGTGTATCCAGTTCAGCAGCCCCCAGAGAGATAGCTTTGCCCCTCCTGCATAGTGGCAAAAAGAACATGGGATTGACTGCACACCACTAAGATGTGTGTGGTCATAGCACAACCAGGCGGACACGCCCAGTCTCAGTGGTGCATTCTGCTTGGATAGTGTGGCGTTTGCCTTCTTATGTGTGTGACATCATACTGGGTTCATAGGGAAAGGGTTAACTAATTGTAAAATGACTAACCAATGGGAACCCAGGGGGCAGAGTTAACTGTGTATAAGGGTTAATAAGAGTTAGAGTTTGAGTTGTTGAGAAGACAGTCTGGAGTTAGAAGAGACAGAGAAGATAAATCTGTGGGTTGGGCTAGTCTGGTGTGAGAGAGGGAGAGAATTTGTTAAGAGGAGTCTGTCAAACAGTTGAGATGATCAGTCAGAAGGTATTAGGCCAGTATAGGCCGGTAAAGAAACTAAAGTTAAGATACTGACAGGAATATTATCTGAGAAACCATAGACTTGTTAAGGTTTGTAAAATAAACTTGTTTTTTTCGGTTCACTTTTGACAGCTAACTGGACTCAGTGTTTTACCAGGGAGTAACGGATTGGTGGCAGCGGGGAAGTGAGCACAGTGGTGGCACAGGGATCAACAGACTGTTAAACATCCGGGGACCCTGTGTGATTGCCTACATAGTAAATCCAGCGCTGTGAATCATCTCTGGGAAGCCACTACTGTGATTCTCCTCTGGGCCATTGTCTAAGCAGGCATAGCTGCAGTTGTTTGTTATCATAGTCCAAGGGTGGGGAGCCTCAGGTCTGGTGACTGAATGTGGCCCCCCACGCCTTCTTCTCTGGCCCTTGGGAGTCTTGCTAAGATGCTCCCCCTGCCCAGTCACCCCTTTGTCGGGTATTCTAGCATTTTGGTGAAGCCTCTTGCTTGCCAGGATGAAGGGCTGTGAATGGACAGCAGCCTACTGTGCAGAGGTAAAATTTGCATTTGTTGCCCCTCCCACTTTTGCCTCTATCCCCACCCACCACTAGCATGTGACCTCTGGAAGTCAGCCTAGGCGGGAATGCAGTTCTCAGGCTTAAAAAAGTCTCCTTCCCTCACCCAGTCCAGTCCCTCCCTCTCTCCTGGCCTCAAACTTTTGACTTCCTGGTTCAAATACCGCCTGACTGGTTTTTGGCAAAGCAATATTTTCCCAGCCCCTGCTTTAATAGAGTGAGTAAATCATGCTCTGGGACACGGGTGGCACTGTGGGTTAAACCACAGAGCCTAGGACTTGCCAATCAGAAGGTCGGCGGTTCAGATCTCCACGATGGGGTGAGCTCCCGTTGCTTGGTCCCTGCTCCTGCCCACCTAGCAGTTCGAAAGCACGTCAAAGTGCAAGTAGATAAATAGGTACTGCTCTGGCGGGAAGGTAAACAGTGTTTCCGTGCGCTGCTCTGGTTCGCCAGAAGCGGCTTAGTCATGCTGGTCACATGACCCAGAAGCTGTATGCCTGCTTCCTCGGCCAATAAAGCAAGATGAGTGCCGCAACCCCAGAGTCGGCCACGACTGGACCTAATGGTCAGGGGTCCCTTTACCTTTACTAAATCATGCTGGCCAACTTTGCAGGGCTGTCATGAGGATTAAGGGACCTGAAGTGTTTTGAGAACTGGTTAGGCGTTCCTCTAGGAACGTCTGGTAATATCCTTGCTGCTTTCCGTACCCTGCAATCTGTTTGCAAGTGTGAATAAGCTGCCCTAAAATGCACTTTTTCTTTAACCCGAAAGAAAAAAAGTTGCAAAGGAAAAGGAGAAAAGAGCATGTTATCTGCATTCTCCTCGCAGCGTCTCTTAATAATTTAATTCCCATTATGACTGCCTGCATGCACAGGGTGGGGTGGGAGGGGAAGGAGGGAGGGAGAGAGGGGAAGAAGATTTATAGAGAGATTTCACTCCAGGTTGAGTTTTTGTCTTTCCATGTTTTCTTGGCATTTATCATGCATGTTTTAATTTAGATCTGAGACTTGTTACCATCTGGTCATTATTGCAAAGAAATATTCATTTTCTCTGAGTGACAGGGGCTTCATTCATCACAGGGGGAGATGATTGCCCCCTCACTTCCCCTTTGCCTCCTCCCCTTGGCTTGAACTGGAGACGAAAGGTGGTGAGAACGCAGCGAAGCCGCAAGACGCTGGCACCCGAGATGAGGAGCAGCGGAGAGGGCTGGGGTGGAAGCATCCGTTCGTTCATCCATGGTGGCAAAAATGAGCCTTGCACTTCCACGCAGCTGCTCACGCCAGGCTGAAGCAAACAGCGAGCCTAGCATTTCAAGCAAATCCTTCTCGCCTGAATATTCCGCGGAAATTCAAATTTGTGTTCCAAAACCGGGACTGGGCCTGTCCATTCAGAAGGTTTGCATGCACAAAGTGCTTCGATAATTCAAAAAAGTGTTATGGAGGATTACGGTGGAAGTTCATCGCAATGCCTCCTGTGATTCTGTCCTTCCTGCCTCTGCAGGAAGTGGTGTGGGAAGCAGGAAGGGGCAGCAGAGTTCTCTGCACCGACTTGGGGCAAGTAGCAGCCAAGAAGGTCTAGCCTACATAGAACCATAGAATTGCAGACTTGTAGAGTTGGAAGGGACCCACAAGAGTCATCTAGTCCAACCCCCTGCAGTGTGGGGATGGGGGCTGATGAGAAGCCCTGACAAGTGACCATCCAACTTTTGCTTAAGAACCTCCAATGAAGGGGAGGTCACTACATTCTGAGGCAGTCCACTCTACTGGCATACCATCACTGTTTCTGATCTTCTGCACCTGCATTTACAGTGGTACCTCGGGTTACAGACACTTCAGGTTACAGACACTTCAGGTTACAGACTCCGCTAGCCCAGAAATAGTACCTCGGGTTAAGAACTTTGCTTCAGGATGAGAACAGAAATTGCATGGTGGCGGGAGGCCCCATTAGCTAAAGTGGTACCTCAAGTTAAGAACAGTTTTAGGTTAAGAATGGACCTCCAGAATGAATTAAATTCTTAACCCGAGGTACCACTGTATTCTGATAAAGAAAGACACAAAAACTCTGCATGGACACTAAGCCAAAGAATGAAAAATCACTACACTCGTCTTTCTCCCCCACCTCTCCCGCCCCCTCCCACAACTTCACAGTGTCTATGACACAAAATGTAACCGACCCTATAGAAAGGACTCTGTAAACTGAAAACAGAGACATCGTATGTGCCCTTGTTAACTGTGAAAATCCTTTACTAAAAACAACTATAAAAAAGCAAAAAAAGGGGGGGGCTCATGAAATTTCCATACACATTTTTATCTGAAATGCACGTTGTTGTTTTTTAATTTCTACTGCATTATATGCATTTGTGTGTACCACTTCTGATTTGAAAACTGCGTTTCAAAATTAGAAGTGCAAGTTTTTGATGGAGGGTTTCAATTAAACTCAAGCCAAATTGGATTTCCCCACTTCCCTAGCTAGAACCTACTCATCATTTCACTGCTTTCATTGTCCTCTCTGCTACATTGCCCTGTGGTAGGATCATCTTATTTTTGAATGATCCTCTCCTATCATCACCCTTTGAGTTTGTTTCCCCTTTGGTGGTGCAATTGTGTAGTCGAAACCAAACTGGCTGCTTGGGGCCAGGATCCCATCCACCTCACAATGTGATACCTAGTTGGTTGAGATCACCCATGTGACGAATGCAGGAAAAAGATTGAGTTGCCAGGCTGGGTGGAACAGTGGACAGGGAATAACAGCAGAAGATGGGAGAAAGAGCAGATCCAACAGGATCAATAAATGGGAATCTCTCCGCAATCACAGCGTTTTTTAACAAATATTCACACCATGC
This sequence comes from Podarcis pityusensis, assembly GCF_964106645.2. Taxonomy (NCBI): domain Eukaryota; kingdom Metazoa; phylum Chordata; class Lepidosauria; order Squamata; family Lacertidae; genus Podarcis; species Podarcis pityusensis. The sequence goes on along the minus strand of NC_138036.1, from coordinate 4,238,013 downwards.
CCCCCTACTAACTGAGTCCAACCTGCGTTGCAGCTAACTGAATCCTACTCAAAAGTAGACCCATAGAAACATATGGAACCAAACCAGTCATTCCCATTAACCTCATGGGTCTTTTCTACAACCCTTTTGCCTGCAGTAGGGTGTGCCTGCAACCCCATCCCTCTCCCCTGTGACCCCTACTACATATGCCTGGACTGCATGCATGAGCCAACCCTATGATTAAGGAGAAGAGCAGTGGGGTGGGCGGCCGAGGCAGAGGAGCCACCCCACAGAGGCGGCGGCAGCCCCAGATGTGCCTGCGCGGCACAAAGAGGAGGCCTGCCTCTCTCCTTTTAATGATTGTGCCAAGTGTAATTTTGTTTCTCTGGAAATCATTCTGTGACAAGCCCTGCCTGAGGAACATCTGCTCCCGCAAATCCAGACCTATAATTTGAATAAATTATCAA